>NC_056744.1:324514244-324711605 GCF_019279795.1 Protopterus annectens | reverse complement strand
TGTGTTGTTACACATTTATTAACATGACATGTTTGACCCCTTTATGTGTAAGGCCTGGCTATACATTTATTAACATGACATGTATGACCCCTTTGTGAGTAAGTGTTGTTACACATTTATTAACATGGCATGTATGACCCCTTTATGTGTAAGGCCTGGCTATACATTTATTAACATGACATGTATGACCCCTTTGTGAGTAAGTGTTGTTACACATTTATTAACATGGCATGTATGACCCCTTTGTGAGTAAGTGTTGTTACACATTTATTAACATGGCATGTATGACCCTTTTATGTGTAAGTGCTGGCTATACATTTATTAACATGACATATATGACACCTTTATGTGTAAGGGCTGGCTATACATTTATTAACATGACATCTATGACTCTTTATGTGTAAGGGCTGGCTACACATTTATTAACATAACATGTATGACCCCTTTATGTGTAAGGGCTGGCTATACATTTATTAACATGACATGTATGACCCCTTTATGTGTAAGGGCTGGCTATACATTTATTAACATGACATGTATGACCCCTTTATGTGTAAGGGCTGGCTACACATTTATTAACATGACATGTATGACCCCTTTATGTGTAAGGGCTGGCTACACATTTATTAACATGACATGTATGACCCCTTTATGTGTAAGGGCTGGCTACACATTTATTAACATGACATGTATGACCCCTTTATGTGTAAGGCCTGGCTATACATTTATTAACATGACATGTATGACCTCTTTTTGTGTAAGGCCTGGCTATACATTTATTAACATGACATGTATATGACCCCTTTGTGAGTAAGTGTTGTTACACATTTATTAACATGGCATGTATGACCCTGTTATGTGTAAGGGCTGGCTATACATTTTATTAACATGAGATATATGACCCCTTTGTGAGTAAGTGTTGTTACACATTTATTAACATGGCATGTATGACCCCTTTATGTGTAAGGCCTGGCTATACATTTATTAACATGACATGTATGACCCCTTTGTGAGTAAGTGTTGTTACACATTTATTAACATGGCATGTATGACCCCTTTGTGAGTAAGTGTTGTTACACATTTATTAACATGGCATGTATGACCCCTTTGTGAGTAAGTGTTGTTATACATTTATTAACATGACATGTATGACTCATTTATGTGTAAGGGCTGGCTACACATTTATTAACATGACATGTATGACCCCTTTATGTGTAAGGGCTGGCTATACATTTATTAAGATGACATGTATGACTCCTTTATGTGTAAGGGCTGGCTATACATTTATTAACATGGCATGTATGACCCCTTTATGTGTAAGGGCTGGCTATACATTTATTAACATGGCATGTATGACCCCTTTATGTGTAAGGGCTGGCT
The DNA here is from genome assembly GCF_019279795.1 of Protopterus annectens. Classification (NCBI taxonomy): domain Eukaryota; kingdom Metazoa; phylum Chordata; order Ceratodontiformes; family Protopteridae; genus Protopterus; species Protopterus annectens. Next base: position 324,710,225 of record NC_056744.1, on the reverse strand, counting down.
ATACATTTATTAACATGACATGTATGACCCCTTTATGTGTAAGGGCTGGCTACACATTTATTAACATGACATGTATGACCCCTTTATGTGTAAGGGCTGGCTACACATTTATTAACATGACATGTATGACCCCTTTATGTGTAAGGGCTGGCTACACATTTATTAACATGACATGTATGACCCCTTTATGTGTAAGGGCTGGCTATACATTTATTAAAATGACATCTATGACCCCTTTATGTGTAAGGGCTGGCTACACATTTATTAACATGACATGTATGACCCCTTTGTGAGTAAGTGTTGTTATACATTTATTAACATGACATGTATGACCCCTTTGTGAGTAAGTGTTGTTACACATTTATTAACATGACATGTATGACCCCTTTATGTGTAAGGGCTGGCTATACATTTATTAACATGACATGTATGACCCCTTTGTGAGTAAGTGTTGTTACACATTTATTAACATGGCATGTATGACCCCTTTATGTGTAAGTGTTGTTATACATTTATTAACATGACATATATGACCCCTTTGTGAGTAAGTGTTGTTACACATATATTAACATGGCATGTATGACCCCTTTGTGAGTAAGTGTTGTTACACATTTATTAACATGGCATGTATGACCCCTTTATGTGTAAGGGCTGGCTATACATTTATTAACATGGCATGTATGACCCCTTTGTGAGTAAGTGTTGTTACACATTTATTAACATGACATGTATGACCCCTTTATGTGTAAGGGCTGGCTATACATTTATTAACATGACATGTATGACTCCTTTATGTGCAAGTGCTGTTACACATTTATTAACATGACATGTATGACCCCTTTATGTGTAAGGGCTGGCTATACATTTATTAACATGACATGTATGACCCCTTTATGAGTAAGTGTTGTTATACATTTATTAACATGACATGTATGACTCGTTTATGTGTAAGGGCTGGCTACACATTTATTAACATGACATGTATGACCCCTTTATGTGTAAGGCCTGGCTATACATTTATTAACATGACATGTATGACCCCTTTTTGTGTAAGTGCTGTTATACATTTATTAACATGACATGTATGACTCCTTTATGTGTAAGGACTGTCTACACATTTATTAGCATGACATGTATGACCACTTTATGTGTAAGAGTTGGCTGCACATTTATTAACATGACATGTATGACCCCTTTGTGAGTAAGTGTTGTTACACATTTATTAACATGGCACGTATGACCCTTTTATGTGTAAGTGCTGGCTATACATTTATTAACATGACATGTATGACCCCTTTGTGAGTAAGTGTTGTTACACATATATTAACATGGCATGTATGACCCGTTTGTGAGTAAGTTGTTATACATTTATTAACATGACATGTATGACCCCTTTATGTGTAAGGGCTGGCTATACATTTATTAACATGACATGTATGACTCCTTTATGTGTAAGGGCTGGCTACACATTTATTAACATGACATGTATGACCCCTTTATGTGTAAGGGCTGGCTATACATTTATTAAGATGACATGTATGACTCCTTTATGTGTAAGGGCTGGCTATACATTTATTAACATGGCATGTATGACCCCTTTATGTGTAAGGGCTGGCTATACATTTATTAACATGGCATGTATGACCCCTTTATGTGTAAGAGCTGGCTGCACATTTATTAACATGACATGTATGACCCTTTTATGTGTAAGGGCTGGCTACACATTTATTAACATGACATGTATGTCCCCTTTATGTGTAAGGGCTGGCTACACATTTATTAACATGGCATGTATGACCCCTTTATGTGTAAGGACTGGCTATACATTAATTAACATGGCATGTATGACCCCTTTATGTGTAAGGCCTGGCTACACATTTATTAACATGACATGTATGACCCCTTTGTGAGTAAGTGTTGTTACACATTTATTAACATGACATGTATGACCCCTTTGTGAGTAAGTGTTGTTACACATTTATTAACATGACATGTATGACCCCTTTATGTGTAAGGGCTGGCTACACATTTATTAACATGACATGTATGACCCCTTTATGTGTAAGAGCTGTCTACACATTTATTAACATGACATGTATGACCACTCTATGTGTAAGTGCTGGCTACACATTTATTAACATGACATGTATGACCCCTTTATGTGTAAGGCCTGGCTATACATTTATTAACATGACATGTATGACCCCTTTGTGAGTAAGTGTTGTTACACATTTATTAACATGGCATGTATGACCCCTTTATGTGTAAGGCCTGGCTATACATTTATTAACATGACATGCATTACCCCTTTGTGAGTAAGTGTTGTTTCACATTTATTAACATGGCATGTATGACCCCTTTATGTGTAATGGCTGGCTATACATTTATTAACATGACATGTATGACCCCTTTGTGAGTAAGTGTTGTTACACATTTATTAACATGGCATGTATGACCCCTTTGTGAGTAAGTGTTGTTACACATTTATTAACATGGCATGTATGACCCCTTTATGTGTAAGGGCTGGCTATACATTTATTAACATGACATGTATCACCCTTTGTGAGTAAGTGTTGTTACACATTTATTAACATGACATGTATGACCCCTTTATGTGTAAGGGCTGGCTACACATTTATTAACATGACATGTATGACCCCTTTATGTGTAAGGGCTGGCTACACATTTATTAACATGACATGTATGACCCCTTTATGTGTAAGGGCTGGCTATACATTTATTAACATGGCATGTATGACCCCTTTATGTGTAAGGGCTGGCTACACATTTATTAACATGACATGTATGACCCCTTTATGTTGACATGTATGACCCTTTATGTGTAAGGGCTGGCTACACATTTATTAACATGACATGTATGACCCCTTTATGTGTAAGTGTAAGGGCTGGCTACATTAATTAACATGGCATGTATGACCCCTTTATGTGTAAGGGCTGGCTACACATTTATTAACATGACATGTATGACCCCTTTATGTGTAAGGGCTGGCTACACATTTATTAACATGACATGTATGACCCCTTTATGTTTAAGGGCTGGCTACACATTTATTAACATGACATGTATGATCCCTTTATTTGTAAGGGCTGGCTACACATTTATTAACATGACATGTAAGACCCCTTTATGTGTAAGGCCTGGCTATACATTTATTAACATGACATGCATGACCCCTTTGTGAGTAAGTGTTGTTTCACATTTACTAACATGGCATGTATGACCCCTTTATGTGTAAGGCCTGGCTATACATTTATTAACATGACATGCATGACCCCTTTGTGAGTAAGTGTTGTTTCACATTTACTAACATGGCATGTATGACCCCTTTATGTGTAAGGGCTGGCTATACATTTTATTAACATGACATGTATGACCCATTTGTAAGTGTTGTTACACATATATTAACATGGCATGTATGACCCCTTTATGTGTAAAGGCTGGATACACATTTATTAACATGACATGTATGACCCTTTGTGAGTAAGTGATGTTACACATTTATTAACATGACATGTATGACCCCTTTATGTGTAAGGGCTGGCTATACATTTATTAACATGACATGTATGACCCCTTTGTAAGTGTTGTTACACATTTATTAACATGGCATGTATGACCCTTTTGTGAGTAAGTGTTGTTACACATTTATTAACATGGCATGTATGACCCCTTTATGTGTAAGGCCTGGCTATACATTTATTAACATGACATGTATGACCCCTTTGTGAGTAAGTGTTGTTACACATTTATTAACATGGCATGTATGACCCCTTTATGTGTAAGGGCTGGCTATACATTTATTAACATGACATGTATCACCCTTTGTGAGTAAGTGTTGTTACACATTTATTAACATGACATGTATGACCCCTTTATGTGTAAGGGCTGGCTATACATTTATTAACATGACATGTATGACCCCTTTGTGAGTAAATGCTGTTACAGATTTATTAACATGGCATGTATGACCCTTTTATGTGTAAGGGCTGGCTATACATTTATTAACATGACATGTATGACCCCTTTATGTGTAAGGGCTGGCTACACATTTATTAACATGGCATGTATGACCCCTTTATGTGTAAGGGCTGGCTATACATTTATTAACATGGCATGTATGACCCCTTTATGTGTAAGGGCTGGCTACACATTTATTAACATGACATGTATGACCCCTTTATGTGTAAGGCCTGGCTATACATTTATTAACATGACATGTATGACCCCTTTATGTGTAAGGGCTGGCTACACATTTATTAACATGACATGTATGACCCCTTTATGTGTAAGGGCTGGCTACACATTTATTAACATGACATGTATGACCCCTTTATGTGTAAGGGCTGGCTATACATTTATTAACATGGCATGTATGACCCCTTTATGTGTAAGGGCTGGCTACACATTTATTAACATGACATGTATGACCACTTTATGTGTAAGGGCTGGCTACACATTTATTAACATGACATGTATGACCCCTTTATGTGTAAGTGCTGGCTATACATTTATTAACATGACATGTATGACCCCTTTGTGAGTAAGTGTTGTTACACATTTATTAACATGGCATGTATGACCCCTTTATGTGTAAGGGCTGGCTATACATTTATTAACATGACATGTATGACCCCTTTGTGAGTAAGTGTTGTTACACATTTATTAACATGGCATGTATGAAACCTTTATGTGTAAGGCCTGGCTATACATTTATTAACATGACATGTATGACCCCTTTGTGAGTAAGTGTTGTTACACATTTATTAACATGGCATGTATGACCCTTTGTGAGTAAGTGTTGTTACACATTTATTAACATGGCATGTATGACCCCTTTGTGAGTAAGTGTTGTTACACATTTATTAACATGGCATGTATGACCCCTTTGTGAGTAAGTCCTGTTATACATTTATTAACATGACATGTATGACTCCTTTATGTGTAAGGACTGGCTACACATTTATTAACATGACATGTATGACCCCTTTATGTGTAAGGGCTGGCTATACATTTATTAACATGGCATGTATGACCCCTTTATGTGTAAGGGCTGGCTACACATTTATTAACATGACATGTATGACCCCTTTATGTGTAAGGGCTGGCTACACATTTATTAACATGACATGTATGACCCCTTTATGTGTAAGGGCTGGCTACACATTTATTAACATGACATGTATGACCCCTTTATGTGTAAGGGCTGGCTACACATTTATTAACATGACATGTATGACCCCTTTATGTGTAAGGGCTGGCTACACATTTATTAACATGACATGTAAGACCCCTTTATGTGTAAGGCCTGGCTATACATTTATTAACATGACATGTATGACCCCTTTGTGAGTAAGTGTTGTTACACATTTATTAACATGACATGTATGACCCTTTTATGTGTAAGTGTTGCTATACATTTATTAACATGACATGTATGACCCCTTGTGAGTAAGTGTTGTTACACATTTATTAACATTGCATGTATGACCCTGTTATGTGTAAGGGCTGGCTATACATTTTATTAACATGAGATATATGACCCCGTTGTGAGTAAGTGTTGTTACACATTTATTAACATGGCATGTATGACCCCTTTATGTGTAAGTGTTGGTACACATTTATTAACATGGCATGTATGACCCCTTTGTGAGTAAGTGTTGTTACACATTTATTAACATGGCATGTATGACCCCTTTATGAGTAAGTGTTTTTACACATTTATTAACATGACATGTATGACTCCGTTATGTGTAAGGGCTGGCTATACATTTATTAACATGACATGTATGACCCCTTTGTGAGTAAGTGTTGTTACACATTTATTAACATGGCATGTATGACCCCTTTATGTGTAAGTGTTGTTACACATTTATTAACATGGCATGTATGACCCTTTTATGTGTACGTGCTGGCTACACATTTATTAACATGACATGTATGACCCCTTTGTGAGTAAGTGTTGTTATCCATTTATTAAAATGACATCTATGACCCCTTTATGTGTAAGGGCTGGCTATACATTTATTAACATGACATGTATGACCCCTTTGTGAGTAAGTGTTGTTACACATTTATTAACATGACATGTATGACCCCTTTATGTGTAAGGGCTGGCTATATATTTATTAACATAACATGTATGACTCCTTTATGTGTAAGTGCTGGCTATACATTTATTAAAATGACATGTATGACCCCTTTATGTGTAAGGGCTGGCTATACATTTATTAACATGACATGTATGACCCCTTTATGTGTAAGGGCTGGCTATACATTTATTAACATGGCATGTATGACCCCTTTATGTGTAAGAGCTGGCTGCACATTTATTAACATGACATGTATGACCCTTTTATGTGTAAGGGCTGGCTACACATTTATTAACATGACATGTATGACCCTTTATGTGTAAGGGCTGGCTACACATTTATTAACATGACATGTATGACCCCTTTATGTGTAAGGGCTGGCTACACATTTATTAACATGACATGTATGACCCCTTTATGTGTAAGGGCTGGCTACACATTTATTAAAATGACATCTATGACTCCTTTGTGTGTAAGGGCTGGCTATACATTTATTAACATGACATGTATGACCCCTTTGTGAGTAAGTGTTGTTATCCATTTATTAAAATGACATCTATGACCCCTTTATGTGTAAGGGCTGTCTACACATTTATTAACATGACATGTATGACCCCTTTGTGAGTAAGTGTTGTTACACATTTATTAACATGACATGTATGACCCCTTTGTGAGTAAGTGTTGTTACACATTTATTAACATGGCATGTATGACTCCTTTGTGAGTAAGTGTTGTTACACATTTAATAACATGGCATGTATGACCCCTTTGTGAGTAAGTGTTGTTACACATTTATTAACATGGCATGTATGACCCCTTTATGTGTAAGGGCTGGCAATACATTTTATTAACATGGCATGTATGACCCCTTTGTGAGTAAGTGTTGTTACACATTTATTAACATGACATGTATGACGCCTTTATGTGTAAGGACTGGCTATACATTTATTAACATGGCATGTATGACCCCTTTGTGAGTAAGCGTTGTTACACATTCATTAATGCATGCATGACTCCTTTGTGTGTACGTGATGGCTACATATTTTATTAACATGACATATATGACCCCTTTATGTGTAAGGGCTGGCTATACATTTATTAACATGGCATGTATGACCCCTTTGTGAGTAAGTGTTGTTACACATTTATTAACATGGCATGTATGACCCCTTTATGTGTAAGGCCTGGCTATACATTTTCTTAACATGACATATATGACCCCTTTATGAGTAAGTGTTGTTACACATTTATTAACATGGCATGTATGACCCCTTTATGTGTAAGGCCTGGCTATACATTTATTAACATGACATGTATGACCCCTTTGTGAGTAAGTGTTGTTACACATTTATTAACATGGCATGTATGACCCTTTTGTGAGTAAGTGTTGTTACACATTTATTAACATGGCATGTATGACCCCTTTATGTGTAAGGCCTGGCTATACGTTTTATTAACATGACATATATGACCCCTTTGTGAGTAAGTGTTGTTACACATTTATTAACATGGCATGTATGACCCCTTTATGTGTAAGGACTGGCTATACATTTATTAACATGGCATGTATGACCCCTTTGTGATTAAGTGTTGTTACACATTCATTAACACATGCATGACTCCTTTGTGTGTATGTGTTGGATACACATTTTATTAACATGACATGTATGACCCCTTTGTGAGTAAGTGTTGTTACACATTTATTAACATGACATCTATGACCCCTTTATGTGTAAGGGCTGGCTACACATTTATTAACATGACATGTATGACCCCTTTGTGAGTAAGTGTTGTTACACATTTATTAACATGACATGTATGACCCCTTTGTGAGTAAGTGTTGTTACACATTTATTAACATGGCATGTATGACTCCTTTGTAAGTGTTGTTACACATTTATTAACATGACATATATGACCCCTTTATGTGTAAGGGGTGGCTATACATTTATTAACATGGCATGTATGACCCCTTTGTGAGTAAGTGTTGTTACACATTTATTAACATGGCATGTATGACCCCTATATGTGTAAGGCCTGGCTTCACATTTTATTAACATGACATATATGATCCCTTTTCGAGTAAGTGTTGTTACACATTTATTAACATGACATGTATGACCCCTTTGTGAATAAGTGTTGATACACATTTATTAACATGGCATGTATGACCTATTTGTGAGTAAGTGCTGTTACACATTTATTAACATGGCATGTATGACCCCTTTGTGAATAAGTGTTGTTACACATTTATTAACATGGCATGTATGACCCCTTTGTGAGTAAGTTGTTATACATTTATTAACATGACATGTATGACTCATTTATGTGTAAGGGCTGGCTGCACATTTATTAACGTGACATGTATGACCCTTTATGTGTAAGGGCTGGCTGTACATTTATTAACATGACATGTTTGACTCCTTTATGTGTAAGGGCTGGCTATACATTTATTAACATGACATGTATGACCCCTTTATGTGTAATGGCTGGCTATACATTTATTAACATGGCATGTATGACCACTTTATGTGTAAGGGCTGGCTACACATTTATTAACATGACATGTATGACCCCTTTATGTGTAAGGGCTGGCTACACATTTATTAACATGACATGTATGACCCCTTTATGTGTAAGGGCTGGCTACACATTTATTAACATGACATGTATGACCCCTTTATGTGTAAGGGCTGGCTACACATTTATTAACATGACATGTATGACCCCTTTATGTGTAAGGGCTGGCTACACATTTATTAACATGACATGTATGACCCCTTTATGTGTAAGGGCTGGCTACACATTTATTAACATGACATGTATGACTCTTTTGTGTGTAAGGGCTGGCTATTCATTTATTAACATGACATGTATGACCCCTTTATGTGTAAGGACTGGCTACACATTTATTAACATGACATGTATGACCCCTTTGTGAGTAAGTGTTGTTGCACATTTATTAACATGACATGTATGACCCCTTTGTGAGTAAGTGTTGTTATACATTTATTAACATGGCATGTATGACCCCTTTGTGAGTAAGTGTTGTTACACATTTATTAACATGACATGTATGACCCCTTTATGTGTAAGGACTGGCTATACATTTATTAACATGGCATGTATGACCCCTTTGTTAGTAAGTGTTGTTACACATTCATTAACACATGCATGACTCCTATGTGTGTACGTGTTGGCTACACATTTTATTAACATGACATATATGACCCCTTTATGTGTAAGGGCTGGCTATACATTTATTAACATGGCATGTATGACCCCTTTGTGAGTAAGTGTTGTTACACATTTATTAACATGGCATGTATGACCCCTTTATGTGTAAGGCCTGGCTATACATTTTATTAACATGACATATATGACCCCTTTGTGAGTAAGTGTTTTTACACATTTATTAACATGGCTTGTATGACCCCTTTATGTGTAAGGCCTGGCTATACATTTATTAACATGACATGTATGACCCCTTTGTGAGTAAGTGTTGTTACACATTTATTAACATGGCATGTATGACCCCTTTGTGAATAAGTGTTGTTACACATTTATTAACATGGCATGTATGACCTCTTTGTTAATAAGTGTTGTTACACATTTATTAACATGGCATGTATGACCCCTTTGTGAGTAAGTTGTTATACATTTATTAACATGACATGTATGACTCATTTATGTGTAAGGGCTGGCTACACATTTATTAACATGACATGTATGACCCCTTTATGTGTAAGGGCTGGCTATACATTTATTAACATGACATGTATGACCCCTTTATGTGTAAGGGCTGGCTACACATTTATTAACATGACATGTATGACCCCTTTATGTGTAAGGGCTGGCTACACATTTATTAACATGACATGTATGACCCCTTTATGTGTAAGGGCTGGCTACACATTTATTAACATGACATGTATGACCCCTTTATGTGTAAGGGCTGGCTACACATTTATTAACATGACATGTATGACCCCTTTATGTGTAAGGGCTGGCTACACATTTATTAACATGACATGTATGACTCCTTTGTGTGTAAGGGCTGGCTATACATTTATTAACATAACATGTGTGACCTCTTTATGTGTAAGTGCTGGCTACACATTTATTAACATGAAATGTATGACCCCTTTGTGAGTAAGTGTTGTTACACTTTTATTAACATGACATGTATGATCCCTCTTTGAGTAAGTGTTGTTATACATTTATTAACATGGCATGTATAACTCCTTTGTGAGTATGTGTTGTTACACATTTATTAACATGACATGTATGACCCCTTTGTGAATAAGTGTTGTTATACATTTATTAACATGGCATGTATGACCCCATTGTGAGTAAGTGTTGTTACACATTTATTAGCATGACATGTATGACCTCTGTGAGTAAGTGTTGTTACACATTTATTAACATGGCATGTATGACTCCTTTGTGAGTAAGTGTTGTTACACATTTATTAACATGGCATGTATGACCCCTTTGTGAGTAAGTGTTGTTACACATTTATTAACATGGCATGTATGACCCCTTTGTGAGTAAGTGCTGTTACACATTTATTAACATGACATGTATGACCCCTTTGTGAGTAAGTGTTGTTACACCTTTATTAACATGGCATGTATGACCCCTTTGTGAGTAAGTGTTGTTACACATTTATTAACATGACATGTGAGACCCCTTTGTGAGTAAGTGTTGTTTCACATTTATTAACATGACATGTATGACCCCTTTGTGAGTAATTGTTGTTACACATTTATTAACATGACATGTATGACCCCTTTGTGAATAAGTTTTGTTATACATTTATTAGCATGGTATGTATGACCCCTTTATGTGTAAGGGCTGGCTATACATTTTGTTAACATGACATATATGACCCCTTTGTGAGTAAGTCTTGTTACACATTTATTAGCATGGCATGTATGACCCCTTTATGTGTAAGGGCTGGCTATACATTTATTAACATGGCATGTATGACCCCTTTGTGAGTAAGTGTTGTTACACATTTATTAACATGACATGTATGACCCCTTTATGTGTAAGAGCTGGCTATACATTTATTAACATGGCATGTATGACCCCTTTGTGAGTAAGTGTTGTTACACATTCATTAACACATGCATGACTCCTTTGTGTGTACGTGTTGGCTACACATTTTATTAACATGGCATGTATGACCCCTTTTTGAGTAAGTGTTGTTACACATTTATTAACATGGCATGTATGACCCCTTTGTGAGTAAGTGTTGTTACACATTTATTAACATGACATGTATGACTCCGTTATGTGTAAGGGCTGGCTACACATTTATTAACATGACATATATGACCCCTTTGTAAGTGTTGTTACACATTTTATTAACATGGCATGTATGACCCCTTTGTGAGTAAGTGTTGTTACACATTTTATTAGCATGGCATGTATGACCCCTTTGTGAGTAAGTGTTGTTACACATTTATTAACATGACATGTATGACCCCTTAATGTGTAAGGGCTGGCTATATATTTTATTAACATGGCATGTATGACCCCTTTGTGAGTAAGTGTTGTTACACATTTATTAACATGACATGTATGGCCCCTTTATGTGTAATGGCTGGCTATACATTTATTAACATGACATGTATGACCCCTTTGTGAGTAAGTGTTGTTACACATTTATTAACATGACATGTATGACCCCTTTATGTGTAAGGGCTGGCTATACATTTTATTAACATGACATATATGACCCCTTTGTGAGTAAGTGTTGTTACACATTTATTAACATGGCATGTATGACCCCTTTATGTGTAAGGGCTGGCTATACATTTTATTAACATGACATATATGACCCCTTTGTGAGTAAGTGTTGTTACACATTTATTAACATAGCATATATGACCCCTTTATGTGTAAGGGCTGGCTATACATTTTATTAACATGGCATGTATGACCCCTTTGTAAGTGTTTTTACACATTTATTAACATGACATATAGGAGCCCTTTGTGAGTAAGTGTTGTTACACATTTATTAACATGGCATGTATGACTCCGTTATGTGTAAGGGTTGGCTACACATTTTATTTCCATGACGTGTGACTCCTTTGCATGTAAGTGTTAGCTACACATTTTATTAACACATGTATAACTCCTTTGTGCCTAAGTGTTGCTACACATTTATTCACACATGTATCACTCCTTTGTGTGTAAGCATGGGATACACATTCTATTAATATAACATGTATGACTCCTTTGTGTGTAAGTGTTTGCCACATGTTTATTAACACTATATGTATGACTACTTTGTGTGTAAATGTTGGCTGCACATTTTATTAACATGATATGTATGACTTGTGTTTAAGGGTTGCTTCACATTTTATTAACACTACATGTATGCCGACTTTGTATGACTCCTTTGTATGTAAGTGCTGGCTACACATTTTAACAGGACATGTATGAGTCCTTTGTGTGCAAGTGTTGCTACACATTTTATTAACACAAATATGTCTCCTTTGTGTATAAGTGTTGACTATATATTTTATTAACACAACATGCATAATTCCTTTGTATATAAGCGTTGCTACACATTTTATTAACATGACATGAATGACTCCTTTGAGTGTAAGTGTTGCTACACATTTATTAACATGACATGTATAACTCCTTTGTGTGTAAGTGTTGGCTACACATTTATTAACACATGTATGACTCCTTTGTGTGTAATTGTTGGCTACATGTTTATTAACATGACATGTATGACTTCTTTGTGTGCAAGTGTTGCTACACTTAAATTAACATGACATGTATGACTCCTTTGTGTGTAGGTGTTGCTACACATTCATTAACACATGCATGACTCCTTTGTGTGTAAGTGTTGTTGGCATTTTATTAACATGACATGTATAACTCCTTTGTGTGCAAGAATGGGTACACATTTATTAACACATGCATGACTCCTTTGTGTGTAAGAGTTAATACACATTTTATTAACATAACCTGTATGACTCCTTTGGCATACGTGTTGGTTACACATCTTATTAACATGACGTGACTCCTTTATGTTTAAGTGTTGGCTACACATTTTATTAATGCAACATGTATGACTCCTTTATGTGTAAATGTTGCTACACATTTTATTAACATGACATGTATGACTCCTTTGTGTGTAAGTGTTTCGTACACATTTTATTAATACTACATGTGTGACTCCTTTTAAGTGTTGGCTACACATTTTATTAACACAACATGTAACTCCTTTGTGTGTAAATGTTGTTTACACTTTTGTATTAACACACATATGACTCCTTTGTGTGTACATGTTGGCTACATGTTTATTAACATGACATGTATGACTCCTTTGTGCATAAGTGTTGCTACACATTTATTCACACAACATGTATGACTCCTTTGTGTGTAAGCATGGGCTACACATTCTGTTAACATAACATGTTACTCCTTTGTGTGTAAGTGTTTGCCACACATTTATTAACACTATATGTATGACTCCTTTATGTGTAAATGTAGGCCGCACATTTTATTAACACAGCATGTATGACTTGTGTGTAAGGGTTGTTACACATTTTATTAACATAGATATGCCTCCTTTGTATGTAAGTGTTGGCTACACATTTATTAACATGACATGTATAACTCCTTTGTGTGTAATTGTTGGCTACACATTTATTAACATGACATGCATGACTCCTTTGTGTGCAAGTATTTCTACACATTATTACACCAATATCCTGCTGCTTTTTAGTCTGGTTACTCCCTATCAAGAACACTGTTTTGTACAGATAATTATTGAATAATTACAATAACAAACTGAAGAGTAACACAACACAAAGATGTGCAGAAATGGACCATAAGTAAATCTTTTCCTGTGTTTCTATCCCTGTCTCCCCGTCTCTTTTCCCCATTTAATGTCCTCAGCATTTGTGCAGAGCTTGGTATCTTGCACTACTGGTGAGTGACAGTAAGTGTTGTTTCATATGTTATGGCAAAAGCTGAAGGTTTTAATTACAGCAATGCTAACATGGTTCACCTCACACAAATGTGGTTATGCTGCACTATACAAGTACTGACTGATTGTGCTACTGTGAAACACTGTGCGTAATGTGTATTAAGCTACTAGACACCATACATACACACATACATACACACACACATACATACATACAAATATTTTAAGTACAGACATTAATGCCCTTCTAGCGTGCCAATATATGAAAATGCTTGTTCCCATAATAAGTATCAAGGCTGTTCTTAAAAACATCTAAACTAGTACTTGCTTTAATGTAATTAGGTAGTCTGTACCATGCATCAGCTACTCTGTCAGAAAACCAATTAGTACACTTCTCATTCCTATAGAACCTTCTACATAGGTTATCTGATGATTCTCTAGTACTTTTTAATAACCCAAACATGCCCAGAGGTAGTTGTCTCTAAATGCCCTATATATACCTGAATAAGATCTCCTCTTAAATATCTATAAGAGACACTGTACAAGTTCAGATATTTTAGTCTTTCATAATACCTTACATTTCCACATCCATGGATGCCCCTGGGGTATATTTCCCTTGTACTCCTTCCAGTTTATTCATGCTTGTTTTCTTATAGGGTTTCCATATTGTTATTCCATACTCAGGTTTGGGTCTAATGTAACTAACAAACAATGACTTCATTATTTTTGATTTTCTAAACTTTATAAATTTTTTTATACAACCTATAGTTCTATAATTATCATTAACCAATTGGTTGACATGATTAGAAAAACTCATAGCTGAATCTATCCATATACCCAGGTCCTTAAATGTGTCTACAGTTTCAATTACTGTGTGCTGTATTAAATATTTGTCTTTCAGTTTATGCCTACCAAATCTCATATGCTTAGTTTTTGATGTATTTATCAGCATATTGTTCTCCTGTGCCCAAATGGTCAATTTAGTAATGTTATTTATCAGACATGCCTTATCTGTAACACAAGTAATCAGTTTATCATATTTTAGGTCATCTGCATATAGACTGTAGAACACCTAGGACAGAGCCCTGTGGGGCACCCTGACTGTAACCAAGGATTTCACCTATTTGCTGTATGATACTTGCCATGTCCTATTTGTATGCCATGCAGCTATCCATCTTATCAAGAGTACATCAATAAATAGTTGTACTAATTTATTTATCATGTTTAGGCATATGACTCTGTCAAATGCTGAAGTTAAATCTATATAAATTACATCACAGCACAATTTTTCATTCATAGCTGTTATTATATTGTTATAGAACATCATGTTACAGGTGGTAATAGATCTGTTTTCAACATATGCATGCTGATATATGGCTTCAAATCTCAGCCTATCCAGTTCTGACAATAACTTATCCAATATTACCTTCTCCATTATTTTTCCACAACATGAAAGTAAACTTAAGGGTCTATATGACTCTGGGTTTGTCCTACTCCTCTTTCCTTTAAAGACAGGTTTAATAAGTGCATGTATCCAATCTTGTGGAATCTCCTCATATTTATATGACCTAGTGAATAATAGATATAATGGTAGCGTAAGTTCTTGCTTAAGTGTTCTCAGGTCATTGTTGCTTATTCTGTCTCCTCCCTGCGCTTTGTTTGGATCCAGTTTGTGCAGTTCTTTTTCAATATAATCGAATTTGATTCCATTATCTGGGGTTACCTGGATGTCACTAGGACAACTTATCACCTCTTTTGTGGAGCCAAACTGTCTTGTATAAGATTTTGTAAATATATTTGTAATCTGTTGTGTCTGAGAATAAATTTTAGAATCTGCACACAGTTTATCAGTTTGTGTGTCTTTATTCCTTCCACATCTTATGTATCTATAAAAAGTTTTCCTATTCTGCTCAATATCTTTATATACATTTTTTCAGATTTTTCTTGATCCTGTCTCACACTATACTTAATCTGTTTGTCTAGTTTGTTTATTTCAGTTTTCAAAGTTGTAGTTCGACCTTTCTTCCATTTCTTATATTTTTTGTCTGTCACCTTAATCAGATATCTTGTTCTTATGGAAATATACCCCCCTGATGTTGTATGCCTCGATCCTGATGTTAAACATTTTTTTGATTTTTTGCACTCAAACAATTTCTCTTTCAAGACATTCCACATTCCCTCTGCAGTTTTTCCACTGAACACCTCACTCCAGTTACTTTTACACAGTGACTGTTTTGCTTCCATTTCATCTGTAATTAACCTTCTATGCATTGGTTTAGATTTCAGTTTGGCAGAATTATCTAGCAACAAATTAACCTTTATAACCCCATGGTCACTGCACATCAATGGTGGTAAAACTTGACTACAATGTCTAGTATGCCCCTTCCCCTGGTAGTTTCTTTTACAATATGAAGCAATTGTTGTTCCTGAATATACGCTGTGAGTAATTTCCTTGCTAATGTTGTTGAATCAATATTATTCCAGTCTGTTTCTGGTAAATTTAAGTCCCCAGCTAATATTATTCTTCCCTCCTGTGTTTTATGCAAGTAATGTATGAATCCTCTAGGTCATCTGCACCTGACTTTGGTAGCCTATAGACTCCAACAATTGTTATATGTTCCAGGGTTGTCTTTATTGTCACAGTTACACAGTCTGTAGTATTGGTGTTATCACTGAACATGTAATAATCACAGGTCTCATAA
The DNA here is from genome assembly GCF_019279795.1 of Protopterus annectens. Classification (NCBI taxonomy): domain Eukaryota; kingdom Metazoa; phylum Chordata; order Ceratodontiformes; family Protopteridae; genus Protopterus; species Protopterus annectens. The sequence goes on along the minus strand of NC_056744.1, from coordinate 324,693,452 downwards.
CTATCTTTAATCCCTATCATAACACCTCCACCTGATTTTTTGTTAGAATGTCTGTTACAGTAAAAACAGTTATATCCTGACAGAACTGGTTTCCAGTCATTCTTCTTTAACTATGTTTCACAAACAATAACAACATAAATCTTGTGAGAACGTAGCCAAATTTTCCAGTAAAAAAGTTATTATTAATGCTCCTAGCATTAACAACTATCAGAGAGACATCAAATGTTGCTATCTGCGGGGTGTTAACTTTTCGACATGGCAAAAATCCTGCCTGGTGTTTGTCAAATATTGCAAAATATCTGCTGCAAAAATACTCTTCCCTGATCTAGACAAATGCACACCATCCTGTCTGAACATGTGTGCCCAAAAGAAGGATTGGATGCTCTACACATTTTAATTTTTTAAAGCAGGACATTTTTTCCAGGTAGGTGTTTATCCAAAAACTCTTTTCATTCACAGTGACCTGACTATCCTTTCTATAGGTGATTTGTGAAAAATATGTCCTAATAGCAGTACAAGCAATACTATCTAAGAGGGCTGTCAGTTCCCTACTAACAGTTAAAGAATCATTGCGGGTTACATCATTTGTACCAACATGAATAAAAACAGATCCATCCTTCCTTACATTAAGTCATTCCAAGGCTTGTCTCACATCTTCTATTTTTGCTCCCGGCAAGCATAACACTATTCAATGTTCATTATCATCTCTGCAAATATAAGTATCAGTTCCTCTAATAACTGAATCTCCAATTACAAGAATATCTTTGCTGGCCAGCTCTGAAGGATCTTCAGTTTCTAATACAGTCATTTCTGCTCTATCAATTGTTATGAAGGCTAGATCTTCATCAGTATCTAGCTGGTATTGTAAATGTACAGCTTGAGTCATGTAGTCAACATCCGTTTTTCTCCTCTTTTTTCTTACAGTAATGTTCTTCAATCTTTCCACATTTAATTTTGACTTCTTACTTTTCACCTGACCCTTGCCTCTTTTTTCTGCCTTCTCTGTTGGAAAAGTTATGCTTTTTTTCTGTAGATTGAGGGTTTTCTGATAGACAGATATCTTCATTCCCTGTCACCAGTGTGTTACATAACAAAGCAGAATCCTTTTTACTATGTATTCTCTTTCCTTTACAGTCATTGGTCAGTTTCTTTTTCTTCCTTGTTATTTATTGAGAACTTCTTCCTTTCTTTCTTTTTTGTTTCCTTCTAAACAAACCAGATCCTCAGATTGCTGAATACTTGCATCCAGGATTCCAAAGTTGTCAGGGGCATAGTCTTGTTTCATAGGCGTTGAGTGATCTTTGCAGACAATAGATGCATCATTTCCTACATGTGTTCCACTTGTTCTTTGCTTAACATTATTTATTTCACCAGTCCAGTCATTAATATATGAAACAACAGTTCTCCAAGCCATGCCAATTGCACAAGTGCAATCATCATCATTAAGTGTAGATTTACGTCTAACAATGATAAGCAAATCATCCAACTTTTGATATGAGGAACACAGATCACCAGTGTTATCAGCTGTTACCTTTAAATATGCATAGCATTTATTGCACTGTACAAGATATTTGTGCATTAGCAAATCGTTCATTGCATACTGATTTAAGGAATCCATATTCAGCTTCAAATGAATGCAATATTACAAAGGAAAAGATCAAAATCATTAAGCAGCGAATCCAAAGAGAACTTAAATCAACTTGTATGTCAAAAAATCACACCAGCAATATACAACTAAAGTACAGCAAGTTGTTCTGACCATACAAGTTCTACAAGCCAGACAAAAGCTGTAATTCCTTTACATCGTGCACTCACTATCGCTCGCAGTAACACTTCTTTTTGACAATAAAAATAAATAAATCACAAACCGAGGTAGGATTGTTTAGATGTGCTCAGAATTTTCCTTTCTGCAGTCTGTGTAAATTTATGGTTTAGTTTGGCTTGTGCGAATGACAGTCTGTCGGCAGCACTGCTGCCGATAATCAGAATGTCGTGCACAAAACCTAAATGGATGGGATAGTGGAACACACTTATGCGAATGCAGTAGTGCATTCACATAAGTGTATTCGATTATTTGCATGGAGATCGCGGTACTGTGGGGACTGGAAATTCATCCATATCCCCAATGTAGCGCAATCTCGGAGTAAGAATATATGGGGGGGGTGCAGGGGGCTTGTCCCCCTGCAAAAACGTGATATGTTATATAGGAGTCTGATTTACATCAACTCCTACATGGCTATCACGTGATGGTTTGTCAACTCAAATGTGTTGATCATTTGGGTCGACATTGTGGCTGGTCGGAATGTTTGTGTTCGGGTTTACTTTTCATTGTTCCAAACAGCAAATATTTTGCAGTTCGAACAAACAACAGTAAACCTCAATTTATAGCTGACTAGGCCCATTCGGGTGGCTAGATCTTGCTTGTCTAAAACCTACCCCTTTCTAACAACCAACAGTGAAATTAAAGGTAAAACAACAAAATATGAATCAAAGTAAATCTTATTAACAAGCAGTCCTTTCCTATTTACAAACAGTGAAAAACAATGATAACAAATAAAATATAAATTCAAATAAAACTTCTCTTACCAATCAACTCCACAGTAAGTCACAAACCAAGAAAGAATTGTTTAGATATGCTCAGGATTTTCCTGTCTGTGTAAGCTTATATCTGTCTAGGCCTTATTGGATGTTACACCTTCCTTACTGTGATGAAGGCTGATGTCTACATTTTCCCTTGCTTCAGTTTATCAGTGTCCCTTCAGACGTGTCATTTAAACTTAAGATTCATTGGGATCCCATGTCATGAGCTAGGATAACACTCCTGTCTGTACACTTTTATGTTATACTGTAAAGGGTTCAACTCTACACATTTCATACATTTATTTAATGTTTTTACATATTAATAGTATATCTGTAAGTGTGTCCTGCATATGTTGTGAAACAACAATACCCTTTATGTCCTCATCATATTTCCACTCTCTTACACCATGGTCATCCATATTGGACATACTTTATTGTACGCAGCAATACTTCTGAAGTATAGAGAGTGCCAAAGATGTCCACATTTCTGCATCTTAATGTTTGTTTTTGTCATACCTACCCTTACGAATATCTTGAGAATTATTGACAATTGGTGGCTTTCGGAAAAGCCATAGATTTGATTTTGTAAATTGATATAGGTCAGAAATTAAGTCAGAATACAGAAGAGTAACCGCAAGAAACACAACCAAATAAAAAATAAAACCAAGCGGTTTGGGCATGCCAAGACTGGCTCACTGACACAATAATTTATTAATATAACAAATCAACAAAAGTGCTTTCGCCCTGCTACAATGCAAGGCTTTATCAAATGAATAAAAACAAGAACAACCACAATCATTTAAATACCCTATTCCTTAAAAAGGTGCCAAACTATCTTAAAGATACATGAACTAAAAAAACTGTGTAGTTAACAATAAAGTCATCGAGTCATATTCACATAGTTCCACCTAATTCAAAAAAATCTTACAGAAACAATAAAATAAGAAGCAGTAAAAAAAACAATATAAAACAGTGCTTTTGTGTAAATAGTGTGAGTGTGTATTTACACAAAAGCACTATTTTTATATTGTTTTTTTTAGCTGCTTCTTATTTTATTGTTTCTATAAGATTTTTTTGAATTAGGTGGAACTATGTGAATATGACTTGATGACTTTATTGTTAACTACACAGTTTTTTTTAGTTCATGTATCTCTAAGATAGTTTGGTGCCTTTTTAATGAATAGGGTATTTAAATAGGTCAGAAATTGCAGAAAACACAAAGCAAATATGTGCCGATGAACCATAAGTTAATCTTTTAGTACATATGCATGAGTAGTCCTGTTGCAATGCTGTGTAACCTCTTCTCACACAATCCCTCAATGTTATTCAGGGGTGCACTGTCGTATTTTGGAAGTGTCTGTTTGTATTGTCAATGCAAATTGTCCAAGCATGAGCCAATACAACTTACAGTAATACTACAAATGGTTACTATTTGCATGCAACCATCCCAGGATGAAGTGTCATCAATACTTGCTTGACAATTCACTGTTTTACAGCTGTGATTGTCATTGAATCACCAGACTATGAAACAAGTACATGCCGCTCACAGTAACACAGTATGCATGAATGACAGTATATAGAGGCTATCGGAGCTGAGCGGTATCTAATTACATGGGGCAAGCGCAGTGCTGTTACATCAGCCTGTCCAGACACATGGATTTGCCACAAAACCTGAGAAACAACTGGCTGATGTTCAAAACACTGCTATGTTAATACTTACAAATGTGCATTTTCACATTTTTACAAGCAGGCATCTCTTGTGGCACTTGTGCTGTGTTCTCTCAATTGTGTAACTAATTAGGTAGGTGGTTGAAATCTGACAATGGTGAACTTGTGAGCGTGTGCATGGTGAACTTGTGTGTGTGTGTGTGTGTGTGTGTGTGTGTGTGTGTGTGTGTGTGTGTGTGTGTGTGTGTGTGTGTGGTCCCAGTGTCATGTAAGTAAAGTTTCAATCAAAGCTGTGCTACATCCACTGAGGGGAAAATTTTAAGTTTCGAGACAGCTCCCTCTGTACTGTATCCCACTGTTGACACAAATATCTTTGCTGCAGTACTTTGATAAAGTCATCTTGTCAAACTCTTTCCCCTTAGAAGTTAGACTTCTCCCATGGCACTTGTGATTCATACTGTGTGCTCTAGATGGTGTAACTAGTTAGGTAGGTGGTTTGAATCTCAAAGAGGTGAAATGCCATGGGGGGGGGGTTGAAGTGTTGGATGCATAAAGCTTCAACAGACATACTGTGTCTACTTCCGCCCTGGAGAAGCATTTACAGTGAGAAAGGACTTCCCCCATCCCACTTTTACCACAATCATCTTTTCTGCAACACACTGATGAGGTCATCCTTTCTTAAGTGCACTCTTTCACTATAAAAGTCAGACTTCTCCTATGGGGATTGTGGTTAATACTGTGTTCTGTTGTTTATCCACCTAGATAGGTAGGTAGTTTGAATTCAGCATTGTTTAAATAGTGACACTGGCTCCGTGTCATATACAACTGGCTCCATGTCATATCCAACTGGCTCCATGTCAATACCCCTTATGCACACTTCCACATAGGAGATATATTTTTGGTGGCAGAGGGCTACCCTATACATTTCTAATACCCCCAGGCATAAGCCAGGTTAAAAAAAAAACAATGATTACATCATGCTTTCAAAACTGCACCATTTGGGATGTAATATGACTTCTCCTGTGGTGCTGACTGCTAATATTGTGCTCTATAGGCTGTGTAACTAATTAAGTAAGTAGATCAAATCCATCATTGCTTAAATAGTGCAACTGTGTTTACTGTCATATTTATTTATTTATTTATTTATTTATTATTGACAGGGGCAGCCACGGTGGTGCAGTGGTTAGCATTGCTGCCTCACAGCAAGAGGTTCTCTGGTTTGATTCTTGGCTGGGGTGACTTCTGTGCGGAGTCTGCATTTTCTCCCTGAGGTCGCATGGCTTTCCTCCCATATCCCAAAGGCATGCTGCAGGTAGATTGGGCACTGTAAATGGGCCCTAAGTGTGAGTGTGCGCATGTATACATAGTATTTTTGTGCTGTTTGGGCACTTTTTAGCAGAAACGTCAAGCTTTTAAGTAGTGATGATGTCATCCACTCAAATGCAAATTGTCACAGTTATAAATCAACATGTCATGTGGTGCTGATGATTCAGACAATGTTCTCTTACTTATGATCTTAAGTAGTAAGTTTAAATCCGGACATTACCGATTACACTGAGTGGTGTCAGTATGCATCTGAATGTGCATGTCGCTAACCACATTCTCACACACATAGCTATGTACATGTACAGATGATGATTCCTCTTTCAAAAAGTTATGGACATTTTTCACATTGAAGTGCTTTATTTAAGACAGATGATGGCATTTGATTACATTTTCCTTTCATAAGAGTTATAATAAGGTTTCTCCTCTGGCATGAGAAAATGAGAGACTGTTCTGTATGTTGTTGCTCAGTAAGGCATGGGTTTGAATCCATGATTAGGTACACGTTGTGCATGATTGCAGTTCTACCATCATGTTAATGACTGTATCATGCATCATGTGTGTTTAGGTATACCTAGCATCAGGCGATGTTTCTGACAGACAGACATATAGCAACAGTTTTTAAACACGTATTGAGTAAAAGTAAGCATTGTGTGTCCTTATACTACTATGCATGAATGACATCCACCACAGTTATAATGTGTGAGGCCTTCCTCACCCCTATTATCTCAAATGAATTGTTTGCAACACAATCGTATGATGTAAAGACTTCACATAGGTAGAGTCTCACAGTTGTGTTAAGATTTCCACTGCAGTGCATGTGATTTGTGCACATATCATTAGTTAGTGGACTTACATATCTTGCTGTTCAATTCCAGCAAAGATCAGCATTATGTGAATGTACTGACATTACACAAACATCATTGCATGGAGTTATTATTTACCATTTTTACACTGGAAAAATAAATATAAGCTAATTTTTTTAATTTTAGGGCAGTGAAGCAGTTGTTCTGGGAATGTCGTGGTGTGACTGCTCCTGCGGCAAATAAGAACTGACTTGTATAACACATCTACACAGATAAATTGTGGTTCAGTTCTAAGACAGTGTGTGCCCAGAATAATGGAAAAAGCTTCCTTGGACAAAAACATTGGTTTTTGACTGCTCACAGTTGTGCGAACCTTAACATAGGTATCTCCTTTTCATCATTCTGACAAATTAATGTACAAAATATCATCAAAAGTCCTTTCTTACTTCACACATTAATTTAATTTATTTGTGGCTAGCTTTATTGCTATCTCCTGTGGCAGATGCAGTCAACGCACAGCTTTGTTGAGTGTGCAGTATGATAGGCAGGGGTTTGAATCTGGTAACATCTGTTTGTCTGTCACATAACTGTGTCAAACAGGAGTAGTTTAGGCAAAGAATGTAGCTATAGCATAGTCAGAGAGCAAAATTGTTAAGATATCGTGGTCCAAAGTAGGGGATCCATACCGATTACAATAGGAAAGTGTGGTAAATCCTTCAAGGGTATTATTCATGACACAAATAGTATGTCTATTTCTGTGGCATCTATGGTTAATACACAGCTTTTGGCTATCTTTCCTGGCATGTGTTTGAGCCTGGCAAGATGTAAATGCTGAGCATGTCATTGATTGGTTATTTTCAAAAGAGTAAAGTACTGCATTACATATCTTTATCTAGTACTGCATTACATATCTTTATCTAGTACTGCATTACATATCTTTATCTAGTGCTGCATTACATATCTTTATCTAGTACTGCATTACATATCTTTATCTAGTACTGCATTACATATCTTTATCTAGTGCTGCATTACATATCTTTATCTAGTGCTGCATTACATATCTTTATCTAGTACTGCATTACATATTTTTATCTAGTACTGCATTACATATCTTTATCTAGTACTGCATTACATATCTTTATCTAGTACTGCATTACATATCTTTATCTAGTGCTGCATTACATATCTTTATCTAGTACTGCATTACATATCTTTATCTAGTACTGCATTACATATCTTTATCTAGTGCTGCATTACATATCTTTATCTAGTGCTGCATTACATATCTTTATCTAGTACTGCATTACATATCTTTATCTAGTGCTGCATTACACATCTTTATCTAGTGCTGCATTACATATCTTTATTTAGTACTGCATTACATATCTTTATCTAGTACTGCATTACATATCTTTATCTAGTGCTGCATTACATATCTTTATCTAGTACTGCATTACATATCTTTATCTAGTGCTGCATTCCATATCTTTATCTAGTACTGCATTACATATCTTTATCTAGTGCTGCATTACATATCTTTATCTAGTACTGCATTACATATCTTTATCTAGTGCTGCATTACATATCTTTATCTAGTGCTGCATTACATATCTTTATCTAGTACTGCATTACATATCTTTATCTAGTGCTGCATTACATATCTTTATCTAGTACTGCATTACATATCTTTATCTAGTGCTGCATTACATATCTTTATCTAGTACTGCATTACATATCTTTATCTAGTGCTGCATTACATATCTTTATCTAGTACTGCATTACATATCTTTATCTAGTGCTGCATTACATATCTTTATCTAGTACTGCATTACATATCTTTATCTAGTGCTGCATTACATATCTTTATCTAGTACTGCATTACATATCTTTATCTAGTGCTGCATTACATATCTTTATCTAGTACTGCATTACATATCTTTATCTAGTGCTGCATTACATATCTTTATCTAGTGCTGCATTACATATCTTTATCTAGCGCTGCATTACATATCTTTATCTAGTGCTGCATTACATATCTTTATCTAGTGCTGCATTACATATCTTTATCTAGTACTGCGTTACATATCTTTATCTAGTGCTGCATTACATATCTTTATCTAGTGCTGCATTACATATCTTTATGTAGTACTGCATTACATATCTTTATCTAGTGCTGCATTGCATATCTTTATCTAGTGCTGCATTACATATCTTTATCTAGTGCTGCATTACATATCTTTATCTAGAGCTGCATTACATATCTTTATCTAGTACTGCATTACATATCTTTATCTAGTGCTGCATTACATATCTCTATCTAGTACTGCATTACATATCTTTATCTAGTGCTGCATTACATATCTTTATCTAGTACTGCATTACATATCTTTATCTAGTACTGCATTACATAGCTTTATCTAGTGCTGCATTACATATCTTAATCTAGTACTGCATTACATATCTTTATCTAGTACTGCATTACATATCTTTATCTAGTACCGCATTACATATCTTTATCTAGTACATCATTACATATCTTTATCTAGTGCTGCATTACATATCTTTGTCTAGTACTGCATTACATATATTTATCTAGTGCTGCATTACATATCTTTATCTAGTACCGCATTACATATCTTTATCTAGTACCGCATTACATATCTTTATCTAGTACCGCATTACATATCTTTATCTAGTACTGCATTACATATCTTTATCTAGTACTGCATTACATGTCTTTATCTAGTGCTGCATTACATATCTTTATCTAGTGCTGCATTACATATCTTTATCTAGTGCTGCATTACATATCTTTATCTAGTACCGCATTACATATCTTTATCTAGTACCGCATTACATATCTTTATCTAGTACTGCATTAGATATCTTTATCTAGTACTGCATTAGATATCTTTATCTAGTACCGCATTACATATCTTTATGTAGTGCTGCATTACATATCTTTATGTAGTACTGCATTAGATATCTTTATCTAGTACTGCATTACATATCTTTATCTAGTACTGCATTACATATTTTTATCTAGTGCTGCATTACATATCTTTATCTAGTGCTGCATTACATATCTTTATCTAGTGCTGCATTACATATCTTTATCTAGTACTGCATTACATATCTTTATCTAGTGCTGCATTACATATCTTTATCTAGTGCTGCATTACATATCTTTATCTAGTACTGCATTACATATCTTTATCTAGTGCTGCATTACATATCTTTATCTAGTGCTGCATTACATATCTTTATCTAGTGCTGCATTACATATCTTTATGTAGTACTGCATTACATATCTTTATCTAGTGCTGCATTACATATCTTTATCTTGTGCTGCATTACATATCTTTATCTAGTACTGCATTACATATCTTTATCTAGTAGTGCATTACAGATCTTTATCTAATACTGCATTACAGATCTTTATCTAGTACTGCATTACATATCTTTATCTAGTGCTGCATTACATATCAATATCTAGTAGTGCATTACATATCTTTATCTAGTAGTGCATTACATATCTTTATCTTGTACTGCATTACATATCTTTATCTAGTACTGCATTACATATCTTTATCTAGTAGTGCATTACATATCTTTATCTAGTGCTGCATTACATATCTTTATCTAGTACTGCATTACATATCTTTATCTAGTGCTGCATTACATATCTTTATCTAGTACTGCATTACATATCTTTATCTAGTGCTGCATTACATATCTTTATCTAGTACTGCATTACATATCTTTATCTAGTGCTGCATTACATATCTTTATCTAGTACTGCATTACATATCTTTATCTAGTACTGCATTACATATCTTTATCTAGTGCTGCATTACATATCTTTATCTAGTACCGCATTACATATCTTTATCTAGTACCGCATTACATATCTTTATCTAGTACCGCATTACATATCTTTATCTAGTACTGCATTACATATCTTTATCTAGTGCTGCATTACATATCTTTATCTAGTACTGCATTACATATCTTTATCTAGTGCTGCATTACATATCTTTATCTAGTACTGCATTACATATCTTTATCTAGTGCTGCATTACATATCTTTATCTAGTACTGCATTACATATCTTTATCTAGTACTGCATTACATATCTTTATCTAGTGCTGCATTACATATCTTTATCTAGTACTGCATTACATATCTTAATCTAGTACTGCATTACATATCTTTATCTAGTGCTGCATTACATATCTTTATCTAGTACTGCATTACATATCTTTATCTAGTACTGCATTACATATCTTTATCTAGTACTGCATTACATATCTTTATCTAGTACTGCATTACATATCTTTATCTAGTACTGCATTACATATCTTTATCTAGTACTGCATTACATATCTTTATCTAGTGCTGCATTACATATCTTTATCTAGTACTGCATTACATATCTTTATCTAGTGCTGCATTACATATCTTTATCTAGTGCTGCATTACATATCTTTATCTAGTACTGCATTACATATCTTTATCTAGTGCTGCATTACATATCTTTATCTAGTGCTGCATTACATATCTTTATCTAGTACTGCATTACATATCTTTATCTAGTGCTGCATTACATATCTTTATCTAGTACTGCATTACATATCTTTATCTAGTACTGCATTACATATCTTTATCTAGTACTGCATTACATATCTTTATCTAGTGCTGCATTACATATCTTTATCTAGTACTGCATTACATATCTTTATCTAGTACTGCATTACATATCTTTATCTAGTGCTGCATTACATATCTTTATCTAGTACTGCATTACATATCTTTATCTAGTGCTGCATTACATATCTTTATCTAGTACTGCATTACATATCTTTATCTAGTACTGCATTACATATCTTTATCTAGTACTGCATTACATATCTTTATCTAGTACCGCATTACATATCTTTATCTAGTACTGCATTACATATCTTTATCTAGTGCTGCATTACATATCTTTATCTAGTACTGCATTACATATCTTTATCTAGTGCTGCATTACATATCTTTATCTAGTACTGCATTACATATCTTTATCTAGTGCTGCATTACATATCTTTATCTAGTACTGCATTACATATCTTTATCTAGTACTGCATTACATATCTTTATCTAGTACTGCATTACATATCTTTATGTAGTACTGCATTACATATCGTTATCTAGTACTGCATTACATATCTTTATCTAGTGCTGCATTACATATCTTTATCTAGTACTGCATTACATATCTTTATCTAGTGCTGCATTACATATCTTTATCTAGTACTGCATTACATATCTTTATCTAGTGCTGCATTACATATCTTTATCTAGTACTGCATTACATATCTTTATCTAGTACTGCATTACATATCTTTATCTAGTACCGCATTACATATCTTTATCTAGTACCGCATTACATATCTTTATCTAGTACTGCATTACATATCTTTATCTAGTGCTGCATTACATATCTTTATCTAGTACTGCATTACATATCTTTATCTAGTGCTGCATTACATATCTTTATCTAGTACTGCATTACATATCTTTATCTAGTGCTGCATTACATATCTTTATCTAGTACTGCATTACATATCTTTATCTAGTGCTGCATTACATATCTTTATCTAGTACTGCATTACATATCTTTATCTAGTGCTGCATTACATATCTTTATCTAGTACTGCATTACATATCTTTATCTAGTACTGCATTACATATCTTTATCTATTACTGCATTACATATCTTTATCTAGTACTGCATTACATATCTTTATCTAGTACTGCATTACATATCTTTATCTAGTGCTGCATTACATATCTTTATCTAGTACTGCATTACATATCTTTATCTAGTGCTGCATTACATATCTTTATCTAGTACTGCATTACATATCTTTATCTAGTGCTGCATTACATATCTTTATCTAGTACTGCATTACATATCTTTATCTAGTACTGCATTACATATCTTTATCTAGTGCTGCATTACATATCTTTATCTAGTACTGCATTACATATCTTTATCTAGTACTGCATTACATATCTTTATCTAGTGCTGCATTACATATCTTTATCTAGTACTGCATTACATATCTTTATCTAGTACTGCATTACATATCTTTATCTAGTGCTGCATTACATATCTTTATCTAGTGCTGCATTACATATCTTTATCTAGTACTGCATTACATATCTTTATCTAGTACTGCATTACATATCTTTATCTAGTGCTGCATTACATATCTTTATCTAGTACTGCATTACATATCTTTATCTAGTACTGCATTACATATCTTTATCTAGTACTGCATTACATATCTTTATCTAGTGCTGCATTACATATCTTTATCTAGTACTGCATTACATATCTTTATCTAGTGCTGCATTACATATCTTTATCTAGTGCTGCATTACATATCTTTATCTAGTACCGCATTACATATCTTTATCTAGTACTGCATTACATATCTTTATCTAGTACTGCATTACATATCTTTATCTAGTACTGCATTACATATCTTTATCTAGTACTGCATTACATATCTTTATCTAGTGCTGCATTACATATCTTTATCTAGTGCTGCATTACATATCTTTATCTAGTGCTGCATTACATATCTTTATCTAGTACTGCATTACATATCTTTATCTAGTGCTGCATTACATATCTTTATCTAGTGCTGCATTACATATCTTTATCTAGTACTGCATTACATATCTTTATCTAGTGCTGCATTACATATCTTTATCTAGTACTGCATTACATATCTTTATCTAGTACTGCATTTCATATCTTTATCTAGTACTGCATTACATATCTTTATCTAGTGCTGCATTACATATCTTTATCTAGTGCTGCATTACATATCTTTATCTAGTACTGCATTACATATCTTTATCTAGTGCTGCATTACATATCTTTATCTAGTACTGCATTACATATCTTTATCTAGTACTGCATTACATATCTTTATCTAGTGCTGCATTACATATCTTTATCTAGTGCTGCATTACATATCTTTATCTAGTACTGCATTACATATCTTTATCTAGTACTGCATTACATATCTTTATCTAGTGCTGCATTACATATCTTTATCTAGTACTGCATTACATATCTTTATCTAGTACTGCATTACATATCTTTATCTAGTACTGCATTACATATCTTTATCTAGTACTGCATTACATATCTTTATCTAGTACTGCATTACATATCTTTATCTAGTGCTGCATTACATATCTTTATCTAGTGCTGCATTACATATCTTTATCTAGTACTGCATTACATATCTTTATCTAGTGCTGCATTACATATCTTTATCTAGTACTGCATTACATATCTTTATCTAGTGCTGCATTACATATCTTTATCTAGTACTGCATTACATATCTTTATCTAGTACTGCATTACATATCTTTATCTAGTGCTGCATTACATATCTTTATCTAGTACTGCATTACATATCTTTATCTAGTACTGCATTACATATCTTTATCTAGTACTGCATTACATATCTTTATCTAGTGCTGCATTACATATCTTTATCTAGTACTGCATTACATATCTTTATCTAGTACTGCATTACATATCTTTATCTAGTGCTGCATTACATATCTTTATCTAGTACTGCATTACATATCTTTATCTAGTACTGCATTACATATCTTTATCTAGTACTGCATTACATATCTTTATCTAGTGCTGCATTACATATCTTTATCTAGTACTGCATTACATATCTTTATCTAGTACTGCATTACATATCTTTATCTAGTGCTGCATTACATATCTTTATCTAGTACTGCATTACATATCTTTATCTAGTGCTGCATTACATATCTTTATCTAGTACTGCATTACATATCTTTATCTAGTACTGCATTACATATCTTTATCTAGTGCTGCATTACATATCTTTATCTAGTACTGCATTACATATCTTTATCTAGTGCTGCATTACATATCTTTATCTAGTGCTGCATTACATATCTTTATCTAGTACTGCATTACATATCTTTATCTAGTGCTGCATTACATATCTTTATCTAGTACTGCATTACATATCTTTATCTAGTGCTGCATTACATATCTTTATCTAGTACTGCATTACATATCTTTATCTAGTACTGCATTACATATCTTTATCTAGTACTGCATTACATATCTTTATCTAGTACTGCATTACATATCTTTATCTAGTGCTGCATTACATATCTTTATCTAGTACTGCATTACATATCTTTATCTAGTACTGCATTACATATCTTTATCTAGTGCTGCATTACATATCTTTATCTAGTACTGCATTACATATCTTTATCTAGTGCTGCATTACATATCTTTATCTAGTACTGCATTACATATCTTTATCTAGTACTGCATTACATATCTTTATCTAGTGCTGCATTACATATCTTTATCTAGTACTGCATTACATATCTTTATCTAGTGCTGCATTACATATCTTTATCTAGTACTGCATTACATATCTTTATCTAGTACTGCATTACATATCTTTATCTAGTGCTGCATTACATATCTTTATCTAGTACTGCATTACATATCTTTATCTAGTGCTGCATTACATATCTTTATCTAGTACTGCATTACATATCTTTATCTAGTACTGCATTACATATCTTTATCTAGTACTGCATTACATATCTTTATCTAGTACTGCATTACATATCTTTATCTAGTACTGAATTACATATCTTTATGTAGTACTGCATTACATATCTTTATCTAGTGCTGCATTACATATCTTTATGTAGTACTGAATTACATATCTTTATCTAGTACTGCATTACATATCTTTATCTAGTGCTGCATTACATATCTTTATCTAGTGCTGCATTACATATCTTTATCTAGTACTGCATTACATATCTTTATCTAGTACTGCATTACATATCTTTATCTAGTGCTGCATTACATATCTTTATCTAGTACTGCATTACATATCTTTATGTAGTACTGCATTACATATCTTTATCTAGTGCTGCATTACATATCTTTATCTAGTACTGCATTACATATCTTTATCTAGTACTGCATTACATATCTTTATCTAGTGCTGCATTACATATCTTTATCTAGTGCTGCATTACATATCTTTATCTAGTACTGCATTACATATCTTTATCTAGTACTGCATTACATATCTTTATCTAGTGCTGCATTACATATCTTTATCTAGTACTGCATTACATATCTTTATCTAGTGCTGCATTACATATCTTTATCTAGTACCGCATTACATATCTTTATCTAGTACTGCATTACATATCTTTATCTAGTACTGCATTACATATCTTTATGTAGTACTGCATTACATATCTTTATCTAGTGCTGCATTACATATCTTTATCTAGTACTGCATTACATATCTTTATCTAGTGCTGCATTACATATCTTTATGTAGTACTGCATTACATATCTTTATCTAGTGCTGCATTACATATCTTTATCTAGTACTGCATTACATATCTTTATCTAGTGCTGCATTACATATCTTTATCTAGTGCTGCATTACATATCTTTATGTAGTACTGCATTACATATCTTTATCTAGTACTGCATTACATATCTTTATCTAGTGCTGCATTACATATATTTATCTAGTGCTGCATTACATATCTTTATCTAGTACTGCATTACATATCTTTATCTAGTACTGCATTACATATCTTTATCTAGTGCTGCATTACATATCTTTATCTAGTACTGCATTACATATCTTTATCTAGTGCTGCATTACATATCTTTATCTAGTGCTGCATTACATATCTTTATCTAGTACTGCATTACATATCTTTATGTAGTACTGCATTACATATCTTTATGTAGTACTGCATTACATATCTTTATCTAGTGCTGCATTACATATCTTTATCTAGTACTGCATTACATATCTTTAGTACTGCATTACATATCTTTATCTAGTGCTGCATTACATATCTTTATCTAGTACTGCATTACATATCTTTATCTAGTACTGCATTACATATCTTTATCTAGTGCTGCATTACATATCTTTATCTAGTACTGCATTACATATCTTTATCTAGTGCTGCATTACATATCTTTATCTAGTACCGCATTACATATCTTTATCTAGTACCGCATTACATATCTTTATCTAGTACTGCATTACATATCTTTATCTAGTACTGCATTACATATCTTTATCTAGTGCTGCATTACATATCTTTATCTAGTACTGCATTACATATCTTTATCTAGTGCTGCATTACATATCTTTATCTAGTACTGCATTACATATCTTTATCTAGTGCTGCATTACATATCTTTATCTAGTACTGCATTACATATCTTTATCTAGTACTGCATTACATATCTTTATCTAGTGCTGCATTACATATCTTTATCTAGTACTGCATTACATATCTTAATCTAGTGCTGCGTTACATATCTTTATCTAGTGCTGCATTACATATCTTTATCTAGTACTGCATTACATATCTTTATCTAGTACTGCATTACATATCTTTATCTAGTGCTGCATTACATATCTTTATCTAGTACTGCATTACATATCATTATCTAGTACTGCATTACATATCTTTATCTAGTACTGCATTATATATCTTTATCTAGTACTGCATTACATATCTTTATCTAGTACTGCATTACATATCTTTATCTAGTGCTGTATTACATATCTTTATCTAGTGCTGCATTGCATATCTTTATGTAGTACTGCATTACATATCTTTATCTAGTGCTGCATTACATATCTTTATCTAGTGCTGCATTACATATCTTTATGTAGTACTGCATTACATATCTTTATCTAGTGCTGCATTGCATATCTTTATCTAGTACTGCATTACATATCTTTATCTAGTACTGCATTGCATATCTTTATGTAGTACTGCATTACATATCTTTATCTAGTGCTGCATTACATATCTTTATCTAGTACTGCATTACATATCTTTATCAAGTACTGCATTACATATCTTTATCTAGTGCTGCATTACATATCTTTATCTAGTACTGAATTACATATCTTTATATAGTGCTGCATTACATATCTTTATCTAGTACTGCATTACATATCTTTATCTAGTACTGCATTGCATATCTTTATGTAGTACTGCATTACATATCTTTATCTAGTACTGCATTACATATCTTTATCTAGTGCTGCATTACATATCTTTATCAAGTACTGCATTACATATCTTTATCTAGTGCTGCATTACATATCTTTATCTAGTACTGAATTACATATCTTTATATAGTGCTGCATTACATATCTTTATCTAGTACTGCATTACATATCTTTATCTAGTACTGCATTGCATATCTTTATGTAGTACTGCATTACATATCTTTATCTAGTACTGCATTACATATCTTTATCTAGTACTGCATTACATAACTTTATCTAGTGCTGCATTACATATCTTTATCAAGTACTGCATTACATATCTTTATCTAGTGCTGCATTACATATCTTTATCTAGTACTGAATTACATATCTTTATATAGTGCTGCATTACATATCTTTATCTAGTACTGCATTACATATCTTTATCTAGTACTGCATTGCATATCTTTATGTAGTACTGCATTACATATCTTTATCTAGTACTGCATTACATATCTTTATCTAGTACTGCATTACATATCTTTATCTAGTGCTGCATTACATATCTTTATCTAGTACTGCATTACATATCTTTATCAAGTACTGCATTACATATCTTTATCTAGTACTGCATTACATATCTTTATCTAGTGCTGCATTACACATCTTTATCTAGTGCTGCATTACATATCTTTATCTAGTGCTGCATTACATATCTTTATCTAGTACTGAATTACATATCTTTATATAGTGCTGCATTACATATCTTTATCTAGTACTGCATTACATATCTTTATCTAGTACTGCATTACATATCTTTATCTAGTGCTGCATTACATATCTTTATCTAGTACTGCATTACATATCTTTATCTAGTACTGCATTACATAACTTTATCAAGTGCTGCATTACATATCTTTATCAAGTACTGCATTACATATCTTTATCTAGTGCTGCATTACATATCTTTATCTAGTACTGCATTACATATCTTTATCTAGTGCTGCATTACATATCTTTATCTAGTACTGCATTACATATCTTTATCTAGTACTGCATTACATATCTTTATCTAGTGCTGCATTACATATCTTTATCTAGTACTGCATTACATATCTTTATCTGGTGCTGCATTACATATCTTTATCTAGTGCTGTTTTACATATCTTTATCTAGTACTGCATTTCATATCTTTATCTAGTACTGCATTACATATCTTTATCTAGTGCTGCATTACATATCTTTATCTAGTGCTGCATTACATATCTTTATCTAGTACCGCATTACATATCTTTATCTAGTACTGCATTACATATCTTTATCTAGTACCGCATTACATATCTTTATCTATTACCACATTACATATCTTTATCTAGTACTGCATTACATATCTTTATCTAGTACTGCATTACATATCTTTATCTAGTGCTGCATTACATATCTTTATCTAGTACCGCATTACATATCTTTATCTAGTGCTGCATTACATATCTTTATCTAGTACTGCATTGCATATCTTTATCTAGTACCGCTTTACATATCTTTATCTAGTACTGCATTACATATCTTTATCTAGTACTGCATTACATATCTTTATCTAGTACTGCATTACATATCTTTATCTAGTGCTGCATTACATATCTGTATCTAGTGCTGCATTACATATCTTTATCTAGTGCTGCATTACATATCTTTATCTAGTACTGCATTACATATCTTTATCTAGTGCTGCATTACATATCTTTATCTAGTGCTGCATTACATATCTTTATGTAGTACTGCATTACATATCTTTATCTAGTGCTGCATTACATATCTTTATCTAGCACTGCATTACATATCTTTATGTAGTACTGCATTACATATCTTTATCTAGTACTGCATTACATATCTTTATCTAGTGCTGCATTACATATCTTTATCTAGTACTGCATTACATATCTTTATCTAGTGCTGCATTACATATCTTTATCTAGTACTGCATTACATATCTTTATATAGTACTGCATTACATATCTTTATCTAGTACTGCATTACATATCTTTATCTAGTGCTGCATTACATATCTTTATCTAGTGCTGCATTACATATCTTTATCTAGTACTGCATTACATATCTTTATCTAGTGCTGCATTACATATCTTTATCTAGTACTGCATTACATATCTTTATGTAGTACTGCATTACATATCTTTATCTAGTACTGCATTACATATCTTTATCTAGTACTGCATTACATATCTTTATCTAGTGCTGCATTACATATCTTTATCTAGTACTGCATTACATATCTTTATCTAGTGCTGCATTACATATCTTTATCTAGTGCTGCATTACATATCTTTATCTAGTACTGCATTACATATCTTTATCTAGTACTGCATTACATATCTTTATCTAGTGCTGCATTACATATCTTTATCTAGTACTGCATTACATATCTTTATGTAGTACTGCATTACATATCTTTATGTAGTACTGCATTACATATCTTTATCTAGTGCTGCATTACATATCTTTATCTAGTACTGCATTACATATCTTTATGTAGTACTGCATTACATATCTTTATCTAGTGCTGCATTACATATCTTTATCTAGTACTGCATTACATATCTTTATCTAGTACTGCATTACATATCTTTATCTAGTGCTGCATTACATATCTTTATCTAGTACTGCATTACATATCTTTATCTAGTACTGCATTACATATCTTTATCTAGTACTGCATTACATATCTTTATGTAGTACTGCATTACATATCTTTATCTAGTGCTGCATTACATATCTTTATCTAGTACTGCATTACATATCTTTATCTAGTGCTGCATTACATATCTTTATCTAGTGCTGCATTACATATCTTTATCTAGTACTGCTTTACATATCTTTATCTAGTGCTGCATTACATATCTTTATCTAGTACTGCATTACATATCTTTATCTAGTACTGCATTACATATCTTTATATAGTGCTGCATTACATATCTTTATCTAGTACTGCATTACACATCTTTATCTAGTGCTGCATTACATATCTTTATCTAGTGCTGCATTACATATCTTTATCTAGTACTGCATTACATATCTTTATCTAGTACTGCATTATATATCTTTATGTAGTGCTGCATTACATATCTTTATCTAGTACTGCATTACATATCTTTATCTAGTACTGCATTACATATCTATATCTAGTACTGCATTACATATCTTTATCTAGTACTGCATTACATATCTTTATCTAGTACTGCATTACATATCTTTATCTAGTGCTGCATTACATATCTTTTTCTAGTACTGCATTACATATCTTTATCTAGTACTGCATTACATATCTTTATCTAGTGCTGCATTACATATCTTTATCTAGTACTGCATTACATATCTTTGTCTAGTGCTGCATTACATATCTTTGTCTAGTACTGCATTACATATCTTTATCTAGTACTGCATTACATATCTTTATCTAGTGCTGCATTACATATCTTTATCTAGTACTGCATTACATATCTTTATCTAGTACTGCATTACATATCTTTATGCAGTACTGCATTACATATCTTTATGTAGTACTGCATTACATATCTTTATCTAGTGCTGCATTACATATCTTTATCTAGTACTGCATTACATATCTTTATCTAGTACTGCATTACATATCTTTATCTAGTGCTGCATTACATATCTTTATCTAGTACTGCATTACATATCTTTATCTAGTACTGCATTACATATCTTTATCTAGTACTGCATTACATATCTTTATCTAGTACTGCATTACATATCTTTATCTAGTACTGAATTACATATCTTTATGTAGTACTGCATTACATATCTTTATCTAGTGCTGCATTACATATCTTTATGTAGTACTGAATTACATATCTTTATCTAGTACTGCATTACATATCTATCTAGTGCTGCATTACATATCTTTATCTAGTGCTGCATTACATATCTTTATCTAGTACTGCATTACATATCTTTATCTAGTACTGCGTTACATATCTTTATCTAGTGCTGCATTACATATCTTTATCTAGTACTGCATTACATATCTTTATGTAGTACTGCATTACATATCTTTATCTAGTGCTGCATTACATATCTTTATCTAGTACTGCATTACATATCTTTATCTAGTACTGCATTACATATCTTTATCTAGTGCTGCATTACATATCTTTATCTAGTGCTGCATTACATATCTTTATCTAGTACTGCATTACATATCTTTATCTAGTACTGCATTACATATCTTTATCTAGTACCGCATTACATATCTTTATCTAGTACTGCATTACATATCTTTATCTAGTGCTGCATTACATATCTTTATCTAGTACCGCATTACATATCTTTGTCTAGTACTGCATTACATATCTTTATCTAGTACTGCATTACATATCTTTATGTAGTACTGCATTACATATCTTTATCTAGTGCTGCATTACATATCTTTATCTAGTACTGCATTACATATCTTTATCTAGTGCTGCATTACATATCTTTATGTAGTACTGCATTACATATCTTTATCTAGTGCTGCATTACATATCTTTATCTAGTACTGCATTACATATCTTTATCTAGTGCTGCATTACATATCTTTATCTAGTGCTGCATTACATATCTTTATGTAGTACTGCATTACATATCTTTATCTAGTACTGCATTACATATCTTTATCTAGTGCTGCATTACATATATTTATCTAGTGCTGCATTACATATCTTTATCTAGTACTGCATTACATATCTTTATCTAGTACTGCATTACATATCTTTATCTAGTGCTGCATTACATATCTTTATCTAGTACTGCATTACATATCTTTATCTAGTGCTGCATTACATATCTTTATCTAGTGCTGCATTACATATCTTTATCTAGTACTGCATTACATATCTTTATCTAGTACTGCATTACATATCTTTATGTAGTACTGCATTACATATCTTTATCTAGTGCTGCATTACATATCTTTATCTAGTGCTGCATTACATATCTTTATCTAGTACTGCATTACATATCTTTAGTACTGCATTACATATCTTTATCTAGTACTGCATTACATATCTTTATGTAGAACTGCATTACATATCTTTATCTAGTGCTGCATTACATATCTGTATCTAGTGCTGCATTACATATCTTTATCTAGTACTGCATTACATATCTTTATCTAGTGCTGCATTACATATCTTTATCTAGTACTGCATTACATATCTTTATCTAGTACTGCATTACATATCTTTATCTAGTGCTGCATTACATATCTTTATGTAGTACTGCATTAGATATCTTTATCTAGTGCTGCATTACATATCTTTATGTAGTACTGCATTACATATCTTTATCTAGTGCTGCATTACATATCTTTATCTAGTACTGCATTACATATCTTTATCTAGTGCTGCATTACATATCTTTATCTAGTGCTGCATTACATATCTTTATCTAGTGCTGCATTACATATCTTTATCTAGTACTGCATTACATATCTTTATCTAGTGCTGCATTACATATCTTTATGTAGTACTGCATTACATATCTTTATCTAGTGCTGCATTACATATCTTTATGTAGTACTGCATTACATATCTTTATCTAGTGCTGCATTACATATCTTTATGTAGTACTGCATTACATATCGTTATCTAGTGCTGCATTACATATCTTTATCTAGTACTGCATTACATATCTTTATCTAGTGCTGCATTACATATCTTTATCTAGTACTGCATTACATATCTTTATCTAGTACTGCATTACATATCTTTATCTAGTACTGCATTACATATCTTTATCCAAGCATGTATGTATGACTGTAATTCTTTTCTTCACACTATAGAGCGTTACAGGACATGAGAGCTTGCAGAACATTTCTTACTGTATGGCATGCTACAAGATCATCTGAAAGTGTGACTGGGCCCATGCTGGGGCACTTTCTTGTGTGTTTGCATTGTTTACTTGCTATTATAGTAGTGTTCACTGTAATTCCTTGTGAGCATGCCCAGTATAATGTAGTAGATGCTTTCCATTTATGAACACAGATTTTGAACTAATGAAATGTCATCAAACCTGTGTTGTCATTTGTCACTTGGATATTTTGAGTATTATTATATTACTATTTAGCATTCACATGAATATATAACACATGCTTGTCTAATTAATACATATTTCAAGATACTATATCCCCTTTCTGTGTTTGCCAAATTACAACAAATGGCAAAAGCATGACCCTTTCTGATGTGCGTGGCACAACAGCTGTAAGGTTAATTTCGTCTGTTTTTACACGTGATGAAGTGGAGAATACAGCGGTAATGTCAGTTAGGACGAATAAATTCCCTGTATATACAGCTCATATACAATAACTGAAGTATATGTAAATATCTCCCAATATATCAATTGCCCTTACTAACTGTTATCTCAGCTCAGCATTTTATTAACATTTATATCATATTTAGTTCCCTTTATTAAACTGTTGGTGTGTGTCCCTCTCACATACATTGTTAACATGTCCGTTTTCATTTATGTGCATGGGGTCAAGACTTGTAAACAGGATTAATTATTAGTATTTCTGTTAAAAATGTTCTTTGTGACATAATCACATTTGACTGCATTATCTGGGGTCTATATTGTAACAGCAAATGCTTAAAATAGTGAACGCTGTATAATCGACCCTTAAAAATCAAAACGGCAAAATGCAGATCACACGGAACAGAGATTTTTTCCCAGGGGGATAAAATCGCTGCTCAGTAAAAAAAAAAAAAGCAAGCACAAAATAAATTGGGGGGCTTCACCCCCACACCCCCCTACTTAAATATACCAACTCCAAGATCACACCACAGTGGAAGAAATGGCACAGTCCCAAAAACATCCCAGTGATTTGTTTCCCTGGGAAAAAAATTCACTGTTCCATGTGTTCAGGATTTCACGGTTTCGATTTAAAATGGTTGATAAAACAGCATTTGCTATTTTAAATGCTCACTTATATAATAGGGAACCATTATCTGAGTACATTTTTCCCATTTACTTTCCCTTCTTACTTATTGCTGCATTAATCCCATTGTATTCTGGGTACATTCTCCCCATCCCCCCTTACTTATTGCTGCATTAATCCCATTGTATTCTGGGTACATTCTCCCCATCCCCCCTTACTTATTGCTGCATTAATCCCATTGTATTCTGGGTACATTCTCCCCATTGCCCCCTTACTTATTGCTGCATTAATCCCATTGTATTCTGGGTACATTCTCCCCATCCCCCCTTACTTATTGCTGCATTAATCCCATTGTATTCTGGGTACATTCTCCCCATCCCCCCTTACTTATTGCTGCATTAATCCCATTGTATTCTGGGTACATTCTCCCCATCCCCCCTTACTTATTGCTGCATTAATCCCATTGTATTCTGGGTACATTCTCCCATCCCCCCTTACTTATTGCTGCATTAATCCCATTGTATTCTGGGTACATTCTCCCCATTTCCCCCTTACTTATTGCTGCATTAATCCCATTGTATTCTGGGTATATTCTCCCCATCCCCCCTTACTTATTGCTGCATTAATCCCATTGTATTCTGGGTACATTCTCCCCATCCCCCCTTACTTATTGCTGCATTAATCCCATTGTATTCTGGGTACATTCTCCCCATTTCCCCCTTACTTATTGCTGCATTAATCCCATTGTATTCTGGGTACATTCTCCCCATCCCCCTTACTTATTGCTGCATTAATCCCATTGTATTCTGGGTACATTCTCCCCATCCCCCTTACTTATTGCTGCATTAATCCCATTGTATTCTGGGTACATTCTCCCCATCCCACCTTACTTATTGCTGCATTAATCCCATTGTATTCTGGGTACATTCTCCCCATTCCCCCCTTACTTATTGCTGCATTAATCCCATTCTATTCTGGGCATGTTCCCCCATTTAACTTACCCATATCATAATTCTTTCAGTCAACTTCCCCTCTCTTTGTGTAAGCTGTCTGCAAAGGCTCACTTACTAGGTTTGCTTTTTGTTTACATTTGTGTGCTTGTGCTTCCTTGCACCTTTTCATGGCTGCCAACACTTCCACTGACCACCAAAAGGTGCTGATAACCATGTACGCTCGATGAGCAGCATGCATATTCACTGAGCGCTTCTGCTCATCTCGCTAACACAATTAAATCATATAGGCTTAGTGCGAAGGGCACACAATAGTTAATGAATCCCAAGGTTAATTTACTTATACCCTTATGCACTTTTACAAATCCATTTACAAATTACATTTTTAATGTATAATCCAGTATTAGCTAATCTCATGTTCACACTTCATAAATCGTAGCTCTGTCAAGTAAAATAATACATAAAATTATCTTGTTTCAATGTTATCCATTCAAGCAAAATCTGTTATACTCTATCAGTGTTTTCTCAATATTTATGTCATATATCCCATGACGATTCAATATGTCATTTGCTATACTGTGGTGGTTAATACGGATATACCTCTGTTTAGACTGAAATAAACAACCTTGTGTCAACATTCAAAGTGTTGTTTTTGGAAAAAGCGATGCTGTCCTTTGGTTCATTGAACTTTGTAGAACCTAAATGCTTCCGCTGGCTTAGAGAGGCAGCTCAAGCTGTTTGAGGATTCATTTTATAATAAGCAGGTCATATGAAGCCTGCTTTGTTATATCCTGGGTGCACTTAAGTAACCTTTACTCCTTGGTTCCTGCTTTTTTTCCAGATAGACACGTCACAGTAAACATGTGACTTTTCTTGTTAAGATAATGCCTGACTAGTGTTAGCTGTGATGCTGTTGTGTAAGATCTGTGTTGGATGATATATGCATTGTATACCATGCATACTGTGGAAGCTGCTAACGTTCAAGGCAAACAGATTATACTGAGCATTTCAAATAGCTGTGTTTTATGTTGGCAGAATTTCTGCAAAATACATTTTGTACTTTGTAACTTTAGTAATGTTAGCACTGCTGATTCCCTTACTTTTAGAGAAGAAAGGCACCAAATCCATTTTAATACTAGACTCGCCATGGGATTCAATAAACTCGGTGTAGACTTCGGGCAAAGTTTACATGGAGTTTATGTGTTTGTGGGGTGAGCAGCAATGCTCATTGCATATTCATACTGTGCACCAAGTTCAAATGTAAATATGTAAATGAGGTAAGTTTCATCAGGAAACCATGTGAGCCAACATGAATAGCAACTCCATTTAATTCACAGTACTGAAGGGTTGTGGTTTTGTGTGGAATCTCACAACGATCACCAGGGTTTAACAGATAATAGTTGTCATAGCTCTTAACCTCTTAGTGCAAGATATCTGGACAAAGCCCAACATAATGGGGAGACAATGACCCAGAAATAGGGATAGAGTTTACATATTTGTTAATTAGAAATGTGCTAGAATAACAAGGGTTTTGTGTTAAGATACATTCCCTGAAGGACTTGAAGTCTGAAACGCAAATGTATGTAATTATTGAGTCACTTCAGTCCTGAGATCATCCCAGTGATATGAGAGAAAACCACAATTTGATAAGGAGCACACCAAAAGATATATGTGTGGGCATTCTGTGAAAATGGGAGAGTTGAGAGTTGTTCTAGTTAAGTATATAGTCCAAACACAGTACATGACAGTGGATACAGTGCAGACTACTGTGAAATCCCATTCTTGTCATTCTGTACTGAAGTTGTATAAATAATATGTAAGGGTACATGGACAGTCATGTAAAATAAACAGTCAGGGGAAGTGTGTGTATTGAATAGGGACACACAAATGCATTGTAGAAATGAATACAGGGAAAGACGATAGGTGAAATAACCTAACATATAGCAGATGAGAGCATGTCAATTGAAGACAGCTGTAGCAGCAACACCAATCACATATTAGTATGGTACAGTAGGGGCTGTACAGTAAAAATGTGTATTGTGTGACTGTCACACAGAGTGACATAACAATAGGTGTGTATGTGAGAGATAAGCATCCTTACTTGAATAATGCAGAGAACATCTATCAGGAATGTGATATAAAATTGGGGTAGGCTGCATATTGTGAATCTGTGCAAAATGATTTTCCTGAATATGAGTGTAATCTCAGCAGAGGTCTCCAGCAAGTGGGACACAGATAAAGGCTCATGGACAATATTATAAGAAGCACACACAATTATGGACAATATCAGAATAATACCATCAGTAATCTCATGTCTCTGACATAACATATGTGATTTACAGCACTGTATGAGGATAATCACGCACACTGCCTTGGCACCGTAACATCTGCTGGAGGTGCTAGGAGGGACACTGCTATACCTCTATGTGACATTACGATCAATACAGGCTAGTTGATGTGCATGGCATACATATATATATATATATATATATATATATATATATATATATATATGGGTCTATCTGACTTCACCGACATTTTAAAATATCGAAAACGAATTAACCGACACGAGAATGTCGAAACTCATTTAACCGACGCCAGAAGATCGACGAGGCAGAAGACCGACGGAGGAAGACACCGACGCTGAGAAGCTGCGATGGGGACAGGATATGTAAGTCTGCGGTAGTGACGGACGATAGGGTGCGAGTAAGGTAAGTGTGCGATGCTGGTGTTTAGTAGGGGTAGGGGTGGGGTAAGTGAGTTAGGTTAGGCGGGTTAGGTGAGTGTGCGAGTAAGGTAAGTGTCGATGTTGGTGTTTTGTAGGGTAGGGGATAAGTGAGTTAGGGTTAGAGGCGAGTAAGGTAAGTGTGCGATGTTGGTGTTTTGTAGGGGTAGGTGGGATAAGTGAGTTAGGGTTAGGGCGGGTTAGGTGAGTGTGCGATAGTGACGGACCTTAGGGTAAGGGTTTGGGTCAGGGTTGTGGATAGTTGTGTATGTATGGGTTAGTGTTTGTTTGTAAGGATTTTGGTGTGCTTGTGTTGTGTGTGTGAGTGTTGGATAGGGGATGTGTTTTGTTTGTTGGTATGTTGTGTCGGGTGTATGCGATGTCGTGTTTGTGAACTGTCGATCTTCTGGCGTCGGTTAAATGAGTTTCGACATTCTCGTGTCGGTTAATTCGTTTTCGATATTTTAAAATGTCGGTGAAGTCAGATAGACCCATATATATATATATATATATATATATATACCACAGTACACACACACACACACACACACACACACACACACACACACACACACACACACACACACACACACACACACACGTAAATACACTCATATATAGGTTATTGTTCACACATGGATTGGTAGAGTTAGATGGTGTTGTTTGTGTTATCCAGGACAGATAGGGTGCAGAAATAGTGAGTGGACGAGGCTTCAGGGGATCAATTACAGTTGCATAGATGGTTGGTGAAGAGGTATGTTTAAAGTAGGCTTTTGAAGGAGGGTGTGAAGTTTTGTAGTCTGAGGTCAGGAGGAAGGTTGTTCCATATTTTTGCTATTTAATGGGCAAATAGTGATTCCCCGGAGTTGTTTTTGCATGTAATGGGTTTTGATTAAGGCTTTGTTGGAAGATCGAAGTTGTCTATTTGAATTGTAGAAATTCAGCATGCCAGTCAGGTCGGGGGTTTTCTCGGGATAGTACAGAATTAGATGAGCTAGGTTTAGTTGATGGTACCTTAATAGATTCAAAAATTCAAGCCAGTGCAAGGCTTGTAGGGAAAGGCAGTGGTGGTATTGTGATTTGGCATTGGTAGCGAACCTATGATTTTGTTGTAACAGATGGAAAGTTTATTAAGATCAGTTTTGTAAAGATTAGATAGAATTTGGGGGTGCATAAAGTAGAGTAGATAGGAGGTGGGTCCTGGCTATTGCAATTTGAGATTCAGTGGTTAGATAACTTTTACAGGGATAGAGGGAACCTAGCTTTTTGTGTACTTTAGTGAAGGTTGTTGATATGTGCTTTGTGAATTTGAGTTGCTGGTCAATGGTAACTCCTAGGAGTTTAGCCTCAGTGATGGGGTGATTTGGGTTTTGCTGGCAGAGAGTATAGAGAAAGTAAGGTTGCTCATTTTAGTAGAGTGGAATAGCATTAGCTGTGTTTTCTTGGGATTTAGTATGAGTTGTGAGTTGTTAAGCCAGTTCTCTATTCCAGAGAATTAACGCAGTAGTATATAAATGTAATATACACATGTGACTATGCATATGTCCATGAGAAACAGTTGTATGTTTTCATTGCTGCATTGTTCTGCATGTATGCAGGTCATTTATTTGCTACACATTCATCCATCCATCCATAACCCCGTTTTCCCATTTTTGCACATGAGTATCACATCACCAATTAAGTCATCTAAAGCCAATGTTAACACCGCTGGGTGGCTGCCCTACTGCACGCAGCTCTTTTACTCATGACATGTGACTTATGATGCTATTGACACTGTTACCTCTTTAAGGATTTGTGGCTCATAGCAATGCAGTCATGTGACAATGCACCTGTAAGTAGCAACACACACCAGTCTGCATATTAAATGTACTGTATGATCCTTATGGTGCCCGTAGTGCCCACTTTAGATTGCTGTAACTATATGAACTGCACCTCTGAAGATTGACTCTGATTTAGTATATAGCGATGTGTGTGTCACACAGACAGAACGTTCATTACCTGTTGCACTCACAGTTGTTATTATCACAAACGAGTGAGCACATGATGATATGGCCATGGGCTGCGACATAAGGATAAGGAAATGGATGATTGCGAAGCACAGGGAGTACAGAGGTCTAACACAACTACATGACTCTGACTTTCTGAACAGTGTTGTCCATAGCAAAGTCCATGTCTGGTATAGGATATTTCCCATGGTGCTTTGCTGCACTCCATTTGCAGTGCATGTGGTTCGTGTCTAGACTGCTACACATGCTTTAATATTATCCATATCTGCTCCTCCTCCCCTGGGTGTCCCATTCAAGATTCATTGTGCACATGGCACATGCATTCTGCTGTAACTGTTGTCTTAAGCTGTTGTTATACTGCATTGTGCACATGGCACATGTACTCTGCTATAACTATTGTCTTAAGCTGCTGTTTTAATGCATTGTGCACATGGCACATGTACTCTGCTAAAACTATTGTCTTAAGCTGCTGTTATAATGCATTGTGCACATTGCACATGTACTCTGCTATAACTATTGTCTTAAGCTGCTGCTATATTGCATTGTGTGCATGGTACATGCACTCTGCTATAACTATTGTCTTAAGCTGCTGTTATATTGCATTGTGCACATGGTGCATGCACTCTGCTGGAGCTATTTTCTTAAGCTGCTGTTATATTGCATTGTGCACATGGTACATGCACTCTGCTATAACTGTTGTCTTAAGCTGCTGTTATATTGCATTGTGCATATGGTTCGTGCACTCTGCTGGAGCTGTTGTCTTAAGCTGCTGTTATACTGCATTGTGCACATGGTACGTGCACTGTGCTGTAACTGTTGTCTTAAGCTGCTGTTATACTGCATTGTGCATATGGTACGTGCACTGTGCTGTAACTGTTGTCTTAAGCTGCTGTTATACTGCATTGTGCACATGGTACGTGCACTCTGCTGGAGCTGTTGTCTTAAGCTGCTGTTATACTGCATTGTGCACATGGTACATGCACTCTGCAATAACTATTGTCTTAAGCTGCTGTTATACTGCATTGTGCACATGGCACATGCACTCTGCTATAACTATTGTCTTAAGCTGCTGTTATATTGCATTGTACACATGGCACGTGCACTCTGCTGTAACTATTGTCTTAAGCTGCTGTTATATTGCATTGTGCACATGGCACATACACTCTGCTATAACTATTGTCTTAAGCTGCTGTTATATTGCATTGTGCACATGGTACATGCACTCTGCTATAACTATTGTCTTAAGCTGCTGTTATACTGCATTGTGCACATGGCACATGTACTCTGCTATAACTATTGTCTTAAGCTGCTGTTATACTGCATTGTGCACATGGCACATGCACTCTGCTGGAGCTGTTGTCTTAAGCTGCTGTTATACTGCATTGTGCACATGGCACATGCACTCTGCTGGAGCTGTTGTCTTAAGCTGCTGTTATACTGCATTGTGCACATGGCACATGCACTCTGCTATAACTATTGTCTTAAGCTGCTGTTATATTGCATTGTACACATGGCACATGCACTCTGCTGTAACTATTGTCTTAAGCTGCTGTTATATTGCATTGTGCACATGGTACGTGCACTCTGCTGTAACTATTGTCTTAAGCTGCTGTTATATTGCATTGTGCACATGGCACATGCACTCTGCTATAACTATTGTCTTAAGCTGCTGTTATATTGCATTGTGCACATGGTACATGCACTCTGCTATAACTATTGTCTTAAGCTGCTGTTATACTGCATTGTGCACATGGCACATGTACTCTGCTATAACTATTGTCTTAAGCTGCTGTTATACTGCATTGTGCACATGGCACATGCACTCTGCTGGAGCTGTTGTCTTAAGCTGCTGTTATACTGACATAAGGTTTATTGACTGCAACGGTCTAGCATCATGATGATGATGATTTTCATCATCATTATCAACCTCCTGCTTCCCCTTTGTCTGTATGGGGGGACAGAATGTCACCTGAAATGTTGCTTCTTCTCTCAATTTAGTGCTGCTCTCCTACCTTCTTTAACCATCATACTGGTGCTGCAGGTCTTCTCAAATTCAGTCTGTTCCCTCTATGCATGTGAGTAGTATATAATATCTGCAGCTTTCTGCAGTTCACGAGTAAGCTTAGCTTTATTTTGTGCAAGGTATGATTCCAGTGTCATATTACTTATGTTCTCACCATTTTTTGTACATATCCTTGCACACAGTGTGTGCACCTCTATCTAAATATGATCCAACAACAATAATATCTTGTAGTTAATTTCCATAAAAACAAAGGTACCACCAAAGCAAATGTTTAACTGATACAGTAACTGCATTTGCATTATAAACTGCAAGCAATATTTCATATTTCTCATTTAACTTGTATGAGAATTTAAGTAGAATGTGGTTTTCAGGGATACAACATTTCACTGACTTCTTCTATTTTTAGTCAAGGTCATTTCATTTTCAGAGTCCATTTCAAGGCATTAGTTACTAAGTAAAAGTAATGGCCATGTTTGCAATGGATTATCAATTCCAATTAACATGGATTTCAATGACTTCTTTATAAAGGCATGTTAAAAACAAGGTGACCTAAAGTTCATAAAATGTTGGCAAGAAATAAAACTGTATTAGCTGATTCCCTTACAACAGTTGTCTCTTAACTTTAAAGTGGCACTAAATTATTTCTCTAAATCAGTTTAGCTGGTCAGAGCAATTCTTTGCAAGTACTATGTAAAATGTTACTTATTAATAAACTGCCATTATGGAGAGTATACATACACATACCTTACCAAAACTTCATAACAATTTTTCTGCGCAAACATATTTTGTATATTTACTTTTGTTAACCAGGTAAATACACTACCCAAAAGATACTTTTCATGAATGGCCTAGGCCAAGGTGCTCCAACACTTACAAAAATTACTAAAATGATACTAATATTTCTCTGACAGAATAGAGGGTAGTGTTAGAGTAGATTAAGTTTGCTTTGCATGTAGACAGCTATAATTCAGTTTAGTCTCTGTAAACATAATTGTTAAAGTCATAAAAGCAGTAGCATTATGCAAGGGTAACTATAAATAGTAGGGCATCAGAACATGAGCAGGAGAAAAATAGTACATTAACTGTAAGTAATAGCATTTCAGCAGATTATTTGTAGTCCATAAGCTAACACTTCTCATTCATCATTGGCATTAATACAGTTCATTATAAGTCTGAACATTAATGAAACATAGATTTGCAATCTAGCTATGTCAGAAGTGGGTGAAACAATGAAGGGATTGTAGAAAGAGATATGAGGGAGAGAAATGGAATGCGTTAGGGCAAGAAGGCAAATCTTGTTAATGTTATCAGCTTATAAAAGAGTTAGAGTAGCTTTTTAGTATAAGGATGCCTTCTGTTAAATTGACATTATCTTGCCATAATATCTATCTATCTATCTATCTATCTATCTATCTATCTATCTATCTATCTATCTATCTATCTATCTAGTCTATCTATCTATCTCTGTCTATCTGTCTGTCTATCTATCTATCTATCTATCTATCTATCTATCTATCTATCTATCTAACAATCTATCTATCTATCTATCTATCTATCTATCTATCTATCTATCTATCTATCTATCTATCTATCTATCACTTCAATATTGGAAAGAAAAAGGCCTAGCAGACAGCCATAATGTACAGACCTGATCAGATGTCATCAAACCTGTGATATAGGTCACTTCATGCATGTCAACATATTTAGATGTCACATATGTGATATATTGTTCTAACCACTTGGTGATATAGGTGTATATGGCCACATCTGTCAGTGATGAGTAAACATCTCAGTGTGGATTTGTGTCAAATGCCTTGGGCTTGTCAGGTTCAAAAGGATGATAGTGGTGTTGTCATCATGCATGCCCTGGATGACCTATTCGCGGACATGTAACAGATGTAGCAGACATGATGTAGCATTGATAACTCACACAGATCTGCTGCACACAGCTAGGAAATCAACAGTGTCCATTTAGAAAAGGTCCATGATGACATGTTGGTATACCTCACAGATAGGAGATACAGGATATGTCTCTACATGCCTGCATTGTCTGCTGTCCCCCCCAACTCAGATGGAAGCATGTTGATGTACATCCTTCTACATGAACATAGTCTGTGTGGAGGGTGTGTTGAAGTGTGTATTTCTCCATGTCAGGAAGGTGTATGTGATGAGTCACATGATTGGTGATCTGTGATGTTGTCACAGCCCATTGATTGTGTGTGATAGGTCTGGATGAAGGTAAGACAGTGTATACTGGCTATCCTCAACTGGCCTAGGCTTTGAACACAATCATCCATGCAAGTATCATTGAAAAAATATCCTAGCTGGGGAATAAACCATAACCACTGCATGCGGAACCAATCGGTTCACTGACAGAATACATACTGTGAAAGTTGGACTATCGACCTGTACGAGTAGAGCTAGCACCATTGGTGCAACCCAGGGATCTGTGCTTGGTTCTTTACTGTTTGGAATCTATTTCTCAACAGTTCAGGCTACAGAATACATCCTTTGGCTTATTGCATTTGATGATTCTTGCATACTGGGTAGAATCATTGAGTCTAACTATGATGATAACGCACTGTAGGAGGGGCTAACACAGACAAATGATTGCTGACAAAGCCACACGGTGTACAAATAAATGCAAAATCCTGTCTATATTTTGACCTTCTGCAAAATAAAATTGCCTGCTAATTGCGGCATTGACAACAGTCTTGCTGTCCTGAAATCCAGTGATGCAAGCACTGGAAACAGACATACATAGCAATCTGAACTTTGACCACTAAGTGTCTATACTGGTACTGAAAGCCTGTGTTGTGCACATTATAAGTCATGTCATCGTATTTCAATCTCAGGATTATATTACAGTATTGTATTTGAACCTCATCAAAACACTAATATAGTATAACGCTGTCTTTTATTTGTACTTCACTAGACACATGCAGCAGGTGGAGAGATCACAGGGGTTACTCACCAAGAAAACAGTGCCGACAAACCATGCCATGATATATGTGGATAGACTAAAATCCATATCACTGTAATCTGTACTATATAGGATGAGGTGACTTCTGCCTGGCTTCCAACTAAGTCTCTGACACTGCCCTAGTGGGAATAGTGAACACCCACAAATCAAATGTGGCTGATGACATCACAGTGTTTGGTGAGAAGAATATGGAGATAACAGTGTCCCACATGCTGGTGTAAAAGACTCTCTGTAATGTCAAGGAAGTGCACACAGACACAGAAAAACACACGCACACACACACACACACACACACACACACACACACACACACACACACACACACACACACACACACACACACACACACAAAGTGTGCATATGAGATACACATTTCTACAGCTGTTCCTGTTTGTGTGGGGGTAAGCAATGTGCAAATGCGAGGCTCATTGCTGTAATTATGACGTAGTATTGAGTGTAGGAAACATCCCTTTCACTTAGCTAACTCTGTGTCAGCAGATGTAAATGCATTGACACATTTCTTTTTGATCCCGGATGGCATAGGGTTTGAATCCAGGTGTATGGAATAAGTTTAAATAAGTAGTGACAATGCAATGAAATTATACTTTCAGCTATATTCACCATATATTACTGTATATTGCCATAGCACAACCTAAGTGGCATTACATGAGGATAACCCGCAGCAAGTAAGGGACATTCACAAGCACTTGGCATTAGGTGAACAATGTCAAACTCTGCCCAAACATAGAGGCAAAAAGGTGAAGGGCTCCATTGCTTTTTTTGTACTTATAAGTGTGGTGTGTGATTCTATTTTTTGACCAGCTTAAATTGGTGAAAATAGAGTAGATAGGAAAGTGGTGAAATGGGGTGCAAGC
The DNA here is from genome assembly GCF_019279795.1 of Protopterus annectens. NCBI lineage: Eukaryota > Metazoa > Chordata > Ceratodontiformes > Protopteridae > Protopterus > Protopterus annectens. Next base: position 324,657,420 of record NC_056744.1, on the reverse strand, counting down.
AGGGGAAGAGCAAATGGAAAGTTAAACAGGAATGTGCAGGATGGAGGGAGGGAGGAAAGAACCATAACTATCAATTTCTTCAGCAGTATAAAATTTGTATATGTAAAGAATATTAGCTGAATATGGACTGTCACCACCACAAAGAGGGGTGACAACAACGCAATCATGTTGCATATCCAGTTGGACCAAATCAAGTGTGTCAAGTAGACTCGTGCGAAATGAAGAGCTGTATATGGGATAATATTTTTTGTGGGACAGGTGCTCATTTGTTTCTTCAGTAAGAGAGGAATGCTGGGTAAGGGACATAGGGATATCTGGGTCAGGTAAGGTAGATAGGTGAGGAAGCAAATGCAAAAAGACAAGACAAAAAAGACAAAAGACAAGGAAGGTGATGAGCACAAAAGGTTAGTGGACACCATGATTGGGGTGACGGACGGGACAATGCAGGCTCATGCCCATTAAGTTTGGAGACAGAATCAAGTCCTCACCCACTGGACTGTCATCACTGCCCCTTACTCCACTAGTGGCTGGAGTGCTTGATGTCTTTTCCTCCTATATACCACAAAGGAGAGCAGCCTCTCCATCTAACATAGGCATGCACTAGTGGAGTGGCGCATGACTCTATGCACCAACCCTGGCAGATTACTGTGGGTGATGAAGTCACCACCTCCATCACTGGTCCTGGAGGGGTACCACTGCACCAGCTTCTGGTACAGTACTACCTGAGGGTGCAGGTAGTGCAGGAGCAGCAAAGGCAGTGCTGCCCGGTTGGCTTCCAGATGTGCTGGGCATTGATGCTGGAACCGGTGGTGTAGGGGCAGGCTGATCCAATGGTGCTGGCATACCTCGCTGTGCTTATAGGTTCATAGGTTGGTGCTAGGCTATCAGCCCTAGGGCCTATACAAGCCTAGCCATAACTATTCCCTGGCTATTTCTTCCCACACTATTTACTTCCTTGGACCCCTGTCTAGCAGGGCGACTGATGTGATCCCAGGGGTGAATTTCCTTTCTCCCATCCAATCATCAAGGTTCCTTTTGAAGAGGGCCAAAGAGGCACTCTGCTTGACATGTATGGGCAATCTATTCCAGAGTCTGGGGAGTCTCTGGGTCAGCAACCTATCCCTCCAGTATGTTTTGTTTATTGTGATGACAAGGTTTACATCCCTGGAGCGTGTGGCTCTGAGGGATTGGGATTTCTTTGTGTAGCATGTCCAACAGCTCTGGGTTTGACATGGCCTTGTATGTTAAGCAGAGATCACCTCTGAGTAGACGATATGTGACAGAGTACAGCTGGAGTTTTTTAAGGCGGTCAGCATAAGGCATCTGCTTTTGGCCTGTGATTCTTTTAGTGAGGCATTTCTGCGGCCTTTCCAGTTGTTGCAGATGTCTTGAGAGGTACATACCAAACAGGGCATTGTATTCTATAATGGGTCTAATGAGGGATGAGTACAGTGGGACAATGGCCTCCTTTTTTCTGGATGAAAAGCCCTTAGTGATGAGGTGTGCCACATAGAAGGATTTCCTGACTGTTGTGGCGATGTGGTTATCGAAAGTGAGACCACTGTTCACCTGTGTCCCTAAGTCTCTTATCACACTTTCAGTATTTAGTGTACTGTCACCAATGTGGTAATTCATGGGTACATGTTTTTTTCCCAAAGGGGATAACTATACATTTCTTGGCATTAAGCTTGAGCCCATGGCTCTGGCACCAAGCATCTGTTTCTGTAAGGCCCTTTTGTATAGTATCCACATTATTTGGGGATTCGATAATGGCTCCTAGTTTGCAGTCATCTCTGAACTTTGTTATCCAAAGTCCCTTAGGGTTGGCCTGTACTTCAGAGAAGTAGATGCCAAACAAGAGTGGGTCCCAGGACTGAACCCTGAGGTACTCAACCTGTCACTTGTCTGGAGCTGGATTTGGAGTCCGCTACTTTTACAGTGTGGGTTCTGTCAGCAAGCCAGTTGGCAACCCATCGAGTGATGTAAGGATTAATGCCCAGCTTAATAGGTTTATCTATGATTCCAGAGTGGGAGATGGTGTCAAAGGCCTTGGCAAGGTCCAGTAGGCTGTGTGGACCACCTTACCCTCATCCACAGCTCTGGAGACTGATTCAAAGAAGTCAATCAGGTTCAGGAGACAAGATCGGCCCTTCACAAACCCAAAATGGGTGGGGCCCAGTGTTTGAAGGTTGCCAATGTCTTTGTTTATAAGTTCCATGATAATACATTCCATGGCCTTGCAGATCAGGCTCATCAGACTGATGGGGCGGTAGTTCCCAGGATCCAAGGTGGATCCCTCCTTGTGGAGTGGGATAAATGTAGCTGTAGTCCACTCAGTGAGCATGAAGTCTGAGGTGAGGGTATGATTAAACATGACACTTAGGTGAGGTGCCAGTTCATTTTGTAGTTCATGTAGTACACAGCCCGGGATGTCATCTGGTCCCATGGATGCTGTATTCTTAGCTTTGGAGAGTGCGTTTTTCACCTGTGTGGCCGTTATTACCAGACTTTGGCAATCTTCCAGTATTGAGATGGGCCATTTAGGGGGTAAGAGGGGGGTGAAGTTGGCACTGAATCGATCTGTCAGGATATTGGCAATATCCTTGGGGTCAGTTTATTTAATGCCATTCTGTTGTAGCTCAGAGCAGATCTGAGCATTGCCATTTAGATTCTTGACATAGTTATAGAATGCCTTGTGGCTGTCTTTGGAATCTTTGGCAATTTTATTTTTGTAACTAGCTTTGGAGGATTTTATGAGGGATCTCAGCTTCTTACTGAGGTTGGTAAGGGAGTTTTTTGCATCCTGGAATTTTCCTCTTTTCTGCAACAGTTTCTTCCTTTTGTTGTAAAGTTTGTTTATGTCAGGGGACCACCAGATTGGCTTCCTTTTTTGTATGACAGCATCTTGGTTCTATTTGAGATGGCACAATTCATGCAGGAGTGGATGTGCTCGTACAGTGTCTTAGTGTAGGACTCAGCAGTTGAACTTTCAGTTACTGTCTGCATGGGTGTCATGAAGTTTGTCACTTCTGACTTGAGTAGCATGAAATTGGCTTTGGAGAAGTTTTTTATGGAGGTTTCATTACTGGGTGGTGGGGGTGGGATGTGGCTGTTAAAGGTGATTAGCTTATGGTCTGACCTGACCAATGAGGGGATGACCATAGGTGTGGAGCATCGATTTCCCAAGTTGGTAATGACCAGGTCTAGGATATTGGAACCCCTTGTGGGACTATGTATTAGTTGATCCAGGGCATTGGAATTTATGAATTCCAAGAAACCTTGGTCTAAGGTGTTGGTACATGAGTTGTTTTTTCGAGTTAATGGCAGGGTAGTTGAAATCACCCAGTATTAGGGTGTTTGGTTGTATCTTAATATTTTCCAGTATGTTTAGGAAGGTGTAGTGAGAATCTTGGGGTATGGTGGGGGATCTGTAGCAAGCTACAATTTGGATTGTAGTCTTACCTAGTGTTAGTTGCACCTGGAGAATTTCAGATGCATTGTGTTGGGCAACTAACCTGGTGGTGTGAATATCCTTGGTGAATATGGACACACTCCTCCACCTTTAGTGTTTCAGTCCTGGTTTGGTGGCTGAAAAGTGTGGTAAGAGTTGTAGCCTGGTATTGTAGGGGTGCTCTCTGGAGCCTTGAACCAGGTCTCAGTTACTGCACAGATATCGATGTTCTCCATTTTTAGGAGTGCCTTGAGAGCGCATTTTGAGGTTTAGACTTCTAGCATTGAGTAGCATTACCTTCAGATTTTGCATGCTTGTACCTGTTGCGGTGATGGTTTTGTCCTTTGAACTTTGCCTAAAAAAAGCACTATAGGATCCTTAGCCAGTAACCTGAATCACAGGGGTGACAGGTGCAGACCATCTCTGGCAAAGCATCATGGTCTGTCGATCATGCCATCCCAGGCAGACAGATACCGGATCCCCTTTGAATGACACCAGAAGCTTAGCCAATTGTTGAAGTCAATCATTTTGTCCTTATATTGTGGCATCATTCTGAGTGAAGGCAGGATGCTACTCAGGGCTAGGGTCATACCTTCCAGGGCCACATGATCTGAGAGCTCTTCCATGTCTCTTCATGTAGTCCAGGGAGGTACGTCTCAAGTCATTCACTCCAACATGGACAATGACAGAGTCATATTTGTACTTGTTGTGGAGTGGCTTGAGTGCATGTGTTATCTGCCAGATCCTGGCACCCGACAGGCAGCTGACTGTAATTTTCTCCTTGTTAAGCCTAGTGAGTGGGACAATGGTGTGCCTGACTATAGAGTCACCTATGAATAAAGTGTTAGGCACATTGTCTTGCCTTAGGGACTGTTGCTGGATGGCACACTGATGTTATGAGCTATGTGACACTTTGGTTGTGATTGGTGTTTGCATTTCAGCTTCGGAGGTCCTTGTTGCTTGGGCAGGTTACAGTTAAGGGCCTCCACATATGTGGATTTAGTGTTGCTATGAGTGGGTGTTGGTGGTGTGGGTTTAGAAGGGCTATGTGTTGCTTGAGGTGTAGTGCGGGTGTTAACCTTCTCCTCTTGACTGTCTAGCAACTCAAATTCACAAAGCACATATCAACAACCTTCACTAAAGTCCACAAAAAACTAGGTTCCCTCTATCTCTGTAAAAGTTATCTAACCATCGAATCTCGAATTGCAATAGCCAGGACCCACCTTCTATCTACTCTAATTTATGCATCCCCAATTCTAACTAATCTTTACAAAAGTGACCTTAATAAACTTTCCATCTGTAACAACAAAATTGCTAGATTTGCTACCAATGCCAAATCATGATCCCACCACTGCCTTTCCCTACAAACCTTGCACTGGCTTGAATTTCTGAATTTATTAAGGTGCCATCAACTCAGCCTAGCTCATCTAATTCTATACTATCCCGAGAAACCCCCCGACCTGACTGGCATGCTGAATTTCTACAATTCAAATAGACAACTTTGATCTTCCAACAAAGCCTTAATCGAAACTCCAGAGAATCACTGTTTGCCCATGAAATACCAAAAATATGGAACAACCTTCCTCCTGACCTCAGACTACAAAACACCACAACCTCCTTCAAAAGCCTACCTAAAACAGACCTCTTCACCAACCATCTATGCAACTGTAATTGATCCCCTAAAGCCTCGTCCACTCGCTATTTCTATACCCCATCTGTCCTGGATATCACAAACAACACCATCTGACTAATCCTTGTGTGAACAATAACCTATATATGAGTGTATGTACGTGTGTGTGTGTGTGTGTGTGTGTGTGTGTGTGTGTGTGTGTGTGTGTGTGTGTGTGTGTGTGTGTGTGTGTGTGTGTGTGTGTGTGTGTATGTGTGTGTGTGTGTATATATATATATATATATATATATATATATATATATATATATATATATAGATATATATGTATGTATACACATATATATATTTATATGTGTGTGTGTGTGTGTGTGTGTGTGTGTGTGTGTGTGTGTGTGTATGTGTATGCTCTTACATGTACATTTGCTTGAATGTATGTATGGAAACTTAAACACTGATACACTCTTATTCAGTTGTGAAATATCTTGCAATACTCTACCAGGTTTGTATCTACTCTCATTGTATATCGTGCACACTTGTATTTTCAACCAAAAGGGGGGATATCCTCTTACTGGGCACTAATGGCTGTAAAGTCTGCAATCTGTATGCTACTACTCTGCAATGTCTCTTTTGTAAAATGTTCTTCTCCCTGTAAACCTATGGAGTTTTTCTCCCCAGGACTCCTCTGAAAATGGACACTTGTTGTCCAGTTGGATATCCTGGCAAACAAATGCTAAAAAAAAATAAAATAAAAATACAGAGTGACCTTGTGCTTAATGATATTTAAATTTGTCTGTGCATAATCTGTTGTGCTGCCATGACGGTAACTTTTTTCTTGGTATCCTGTTGCACACTATGATTTATGCAATACAGTCTGCAAAGTACTCCATACTGCTACGACTGGTACACACTTCCATACTTTAATATTCAGAATCATGCATGGCATGTGTACCTCACTATGTAAGCAGGCCTTATGGAGCATGTTTAACATGCTGTTGTTATGGATTTCTATACAGTGGAATAAACTGTGAATTGAGGCTTGTATAGCATACATTGTACACAGTAAGGACTGTGACATATATCTTTATATATATATATATATATATATATATATATATATATATATATATATATATATATATATATATATATATATATATATATATATATATATATATATATATATATATATATATATATATATATATATAAAGGTTTACTATCAAAATCTTGTAGGCAAAATTTTTTGCCATCAAAACAACAAACCATAATCCCGAAAATGAAAACAAAATTCAGCCTAAATGTCAGACATTGTAAACATGACATTCAACATTGGACATGCCTGACTTCCAGTTTTGAAAGCCCATATGTCCTTTTATGTTTTAGCAGAGGGGCAAGCCCCCCTCCACCCCCACACCCTTTGCAAATTATATTTACCAGCGTTGAGGTTGCACTACAGTGAGGAAAGGGGTAAGTTCCCTGATCCTCACCATACCATGATCTCCGTTCACAATACCAAACTCATAATAACGACCCGAGCTTTACGTTCATTATTATGATGTTGCATTATTGCAGTTTGGCATTGTGCAACTTTGAAAACTGCCTTTTGCCCACATGACGTTTGCACTTGAGCCTTCAAAATGTTGATTCTGAGCTGCATACATATATATATATATATATATATATATATATATATATATATATATATATATATATATATATAGGTCCTCTTCAAAACATCTAAAACCCAGAACATCTAATTTCATAACACTGAGACCAGAACATTTAAAACCCAAAACATCTAAAACCCATAACATCGAATTTCATAATATCCAAACATACTTTTTACTATGTTTCTGCAGGGGGGCTTGATACAGTAGGGTTAGGAAATTAACTTTTTCCCACTGTAGTGCGATCTTGGAGTTGGTATATTTAATTTACAGGTGGTGTGGGGGACGGAGCGTGTTTGGTAGTTTGGTGTTATTATATGTGGAGGGGATGTTATTTTCTTATGATTTCAGTGTTAGATGTTATGAAATTCAATGTTATGGGTTTTAGATGTTTTGGGTTTTAGATGTTCTGGTCTCAATGTTATGAAATTAGATATTATGGGTTTTAGATGTTTCAAAGTAGACCTATATATATATATATATATATATATATATATATATATATTTTTTTTTTTTTTTTTTTCACATTTGTTAGCCAGGTTAGTTCAACTGAGTTTGAAAACAAACCCATTTTCAGTAGAGACCCGAGGGGAAAAGCCTCAGCAAACATAAGTAAAGATAACGTGACAATATACAAATATTAAATAACATTCACAATACAAAACAATTGTAAAAAGAAAAGGTTATTTGCTATTTGCAGTGTATTAATAGTAAGCAACCCATTTTCAGTGGAGCTCCAGCAAACATAAGCAAAGGTGAACATACAGGACAAAAAGTATTAAAAATAACAACGCAAATACGAAATTAATTATAAAGAGAAAAACAAAAGAAAAAAATGATGAACATTAATGTTTGCACTGATAGCAGTGGTCTAAATTTACTACATACGAGAGTAAAAACAAAAGATAATCCTTGGTCAAAAGAAGGACAATTTATAGACATTGATAGGAAGTGGGGGGATAAATAGTGTGGAGAGTGGGAGGGGGGAGAAAGGAGGGAGCTATAGTAGGGCTATAGTACTAGAGCTGAGGGTTTAGGAGGTTAGTTTAAGCAGATGTTACTAACAGAGAAAGAAAGTTAGGAGATGCATCAGGTTATACAGTAGGTCAGACTAAGATTACGTGTGGTCAAGGCAACGGCATCATTTCAAGTTTAGTAGGTGGGATTTAAGCTCATTTTTAAAACAGAGAAAGGAAAGGGTGGATCTAATATGGAGAGGGAGTTTGTTCCAATTTAGTGAGACAGAGTGTTTGTAAAGTAGTTTGCCAATATTCCTTTTGGGTTTATAAACTGAGAGAAGGTGCTTATCAGCACTCCGGAGAGGCCTAGGGGAACGGTAGTGTGGAGTTGTGACTGTAGGAGAAGGTGTGGAAAATCCAGCCACTGAAGTTTGTTTAGTGAGAGGCAGTAATGTGAAGAGAGTGGTTGGTTTAAAATAAATCTGGCAATTTTGTTGTCTGTTTGTTCCAGTTTCTGCACTGAGGTAGTTTGGATATTGGTAAGGATGGGATAAGTGTACAGAAGACTAGGTAAGAGAAATACTTGCGCAAGAGTGTATTTAGTGGCAGTAGTGAGGATTTTTTTTTGTTCCTAAAAAGTAGTCCAAGTTTTTGGTGTTTTTTTTTTTTTTTTTTTTTTGTGATGGCCTGTTGTATGTACAAGTCAAATTTTAGCCAGTCATCAATTATTACACCAATGAGTTTGGTGTGTGAGGCAGTGGAAATAGTGGTGCCATCTAGGGAGGAAAGAGAAAAACTGGATTTAAGGTGAGAGAGTGTCTGATGTAGGAAGAGAAGGAGTTGAGTTTTCTTAGGGTTAAGGATTAATTAATTGTTTCTGAGCCATTTTTCAAAAGAGATAAAGGAATTCCCTGTTAGTGTGTGTAGTTCAGAGATAGTACAGGAGATAGTACTGGAGATAGATAAGAGAATAGAGTCATCTGCATATTGTATTAGAGATGAGAGACTACAGGATGAATGTAGGTTGTTGGTAAAAATGTTGAAAAGGAGCGGTCCAAGTATGGAGACTTGGGGTACTCCTGTTTGAAGGGTGAGAACGCCTGCTGCCATCTAAAAGCTTGTTTTCTGAAAGCAAGGTAGGATTGGAACCAGAGAGAGGTATAGGTCTGAGAGTTTGTTGAGAAGGATGGGATGAGACAGATCTATATTAGATATACGAACATTTGAAAGTTCGACTACCATATGGTTGACACCATATGATCAAAATTTCAAAAGTGAGAATATCTAATAAAAATTAAACATAAAGTACAGAAAACAACTACCTGAATGCTCTAAGCAGGGGGGTAAGCCCCCCTGCACCCCCCACGTGGGGGTCTGCAGCTCACACCCCCTCAATCTTTAAATATACCAACTCCGAGATTGCACTACAGTGCAGAAAAGGGAAATTTTCCCATTCCATGCTGTACAGAGATCTCTGTTACAACGTTTGAACATTCAAAAATCTGATCATATGGTGTTGACCATATGAGATTCAGAATTTTGAATGTTTGAACATTCAATATAAACCCAGATGAGGCACAGTGTCAAAGATTTTAGAGAGATCAAGGAGTAGACAGGAGACGAGGAGGTTGTTGTCCCTAGCTTCTGCAACCTTTTGAGTAAAGAATAGTAAGGCAGTCAAGGTACTGTGTTTAGGGCAAAAACCATGTTGCAAGGGGGTGAGGAGATTTTTGTGAATAGGATAGGACAGTAGTTGAGTATGTATACATTTTTCAAGGATCTTCGAGAGGGTGAGAGAATAGTGATTGGCTATAGTTAGAGGATTCAACAGAGTTGCCACCTTTGTGCAGAAGAGTGGTATAGAAGGATTTCATTATTTCCGGTACAGTAGATTCTTGAATGGAGCAGTTGATTAAGGTAGATACAGGGTATGCAGTAGATTCAGCAGCAATTTTCAGAAATTGAGGGGGGAGTTTATCAGTGGAGGGAGAGGATGGTTTTAGTTTAAGAAGGAGGGATTTCATATATTTAGTAGAAATAGGTCACAAGGTAAAAAGCTGAGGGACAGAGGAGCATATAAGTTTATGGGGAGGTGTGGGTGACACAGAAGAGTTGCGATGAGCAGAGTTACCATACTGTAGGAGTTTAGAGATGCTGTCTATGAAGTGTTTGTTGAGTAAGTCTGCAGTTTCAGAGGGAGACTGATAGGGGAAAGTGTTAGGGATGGTAGGAGAACCAGTGTGGAGCAGGGAGTTGATAGTGCTCCAGAATTTTTGGGGGTCATTTGGGTGAGAGCTTTGAAATTTAGTGAAATATTGGCATGTATCCAAAATAATAAATTTTACACGATTTCTGAGTTGCTTATAACCTGGGAAAAAAGTGGGAGATTTAGTGGTATGCCATTTTTCCATAGAGCATCTCTTTGATGCATCAAAACATGAGTAGCTTTGGAGAACCAGGGTGCAAAATTAGATCTGATTCTGATTTTGTGAGTTGGGGCAAGAGAGTTTAGGACATCAAGGAAAATTTGGTTGAATTTAGTAACAGCATCATTGAGCAGGAGAGTTTTTAGGAAAGACCAGTTGATGGCAGAGAGTCTATAGTTAAAGGTTTCAGGGGAAAAGTTAGTCAGTTTCCTACAATTTCTGTAGAGATGGGGCTTAGAGAGATGAGGAGAGTGCCTCAAGATAGAGATGGGAGAATGATCACTAAGAGTCAGGGACGGTAGAAGGGTTACAGTAGTTGTTTGGAGAGTTGGTCAAGATCCAGCCAATTGTGGAACCAGTAGCATTTTTACTGCAGTGGGTAGGGATAGTGATCAGTTGTGAGAATCCATACAGGTGTATGAAATGTTGGGGTGAGTCACCAATAAGGGAGTTCCAATCTATATTAACATCTCCAAGAATGATGGTTTCATAGGGGATGGAGGTGTTTATCCAGGAGAGTATATGTTCAAGGATAGGGATGTATTTACCTGGGGGATATAGACAGAGACAATAGCAAACTTCCCATAGTTAATGATACAGCAGTCTAGGAGCAGTAGTTCAGCAGGGGAGAAACAAGGCAGGGTAATGCCTATAGGTGATAGCGTCAGTGAAACAGAGTACAAGATAGCCACCCCACCACCTTTTTTGGGTGTCCTATCAGACCTATAGATATTTCATTGAGGTGGATGAAATTCAGAGGAATTGATATGAGGTTTTAGCCAGGTTTCTGATAGAGCCAGGATGTGAGGTTTGTGTTGGGCCAACCATGGGTGAAGTTGAAACATTTTGTTGTTTAGGCTTTGGATGTTCATTGCAGAGATAGAGAGATGTTTGAGGCTGGAGATATTTGAGGATGTTTTTGGGGGGACAGCAGATGAAGATGGATAGCGAGATTAGAAGTGGGAGAAATAGCAGTAAGGATAGCATTGTGTGTTGGAAAAAGGAAGGGAAGAGTTACAGGGAGAAATGTAAAGAAATATATTAGAGAGGGTGGGGCTAGAGATAAGCAGTGTGAGGGAAGGGTGGGGGTAGAGATAAGCAGTGTGAGGGAAGGGTGGTGGCTAGAAATAAACAGTGTTATGAAGGGTGGTGGCTAGAGATAAGCAGTGTGAGGGAAGGGTGGTGGGTAGAAATAAGCAGTGTGAGAGAAGGGTGGTGGCTAGAGATAAGCAGTGTGAGGGAAGGGTGGTGGCTAGCAATAAGCAGTGTGAGGGATGGGTGGTAGGTAGAGATAAGCAGTGTGAGCGAAGGGTGGGGCTAGAAATAAGCAGTGTGAGGGAAGGGTGGTGGGTAGAGATAAGCAGTGTGAGGGAAGGGTGGTGGCTAGCAATAAGCAGTGTGAGGGATGGGTGGTAGGTAGAGATAAGCAGTGTGAGGGAAGGGTGGTTGGTAGAGATAAGCATTGTGAGGGAAGGGTGGTGGGTAGAGATAAGCAGTGTGAGGGAAGGGTGGTGGCTAGCAATAAGCAGTGTGAGGGATGGGTGGTAGGTAGAGATAAGCAGTGTGAGGGAAGGGTGGTGGGTAGAGATAAGCAGTGTGAGGGAAGGGTGGTGGGTAGAGATAAGCAGTGTGAGCGAAGGGTGGGGCTAAAAATAAGCAGTGTGAGGGAAGGGTGGTGGGTAGAGATAAGCAGTGTGAGGGAAGGGTGGTGCTAGAAATAAGCAGTGTGAGGGAAGGTTGGTGGGTAGAGATAAGCAGTGAGAGGGAAGGAGTGGCTAGAAATAAGCTGTTTGATGGAAGGGGTGGCTAGAGATAAGCAGTGTGAGGGAAGGGTGGTGGCTAGCGATAAGCAGTGTGAGGGATGGGTGGTGGGTAGAGATAAGCAGTGTGAGGGAAGGGTGGTGGGTAGAGATAAGCAGTGTGAGCAAAGGGTGGGGCTAGAAATAAGCAGTGTGAGGGAAGGGTGGTGACTAGAGATAAGCAGTGTGAGGGAAGGGGGGTGGCTAGAGATAAGGAATGTGAGGAAAGGGTAGTGGGTAGAAATAAGCAGTGTGAGGGAAGGGGGATGGCTAGAGATAAGCAGTGTGAGGAAAGGGTGGTGGGTAAAGATAAGCAGTGTGAGGGAAGGGTGGTGGGTAGAGATAAGCAGTGTGATGGAAGGGTGGTGGGTAGAAATAAGCAGTGTGAGGGAAGGGTGGTGGCTAGAGATAAGCAGTTTGAGGGAAGGTTGGTGGCTATAAATAAGCAATGTGAGGGAAGGGGGTGACTAGAAATAAGCAGTGTGAGGGAAGGGTGGTGGGTAGAGATAAGCAGTGTGAGGGAAGGGTGGTTGGTAGAAATAAGCAGTGTGAGGGAAGGGTGATTGCAAGAGATAAGCAGAGTGAGGGAAAGGTGGTGGGTAGATATAAGCAGCGTGAGGGAAGGGTGGTGTCTAGAGATAAGCAGTGTGAGGGAAGGTTGGTGGCTAGAAATAAGCAGTTTGAGGGAAGGGGTGACTAGAAATAAGTGGTGTGAGGGAAGGGTGGTGGGTAGAGAAAAGCAGTGTGAGGGAAGGGTGGTGGGTAGAGATAAGCAGTGGGACAGAAGGGTGGTGGCTAGAAATAAGCAGTGTGAGGGAAGGGTGGTGGCTAGAGATAAGCAGTGTGAGGGAAGGGTGGTGGGTAGAAATAAGCAGTGTGAGGGAAGGGTGGTGGCTAGATATAAGCAGTGTGAGGGAAGGGTGGTGGGTAGAGATAGGCAGTGTGAGTGAAGGGTGTTGGCTAGAAATAAGCAGTGTGAGGGAAGGGTGGTGGGTAGAGATAAGCAGTGTGAGGGAAGGGTGGTGGCTAGAGATAAGCAGTGTTAGGGAAGTGTTGTGGGCAAAAATAAGCAGTGTGAGGGAAGGGTGGTGGGTAGAGATAAGCAGTGTGAGGGAAGAGTGGTGTCTAGAGATAAGCAGTGTGGGGGAAGGTTGGTGGCTAGAAATAAGCAGTGTGAGGGAAGGGGTGAGTAGAAATAAGCAGTGTGAGGGAAAGGTGGTGGGTAGAGATAAGTAGTGTGAGGGAAGAGTGGTGTCTAGACATAAGCAGTGTGGGGGAAGGTTGGTGGCTAGAAATAAGCAGTGTGAGGGAAGGGGTGAGTAGAAATAAGCAGTGTGAGGGAAAGGTAGTGGCTAGAGATAAGCAATGTGAGGGAAGAGTGGTGGCTAGAGATAAGCAGTGTGAGGGAAGGGTGGTGGCTAGCGATAAGCAGTGTGAGGGATGGGTGGTGGGTAGAGATAAGCAGTGTGAGGGAAGGGTGGTGGGTAGAGATAAGCAGTGTGAGCGAAGGGTGGGGCTAGAAATAAGCAGTGTGAGGGAAGGGTGGTGACTAGAGATAAGCAGTGTGAGGGAAGGGGGGTGGCTAGAGATAAGGAATGTGAGGAAAGGGTGGTGGGTAGAAATAAGCAGTGTGAGGGAAGGGGGATGGCTAGAGATAAGCAGTGTGAGGAATGGGTGGTGGGTAAAGATAAGCAGTGTGAGGGAAGGGTGGTGGGTAGAGATAAGCAGTGTGAGGGAAGGGTGGTGGGTAGAAATAAGCAGTGTGAGGGAAGGGTGGTGGCTAGAGATAAGCAGTTTGAGGGAAGGTTGGTGGCTATAAATAAGCAATGTGAGGGAAGGGGGTGACTAGAAATAAGCAGTGTGAGGGAAGGGTGGTGGGTAGAGATAAGCAGTGTGAGGGAAGGGTGGTTGGTAGAAATAAGCAGTGTGAGGGAAGGGTGGTTGCAAGAGATAAGCAGAGTGAGGGAAAGGTGGTGGGTAGATATAAGCAGCGTGAGGGAAGGGTGGTGTCTAGAGATAAGCAGTGTGAGGGAAGGTTGGTGGTTAGAAATAAGCAGTGCGAGGGAAGGGGTGACTAGAAATAAGTGGTGTGAGGGAAGGGTGGTGGGTAGAGAAAAGCAGTGTGAGGGAAGGGTGGTGGGTAGAGATAAGCAGTGGGACAGAAGGGTGGTGGCTAGAAATAAGCAGTGTGAGGGAAGGGTGGTGGCTAGAGATAAGCAGTGTGAGGGAAGGGTGGTGGGTAGAAATAAGCAGTGTGAGGGAAGGGTGGTGGCTAGATATAAGCAGTGTGAGGGAAGGGTGGTGGGTAGAGATAGGCAGTGTGAGTGAAGGGTGTTGGCTAGAAATAAGCAGTGTGAGGGAAGGGTGGTGGGTAGAGATAAGCAGTGTGAGGGAAGGGTGGTGGCTAGAGATAAGCAGTGTTATTGAAGCGTTGTGGGCAAAAATAAGCAGTGTGAGGGAAGGGTGGTGGGTAGTGATAAGCAGTGTGAGGGAAGAGTGGTGTCTAGAGATAAGCAGTGTGGGGGAAGGTTGGTGGCTAGAAATAAGCAGTGTGAGGGAAGGGGTGAGTAGAAATAAGCAGTGTGAGGGAAAGGTGGTGGGTAGAGATAAGCAGTGTGAGGGAAGAGTGGTGTCTAGAGATAAGCAGTGTGGGGGAAGGTTGGTGGCTAGAAATAAGCAGTGTGAGGGAAGGGGTGAGTAGAAATAAGCAGTGTGAGGGAAAGGTAGTGGCTAGAGATAAGCAGTGTGAGGGAAGGGTGGTGGCTAGAGATAAGCAGTGTGAGGGAAGGGTGGTAGGTAGAAATAAGCAGTGTGAGGGAAGGGTGGTGGGTAGTGATAAGCAGTGTGAGGGAAGGGGGTGACTAGAAAATAAGCAGTGTGAGGGAAGGCTGGTGGGTAGAGATAAGCAGTGCGAGGGAAGGGTGGTCGCTAGATATAAGCAGTGTGAGGGAAGGGTGGTGGCTCGAAATAAGCAGTGTGAGGGAAGGGTGGTGGCTAGAGATAAGCAGTGTGAGGGAAGGGTGGTGAGTATAGATAAGCATTGTGAGGGAAGGGGGTGGCTAGAAATAAGCAGTGTGAGGGAAGAGTGGTGGGTAGAGATTAGCAGTGTGAGGGAAGGGTCATGGGTAGAGATACGCACTGGGAGGGAAGGGTGGTGGCCAGAGATAAGCAGTGTGAGAAAAGGGTGGTGGGTAGAGATAAGCAGTGAGAGGGAAGGGGTGGCTAGAAATAAGCTGTTTGATGGAAGGGGTGGCTAGAGATAAGCAGTGTGAGGGAAGGAGGTGGCTAGAAATAAGCAGTGTGAGGGAAGGGTGGAGGGTAGAGATAAACTTCTTGAGATAAACTAATAGCATTTTGTGGTCTTTTACTTGTTCTCACCCTACCGACACTTGTGGATCATATTTTACTTTTTGTCTATCTTCAAATAATATGATCCCCACCATGGGCGCAGTGGTGTAATGGTTTGCATTGTTGCTTGACAGCAAGAGGTTCTCTGATTCAATTCTCGGCTGGGGTGCCTTCTGTGTGGAGTCTGCATGTCATCCCTGTGTTTTTGTGGGTTAGCTCTGATTTCCATCCCATGTTACAAAGACATGTATCTAGAAGCTTTCACACTGAGCCTCTGCTGAAAATTGGCTCGTTACAAGTTAGACTTTCTTGGTAAACAAACATTAAATAAATAAAAATAAATATCACCATTTGCAGCTTTCACTTTGTACTGTCCAACAACCCAGTCTTCCACTGACATTCAGAAATCTGTATTTATATTACATTGGATATGTTCCCAGGGAGATTGTCTTTCATCTATTGTCGTTATGTACCTTGCTGTACACTGAGCTAGTGCTAAAGTTGCTATATGAGGATGTCTCCATCTTGCCACCTCATTGAGTGTACAAAGCCTACTAAATACTATGTTATATATATATTAATTTGGATCTTTTCAAAGCCTTCGACATGGTCCATCACTAATTACTCATACACTCTTTGAAACTATCCCCCTCAAGGTCCAATCTATCCAGTGGTTCAAATCTTACCTGAGTGGCACACAACAGGCAGTCCTGTGACAGAATAAACTATCAACACTCCTTCCCATTACCCTTGGGGTCCCTCAGAGTTCAATACTAGGGCCCCTATTGTTTTCTATATTTATTAATGACCTCCATAAGGCCATTCCAGCAGCGACCTGCATACAATATGCAGATGACTCTATTTTGATTTGCTCTGCCAACTCCCCCTTAAATATGCAGACTCTTTCCCAAAATGTCTTTAACACAGTTGAAAATTGGCTATGCAATAGATGTCTCCTGCTAAACCCCAACAAAACAAAACTCCTGCCCCCCCACTCATAAAGCCCCCTACCCTACATTGACTATAAAGTCTAACAATGGCACTGTCATAGTCCCAGAACCCTGTACCAAACTCTTAGGGGTAATTGTTGACAATAACCTCAATTTGTTATGCATATAAATCAAGCCATTAAAACGTTAACGAAAAAATTTGGCTCTCTATACAAACTCAAACCTTTTCTCACTCCAACAGCTAGGACGGTTATTCCCCATACACATCTTCTTTCCACCCTCCTTTATCCATCCCCCCTCTTCACAAACCTGAGTAAGTCTATACTAAATAAACTCTCTACCTGCTTTAATCATATCGCTAGATTTGCCATTGGATCCACATATTGAACACACCACTGTCTGACCTTACGGACCCTAGATTGGCTTGAACTACCTAACCAAATTCAGTTCAATCAGTTAATAGTAGCCCATAAAATTTTATATCAACCTGAAAACACTCCTGTACTGACAAACATTATCACCCCTTACAGCAACCTCAAAGTGCTTCACTCATCCAACAAAATCCTAATTCAGACAATCAGTACCAACAACTCAGCAGGAGAGTCACTCTATGTTAACTCTGTTGGCAAAGTCTGGAACACACTTTTTGCTGAAATCACTTCCATGTCTGTTCTAGTCCAAGTCAAGAAATGCCTAAAACAGTATCTAAAAATGAGATGACTTTGCCACTGTGCTTATCCTGACTAATGCCTTCAACAGAATCAAGTCATAAATAGGTCTTTTATCATCGCTATATTGTTTTTCTAGTTTGAAAAATAGAAACACTCTACTTTTGTCTAAGACTGAAAAAATTACTCTGTGTATCTGGAACTATGTTTTTCTCTATGTATATTGTCTCTAATATGTTTATTGTTTTTAATAACTTTCTGTAACAATTTTTAAAGTTATGAGTGGAGGTTTTCTCCCCGGGACTCCGCAGAAAATGGACATGTATCCAGTTGGACTATCCCAGTCAACAAATGTAAAAATAAAAAAATAAAAATAAATAAAATTATACTCCTGAACACCTTTGCCATCTGTGCCTAACTCCAGCTGGATTTTTTAATCTTGGATGTGAGAAACATATTGCTAGATGTTACATACAACAACAAGAGGACGATCATAGCATTAGTGGTATTTATTTGTCGTCTTTGGTAGATGTTACATACAACAACAAGAGGACCATCATAGCATTAGTGGTATTTATTTGTCATCTTTGGTAGATGTTACATACAACAACAAGAGGACCATCATAGCATTAGTGGTATTTATTTGTCATCTTTGGTAGATGTTACATACAACAACAAGAGGACCGTCATAGCATTAGTGGTATTTATTTGTCGTCTTTGGTAGATGTTACATACAACAACAAGAGGACCGTCATAGCATTAGTGGTATTTATTTGCCGTCTTTGGTAGATGTTACATACAACAACAAGAGGACCGTCATAACATTAGTGGTATTTATTTGTCATCTTTGGTAGATGTTACATACAACAACAAGAGGACCGTCATAGAATTAGTGGTATTTATTTGTCATCTTTGGTAGATGTTACATACAACAACAAGAGGACCGTCATAGCATTAGTGGTATTTATTTGTCGTCTTTGGTAGATGTTACATACAACAACAAGAGGACCGTCATAGCATTAGTGGTATTTATTTGCCGTCTTTGGTAGATGTTACATACAACAACAAGAGGACCGTCATAACATTAGTGGTATTTATTTGTCATCTTTGGTAGATGTTACATACAACAACAAGAGGACCGTCATAGAATTAGTGGCATTTATTTGTCATCTTTGGTAGATGTTACATACAACAACAAGAGGACCGTCATAGCATTAGTGGTATTTATTTGTCGTCTTTGGTAGATGTTACATACAACAAGAAGAGGACCGTCATAGCATTAGTGGTATTTATTTGTCGTCTTTGGTAGATGTTACATACAACAACAAGAGGACCGTCATAGCATTAGTGGTATTTATTTGCCGTCTTTGGTAGATGTTACATACAACAACAAGAGGACCGTCATAACATTAGTGGTATTTATTTGTCATCTTTGGTAGATGTTACATACAACAACAAGAGGACCGTCATAGAATTAGTGGCATTTATTTGTCATCTTTGGTAGATGTTACATACAACAAGAGGACGATCCTAGCATTAGTGGTATTTATTTGTTGTCTTACCATTTCCAACCTGCTAGTTAATTAGTTCTACTAGTTCTACCTGTTAGTTTGTTCTAGTAACTGCTTCCCATTCTTTTCTTTCAGGTTATCTAAATTTTTAATGACTGCATTTTTGCACAACTTGTCCACCTGTAATGCTAAACACAAAAGCTGATGCATAAGTTTACTTGTTTTCACAAGGACCTGTCCCCTTCCTTTCGCGACCTACATGTCAACTGGTTTATTTGTACTAAAGAACAGTTCTGATGCCTTGGAGGCAATCTCAAAAATGTCTAAAATGTGTGGTTCAATCATATCTATCATCAGCCATTATGGCAAAGTCATCAGACGTTTGAATTTCACTGTACTTCCTTTAATATACTTAATTTCTTGAAAGTTTTGTCGGATGCAAAATGCTAATTATTCTATTACTGAAGCAAACAACCCTGTGATAGTGAACATCCCAGTCTAAATCCATGATGGATCTTTCTTTCCCTAGATGTTTCCACATTCACTAATACTTCAAACTTAGATTGGCTTATAACAATCCTGTGATAGTGAACATCCCAGTCTAAATCCGTGATGGATCTTTCTTTCCCTAGATGTTTCCCCATTCACTAATACTTCAAACTTAGATTGGCTTATAACAATCCTGTGATAGTGAACATCCCAGTCTAAATCCATGATGGATCTTTCTTTCCCTAGATGTTTCCCCATTCACTAATACTTCAAACTTAGATTGGCTTATAACAATCCTGTGATAGTGAACATCCCAGTCTAAATCCGTGATGGATCTTTCTTTCCCTAGATGTTTCCACATTCACTAATACTTCAAACTTAGATTGGCTTATAACAATCCTGTGATAGTGAACATCCCAGTCTAAATCCGTGATGGATCTTTCTTTCCCTAGATGTTTCCCCATTCACTAATACTTCAAACTTAGATTGGCTTATAACAATCCTGTGATAGTGAACATCCCTGTCTAAATCCATGATGGATCTTTCTTTCCCTAGATGTTTCCACATTCACTAATACTTCAAACTTAGATTGGCTTATAACAATCCTGTGATAGTGAACATCCCAGTCTAAATCCGTGATGGATCTTTCTTTCCCTAGATGTTTCCACATTCACTAATACTTCAAACTTAGATTGGCTTATAACAATCCTGTGATAGTGAACATCCCAGTCTAAATCCGTGATGGATCTTTCTTTCCCTAGATGTTTCCCCATTCACTAATACTTCAAACTTAGATTGGCTTATAACAATCCTGTGATAGTGAACATCCCTGTCTAAATCCATGATGGATCTTTCTTTCCCTAGATGTTTCCACATTCACTAATACTTCAAACTTAGATTGGCTTATAACAATCCTGTGATAGTGAACATCCCAGTCTAAATCCGTGATGGATCTTTCTTTCCCTAGATGTTTCCACATTCACTAATACTTCAAACTTAGATTGGCTTATAACAATCCTGTGATAGTGAACATCCCAGTCTAAATCCGTGATGGATCTTTCTTTCCCTAGATGTTTCCACATTCACTAATACTTCAAACTTAGATTGGCTTATATATAGAGGATTATAATTGGATTGTTATGTATATATATTATGTGTTTGAGACATGGATACCAAGAAATGAACCTCAAAAAGCAAAGCTTGAGAGGTGAATCATGGCATCCATACTGAGAAGACATAATACTTCATTACAATTGGAGATCTGATCATAATTATTTCTAGTGCATTATGGATGTTTATCTTCTCCATGTTCTACTAGTTAATAAAAAGTAATATTAAAAAAATGGGCGTGACAGCTTTGGATGCTGGTAAAGCAGTGGGGGAGAAGCTAATGTCTGTGCATATTCCCTGCCTAAAGGAAGCACTTTAATTCAAAATGTTGTGTACTTTAGCAGACAGCAGGCAGAAAAGGGAGTTGAAATGAAGTCATTTCATGTCTTGCTGCTGCTGTTTACAGATCAGCACTGTCTGCTTTTGGGCAGACTCGACATTAACAGCATGTAGGCAGTGTTTAATAATTGTTAAGCACCCCCTGTTAAGGTCAGCTGTTACACTACAGTAGCACTGAACCAGGATGTAATTTAGCCATTTATTGGGTGTAACCATAGCACTCCATGTACTAAAGTGCCTTAGTCCGTATTATATAACCGGGTCTGAATCCTATCCTCTCTAGGACCTGAAAAAATCCCATTTGGTTGCATCTCATGCTTTACTAATATCACAAACAGCATATCTGAATATCTAAATAAAAATAAAAATAAAATAAAAAATAAAACTCAGTAGTAAACCAAACTTCACTTTAATGCAACAAAATAATCCAGTAAGGGCTTTTGTCTCTTGACACTGAGACTTCATCAGACTGAATTAAATATAACCAGCATTTCATTTAAATACTTTAACAATGTGTCACATGGCTTTGCAGGTTTAATGCCTTAACCCTTTCCTCCTCAGGTATGCCACAAAATCTTCCCTGCTGTTTAAACCTGGAGGATAACATGCATTTAATCTAACCCGCCATGAATATTCCAGCCATCCAAGATCTTCTTCAGCATTAAATAAAGTTTCAAAACCAGTGATAGCACCCAAAGCTATGAATTTAAAATCAACTATACAGTTTCCCATTTTATAATGTTTGCCTAAGGCATTGGTCTCATTACCAATTTCAACTGCTCTTTTAGGTTCATAGGTTCATACTAGGCTATCTGCCCTAGGGCATTTATAAGCCTAGCCAGAGTGTGTTTGGCTTTCGCCACCTATTTTAAATTAGTTTTGCTATGCCTTTTTTCGAGGTTAGTATACTGTGCCTCTGTCTAACAGTGACACAGAAGTGATACCCGGGGTAAACCTACGATCTCCCATCCACTCATCAAGATTCCTCTTGAAGAGAGTCAATGAGGGACTCTGCCAAACCTGGACTGGGATTTTATGCCAGAGTGAAGGGAGCCTCTGGGTTATGAATCTGTCCCTCCAGCATGTTCTATTTATTTCAGTGCTGAGGTTCAAGTCTCTCAAGCGCGTAGCTCAATGGGATTTGGATTTTCTGAGGTGCAGCATGTCAATTAATTCCAGTTTGGACATGGCTTTATACATCAGGCACAGATCGCCTCTGAGCAGGCGGTATGCCACTGAGTAGAGCTGGAGTTTCTTTAACCGGGCAGCATATGGCATCTGTTTGAGCCCTTTGATCCTCTTGGTGAGGTACTTTTGGGGTCTTTCCAGTTGCTGCAGGTGTCTGGTAAGGTACATCCCAAAAGGGGCATTGTATTCAATTATGGGCCTGATGAGGGATGAGTAAAGAGGCACGATGACCTCCCCTGATCTAGATGTGAATCCCTTCATGATTAGGTGGGCTATATAAAATGTTTTTCTAACCACTTTGGCCACGTGGTTGTCAAATGAGAGATTGCTATCAACTTGGGTCTCCAGATCCCTAATTACTTCTTCTGTACTTAATGGATTACCACCTATGTGGTAATTTATGGGCACTTTGTTTTTGCCAAAGGGGATGACTATACACTTTTTGGCATTTAGCTTGAGGCCATGGCTCTCGCACCAGTTGTCTGTTTCTATGAGGACCTTTTGGAGGATGTTTGTGTCGGCTGGAGAGTTGATTATGGCACCCAGTTTGCAGTCATCTGTGAACTTGGTCAGCCACAGTCCTTTCGTGTTGGCCTGTACCTCAGAGGAATATATACCGAACAAGAGAGGTCCCAGGACTGAGCCTTGTGGGATGCCACTTGTAACTGGTTTGGAGTCTGACATGGCTCCAGCAATTCTAACCATGTGGGTTCTGTCCTTGAGCCAGTTTGCAACCCATCTAGTGACATAGGGGTTTATATTTAAGCTGGTGAGCTTATCTATAATGCCCTAGTAGGGTATTGTATCGAAGGCTTTTGCGAGGTCCAGGTAGGCTGTGTGGACCACCTTCCCCTTGTCAATGGCCTTGGTGACTGTTTCAAAGAAATTGACCAGGTTTAAGAGGCAGGATCTGCCCTTAACAAAGCCGAACTGGGTAGGATCCAGTGTCTGTAGGTCCCCAATATCTTTATTTATGAGGTCCATGATGATCCTTTCCATAGCTTTGCAGAACAAGATAGTCAGGCTTATGGGGTGATAGTTTCCAGGATCCGTTGAGGCACCACCTTTGTGGAGAGGGATCACTGTTGCTGTACACCACTCTTTGGGTACATATCCTGTAGTAAGGCTGAGATTGAACAGTAGATTTATGTTTGGGTTTAGCTCTTCTTGGAGTTCATGTAGGACGCAGCCCAGGACACCGTCTGGTCCCACTGATGCTGTGTTTTTTGCTTTGGAGAGGGCGGCTCTTACCTGAGCATCTGAGATGTCAGGGGGGCAGCACTCTGCTGGGATAGATATTTGCCCTTTTGGTGGGGAGGGGGGGGGAGTTTGCGCTGAACCTGTCAGTTAGGATGTTGGCAATGTCTGTGGGTTCGGTGTATTTTTTGTCATTTTGGACTAATTCTGAGCATATCTGGGAATTCCCACCCAGGTTCCTAACATAACTAAAGAAAGCCTTGTGATTATCCTTAGTGTCCTGTGCAATTTTTCTCTCGAAGCTGGCCTTAGACGATTTTATGAGTGCTCGTAGTTTTTTACTAATACTGATCAGAGATGCCTTCCCTTTTTGGGATTTTGCTCTATCATGTAGTAGCTTCCTCCTTCTATTGTATAGTTTGTTTATGGCTGGGGTCCACCAGATAGGACGTCTGCCTTTGGAGGATTGGGTCTTGGTTTTATTTGGGATTGCATTATCCATGCATTCCTGAAGGTGTTCATAGAATGCATTTATAAAGGATTCTGCGGTCTGGGCCGTATTTTCCACAGGCTCGGGGGCTTTGAAGGATTCCACCTCGGTTTTGAGGAGTGTGAAATTTGCTTTAGAGAAGTTTTTCACTGTGGTTTTCTGGGCAGGGGGCTGGGGTCGGGATGTGAATATCCAGTGAGATTAGTTTATGGTCTGATCTTACCAGTGAGGGATACACTTCTGGTCTGGAGCATAGAGTCCCCATGTTGGTGATGATCAGGTCCAGTATGTTTTCCCCTCTTGTGGGAGTTGTAGCAAGTTGTTCCATAGCATTTGAGTTTATAAATTCTAGGAACCTTTGGGCTAGGGTGTTGGAGCTAGAGTAATGCTCCCAGTCTATGTTTGGGTAGTTGAAGTCGCCCAATATAATGGTGTTTGGAGAGACCTTCATATTTTCCAGTGTTCTCAGGAAGGCCGAGTAGGATTCCTGGGTTTGGGAGGGTGGTCTGTAGCAGGCTATAAACTGGAAGGCAGTTTTACCCACTGTTAGTTGCTCATGGATAGTCTCTGATGCTTCGTGCTGTGCCACCAACCTGGAGGTGTGGGTATCTTTGATGAATATTGATACTCCCTCTCCTTTTGTGGTTCGGTCCAAGTTTTGGGGCCAAAAAGCATGGTATGAGGTATAACCTGCTGGGGTGCTCTCGGGAGCCTTGAACCAGGTTTCTGTTACTGCACAGATATCGATGTTCTCCATGCTAAGGAGAGTTTTGAGTGCATGCATCTTGAGGTTTAGACTTCTGGCGTTGAGTAGCATTACTCTTAGTTTCTTATCCCTTGTGATACCTATGGAGGTGGGTTTGTCTTTTGAGCCTTGCCTAAAAAAGGCACTATGGGGGTAGCAAGTGCCTTTGCCAATATCCGAAAGCCCAGGGGTGACAGGTGCAAGTCGTCCCTAGCGAGGCTGACAGGCATTGGATCCCCTTTGAATGACACCAATACTTAAGCCAATTGTTGAAATTGATCATCTTGTCTTCATATTGAGGCATCTTTCTTGGTGAGGGTAAGATGCTACTCAAGGTCAGGGTCATACCGGCCTGGGCTACATGCTCAGAGAGCTCCTCTATGTCTTGTTTCATGTAGTCCAGGGAGGTACATCTCAGGTCATTCACACCAGCATGGACAATGACTGAGTCATATTTGTATTTGCCTTGGAGTGACCTGAGTGCTTGTGTTAGTTGGCGGATCCTAGCGCCTGACAGGCAGCTCACCGTGACCTTCTCCTTGTTCAGCCTGGTGAGCAGGACGTCAGTGTGCCTGACAATAGATTCACCTATTACAAGTGTATCAGTTGTGTTGTTTAGCCTTAAGGGCTGTGACTATTTGGCACACTGGCTTTGTGAGCTATGTGTTGCACGTGTTTTGTTTTGGGGTAGTGGTTGCTTGGGTGTCTGCTTTGGAGGTCTCTGCTGCTTAGGCAGATTTTTATTTAGAGCCTCCGAGTATGTTTTTTTGTGTTTATGTGTTTGGTTTGCTGTTGTGGTAGGTGTATGTGAGACTGGAATTGTAGTGAGTGTGGTTTCCTTCTCCTCCTGACTGTTTACGCCAGTACTGAGTTGAAAGAGCTTAGCCTCCAGTTTGGCTATATGGTTGCATCTCTCACAGGTGTTGGAATTTGTTGGGAGGAGGAGAGGGTTGTCTGTGTACATGAGGCAGTTGTAACACTGCCTCAGGATTCCCAGATTCACCAGCTGGACCGGAGAGGAGATTGACAACTGACCTTTGGACATGCTAGAATAGTATTGGGAATTCCTTTATAATTGAAAAAAAGGGCCAGTGGGGAACAAGGTACTCAAGAGGAGTTTGTGAGGGTGTAGTATTTCTAATTTATTAGTGCTGACATAGTGAGCTAGTGCCAGGTAACTTAAATGCAATGTGTTACAGGTAACTTAAATGCAAAAACAACAAACAGCAACTTTCTTTCAAGTGAAACAAGGAAATAAGTACAGTAAGCAATGCAGATATCACTAGGGATCCACAGAAGTGCTGAAAATCTGCGTTTTAGGTGGAATTAGCATTTCAGGGAAATAAGAAGCAAACAAACAACAAGCATACAAACAAAGCTTGTGTTCATACATCCTTTTGTACAAGCCCCTACTAGTACGTCTCACATAAAATGCCCCACACGGCTTCCAAATAATTAGATACACAACATATTTCCATTTGTATGTGTAAATGTTATTAATGTTGATTTTAAAATTATTTACAGCAATTTCACTGATTCCGTCATAAATTAGATCACAAAAATGACATGAAAGCATTTTCTCATCCTTACACTGATGTGTGATGGTCGAGCATTAAGCTGGCTTTGAAAACATTTTTGAAACTCTTTCCTTTTTTGCACACAAACCTCGGACCCTCTCCTCCTGCTTTGAAAACCCCTTCATTACTCTTTATGATTTCCAATTGGTATTAATAATTTGATTGCTTCAGAATCAACACTATTAGAAGTTTGCATAGCAGTTCCATAGTCTTTGGTGGCAGTTCTCCTACAAGGTGCACTGGCAGGTTTCCTGATTTCACTGATCTCATCAAATTTGCTCATCACCGATTCTTTGGAATAACCTCTCGCTACAAACGTACGACATAAATGTTCACTTTCAGTGGTAAAATCCTCATCATTGGTGGGCCCTCACTAACTGACCTTTTACAATATTTTCTTTTGTATGCTTGGGATGCATACTAGAAAAATGTTTTTTTTATATCTAAATATCTGTTGTGCAGTTGCAGTTTAAGAAAACTAGTTAATGCCTTTCTGTGAGCTTGACTGGCAAGCTCATGGCATTTTGTGGTTCTTGTACTTGTTCCCACGCTGTCACGATGAAAACTTCCCTGTCACGGTTCTGTTATTTGAGGTACATATTCATCCTATGGATAAGAAGTTAAAGTCGGGTTCCATTTGCCAGAGTTAATAGTAGCTCACGTTGATGTAAAAGATCCCACAACACATCAAAAAGTGTAGGGGACTTTATTTATAAAGTCATGTTTTACATACACCATCATATAAAATAAAAAAAAAATCTTTAAAATTAATGTATTAACCTATACATTCATGTACCTAAATACAATATATTATCAAAGAAAACACATTTATTTACAATACATCTCCAGTCTACATGGATCTAGAAGCATTTCTTAACTTTATTCATATTATCAGGTAAATTCAACAATTTATTGAACAAAATATAATTTACCCTAACATTCCAGTTTCCACAAATTGACTACAATAAATTATTAACATATTTCCGTTAACTTTATTCATAATATCCATACAAAATTATACAGATACTGACATCCTCATATTTGTTAATATTACTCAGTAACTTGTTTTACATATAACCTCCCATAATCTTTTTATTCTCTCACAACCCTCCTCAAAAAAATGTTCAGATGCCTCTAATCTCTTCCTACAAAACAACCAATCTTCCATTTTTTTACATCACATATCCCCTTTAACAGGCAATTTGTTCACGCTGTATCCATGAAAATCTCTTGACAAATCCTGTATTTTCCTAATCTGCTCCTTTCATTTTTTAATAGCTGCTGCAATCTCCTTAGTTAGCCCTTCCCAAGATTTACGCTGTGATGCTTAAAACAATCGTTAAGCGTCACACGAAGCCTACACGAGTACTGCACATTAGTGCAATCAGGGTGAAAGACTCACTTAACATGCATGCTGCTCAACACACTTGCACATCTCCAAGCAACATTCTATGGCCAGCAGCACTATCAATGGCCATGAAGCAGTGCTGAGAAGCATGAATACAAACCATAAACGACAACTGTACTACATGAGCATGGGCGGACAGCTTATATGAAGCCGTAAAAGAACACTGTATTACATGAGCATGGGCGGACAGCTTTATGAAGCCGTAAACAACAACTGTATTACATGAGCATGGGCGGACAGCTTGTATGAAGCCATAAACAACAACTGTATTACATGAGCATGGGTGGACAGCATGTATGAAGCCATAAACAACAACTGTATTACATGAGCATGTGCGGACAGCTTATATGAAGCCGTAAACAACAACTGTATTACATGAGCATGGACGGACAGCTTATGTGAAGCCATAAACCACAAATGTATTACATGAGCATGGGTGGACAGCTTATATGAAGCCGTAAACAACAACTGTATTACATGAGCATGGGCGGACAGCTTGTATGAAGTTGTAAACAACAACTGTATTACATAAGCATGGGCGGACAGCCTGTATGAAGCCGTAAACAACAACTGTATTACATGAGCATGGGTGGACAGCTTATATGAAGCTGTAAACGACAACTGTATTACATGAGCATGGGCGGACAGCTTATATGAAGCCATAAACGACAACTGTATTACATGAGCATGGGCGGACAGCTTATATGAAGCCGTAAACAACAACTGTATTTCATGAGCATGGGCGGACAGCTTGTATGAAGCTGTAAACGACAACTGTATTACATGAGCATGGGTGAACAGCTTGTATGAAGTCGTAAACGACAACTGTATTATATGAGCATGGGTGGACAGCTTATATGAAGCCGTAAACGACAACTGTATTACATGAGCATGGGCGGACAGCTTGTATGAAGCCATAAATGACAACTGTAGTACATGAGCATGGGCGGACAACTTATATGAAGCCGTAAATGACAACTGTATTACATGAGCATGGGCGGACAGCTTGTATGAAGCAATAAATGTCAACTGTATTACATGAGCATGGGTGGACAGCTTATATGAAGCTGGAAATGACAACTGTATTACATGAGCATGGACAGACAGCTTATATGAAGCTGTAAACAACAACTGTATTACATGAGCAAGGGCAGGCAGCTTATATGAAGCCATAAACAACAACTGTATTACATGAGCATGGGCGGACAGCTTGTGTGAAGCTGTAAACAACAACTGTATTACATGAGCATGGGTGGACAGCTTGTATGAAGCCATAAACAGCAACTGTATTACATGAGCATGGGTGGAAAGCTTATATGAAGCTGTAAACAACAACTGTATTACATGAGCATGAACGGAAAGCTTGTATGAAGCTGTAAACAACAACTGTATTACATGAGCATGGGAGGACAGCTTGTATGAAGCCGTAAACAACAACTGTATTACACGAGCATGGGCGGACAGCTTATATAAAGCCATAAACAACAACTGTATTACATGAGCATGGGAGATCAGCTTATATGAAGCCGTAAACAACAACTGTATTATATGAGCATGGGTGGACAGCTTATATGAAGCCGTAAACGACAACTGTATTACATGAGCATGGGCGGACAGCTTGTATGAAGCCATAAATGACAACTGTAGTACATGAGCATGGGCAGACAGCTTGTATGAAGTTGTAAACAACAACTGTATTACATGAGCATGGGCGGACGGCTTGTATGAAGTCGTAAACAACAACTGTATTACATGAACATGGGCAGACAGCTTGTATGAAGCCATAAACAACAACTTTATTACAAGAGCACGGGCGGACAGCTTATATGAAGCGGTAAATGACAACTGTATTACATGAGCATGGGCGGACAGCGTGTATGAAGTTGTAAACAACAACTGTATTACATGAGCATGGGCGGACAGCTGGTATGAAGCCGTAAACAACAACTGTATTACATGAGCATGGGCGGACAGCTTGTATGAAGTTGTAAACAACAACTGCATTACATGAGCATGGGTGGACAGCTTATATGAAGCCGTAAACAACAACTGTATTACATGAGCATAGATGGACAGCTTGTATGAAGTTGTAAACAACAACTGCATTACATGAGCATGGGCGGACAGCTTGTATGAAGCCATAAACAACAACTGTATTACATGAGCATGTGCGGACAGCTTATACGAAGCCGTAAACAACAACTGTATTACATGAGTATGGGCGGACAGCTTGTATGAAGCCACAAACAACAACTTTATTACAAGACCACGGGCGGACAGCTTATATGAAGTGGTAAATGACAACTGTATTACATGAGCATGGGCGGACAGCGTGTATGAAGTTGTAAACAACAACTGTATTACATGAGCATGGGCAGACAGCTTGTATGAAGCCATAAACAACAACTTTATTACAAGAGCACGGGCGGACAGCTTATATGAAGCGGTAAATGACAACTGTATTACATGAGCATGGGCGGACAGCGTGTATGAAGTTGTAAACAACAACTGTATTACATGAGCATGGGCGGACAGCTTGTATGAAGCCTTAAACAACAACTGTATTACATGAGCATGGGTGGACAGTTTGTAAGAAGTTGTAAACAACAACTGTATTACAAGAGCATGGGTGGACAGCTTATATGAAGCCGTAAACAAAAACTGTATTACATGAGCATGGGCGGACAGCTTGTATGAAGTTGTAAACAACAACTGCATTACATGAGCATGGGTGGACAGCTTGTATGAAGCTGTAAACAACAACTATATTACATGAGCATGGGCGGACAGCTTGTATGAAGCCATAAACAACAACTGTATTACATGAGCATGTGCGGACAGCTTATATGAAGCCATAAACAACAACTGTATTACATGAGCATGGGCGGACAGCTTATATGAAGCCATAAACCACAAATGTATTACATGAGCATGGGCGGACAGCTTATATGAAGCCGTAAACAACAACTGTATTACAAGAGCATGGGCGGACAACTTATATAAAGCCATAAACAACAACTGTATTACATGAGCATGGGCGGACAGCTTGTATGAAGTTGAAAACAACAACTGTATTACATAAGCATGGGCGGGCAGCTTGTATGAAGCTGTAAACAACAACTGTATTACATGAGCATGGGTGGACAGCTTATATGAAGCTGTAAACGACAACTGTATTACATGATCATGGGCGGACAGCGTATATGAAGCCATAAATGACAACTGTATTACATGAGCATGGGCGGACAGCTTATATGAAGCCGTAAATGACAACTGTATTTCATGAGCATGGCGGACAGCTTGTATGAAGCTCTAAACGACAACTGTATTACATGAGCATGGGCGGACAGCTTGTATGAAGTCGTAAACGACAACTGTGTTATATGAGCATGGGCGGACAGCTTATATGAAGCCGTAAACGACAGCTGTATTACATGACCATGGGTGGACAGCTTGTATGAAGCCATAAACGACAACTGTATTACATGAGCATGGGTGGACAGCTTATATGAAGCTGTAAACGACAACTGTATTACATGAGCATGGGCAGACAGCTTGTATGAAGCCATAAACGACAACTGTATTACATGAGCATGGGCGGACAACTTATATGAAGCCATAAATTACAACTGTATTACATGAGCATGTGCAGACAGCTTATATGAAGCTGTAAACAACAACTGTATTACATGAGCATGGGCGGACAGCTTGTATGAAGCCATAAATGACACTGTATTACATGAGCATGGGTCGACAGCTTATATGAAGCTGGAAATGATAACTTTATTACATGAGCATGGACAGACAGCTTATATGAAGCTGTAAACAACAACTGTATTACATGAGCAAGGGCGGACAGCTTATATGAAACCATAACAACAGCTGTATTACATGAGCATTGGCGGACAGCTTGTATGAAGCTGTAAACAACAACTGTATTACATGAGCATGGGAGGACAGCTTGTATGAAGCTGTAAACAGCAACTGTATTACATGAGCATAGGTGGACAGCTTATATGAAGCCGTAAACGACAACTGTATTACATGAGCATGAATGGAAAGCTTGTATGAAGCTGTAAACAACAACTGTATTACATGAGCATGGGAGGACAGCTTGTACGAAGCCGTAAACAACAACTGTATTACACGAGCACGGGCGGACAGCTTATATGAAGCCATAAACAACAACTGTATTACATGAGCATGGGCGGTCAGCTTATATGAAGCCGGAAACAACAACTGTATTACATGAGCATGGGCGGACAGCTTGTATGAAGTTGTAAACAACAACTGTATTACATGAGCATGGGCGGATAGCTTGTATGAAGTTGTAAACAACAACTGTATTACATGAGCATGGGCATTCAGCTTGTATGAAGCCATAAACAACAACTTTATTACAATAGCATGGGCGGACAGCTTATATGAAGCGGTAAATGACAACTGTATTACATGAGCATGGGCGGACAGCGTGTATGAAGCTGTAAACAACAACTGTATTACATGAGCATGGGCGGACACCTTGTATGAAGTTGTAAACAACAACTGAATTACATGAGCATGGGTGGACAGCTTGTATGAAGCTGTAAACAACAACTATATTACATGAGCATGTGCGGACAGCTTATATGAAGCTGTAAACAACAACTGTATTACATGAGCATGGGCGGACAGCTTATGTGAAGCCATAAACCACAAATGTATTACATGAGCATGGGCAGACAGCTTATATGAAGCCGTAAACAACAACTGTATTACAAGAGCATGGGCGGACAACTTATATAAAGCCATAAACAACAACTGTATTACATGAGCATGGGCGGACAGCTTGTATGAAGTTGTAAACAACAACTGTATTACATAAGCATGGGCGGACAGCTTGTATGAAGCCGTAAACAACAACTGTATTACATGAGCATGGGTGGACAGCTTATATGAAGCTGTAAACGACAACTGTATTACATGATCATGGGCGGACAGCTTATATGAAGCCGTAAACGACAACTGTATTACATGAGCATGGGCGGACAGCTTATATGAAGCCATAAACAACAACTGTATTTCATGAGCATGGGCGGACAGCTTGTATGAAGCTCTAAATGACAACTGTATTACATGAGCATGGGCGGGCAGCTTGTATGAAGTCGTAAACGACAACTGTATTATATGAGCATGGGCGGACAGCTTATATGAAGCCATAAACGACAACTTATTACATGAGCATGGGCGGACAGCTTGTATGAAGCCACAAACGACAACTGTATTACATGAGCATGGACGGACAGCTTATATGAAGCTGTAAACAACAACTGTATTACATGAGCATGGGCGGACAGCTTGTATGAAGCCATAAACGACAACGGTATTACATGAGCATGGGCGGACAACTTATATGAAGCCATAAATGACACCTGTATTACATGAGGATGTGCGGACAGCTTATATGAAGCTGTAAACAACAACTGTATTACATGAGCATGGGCGGACAGCTTGTATGGAGCCATAAATGACACTGTATTACATGAGCATGGGTCGACAGCTTATTTGAAGCTGGAAATGACAATTTTATTACATGAGCATGGACAGACAGCTTATATGAAGCTGTAAACAACAACTGTATTACATGAGCAAGGGTGGACAGCTTATATGAAACCATAAACAACAGCTGTATTACATGAGCATGGGCGGACAGCTTGTATGAAGCTGTAAACAACAACTGTTTTACATGAGCATGGGCGGACAGCTTGTATGAAGCTGTAAACAGCAACTGTATTACATGAGCATGGGTGGACAGCTTATATGAAGCCATAAATGACAACTGTATTACATGAGCATGAACGGAAAGCTTGTATGAAGCTGTAAACAACAACTGTATCACATGAGCATTGGCGGACAGCTTATATGAAGCCATAAACAACAACTGTATTACATGAGCATGGGTGATCAGCTTATATGAAGCCGGAAACAACAACTGTATTACATGAGCATGGGCGGACAGCTTGTATGAAGTTGTAAACAACAACTGTATTACATGAGCATGGGCGGACAGCTTGTATGAAGTTGTAAACAACAACTGTATTACATGAGCATGGGCGGACAGCTTGTATGAAGTTGTAAACAACAACTGTATTACATGAGCATGAGCAGACAGCTTGTATGAAGCCATAAACAACAACTTTATTACAAGAGCACGGGCGGACAGCTTATATGAAGCCGTAAATGACAACTGTATTACATGAGCATGGGCGGACAGCTTGTATGAAGTTGTAAACAACAACTGTATTACATGAGAATGGGCGGACAGCTTGTATGAAGCAGTAAACAACAACTGTATTACATGAGCATGGGCGGACAGTTTGTACGAAGTTGTAAACAACAACTATATTACATGAGCATGGATGGACAGCTTATATGAAGCCGTAAACAACAAGTGTATTACATGAGCATGGGCGGACAGCTTGTATGAAGTTGTAAACAACAACTGCATTACATGAGCATGGGTGGACAGCTTGTATGAAGCTGTAAACAATAACTATATTACATGAGCATGGGCGGACAGCTTGTATGAAGCCATAAACAACAACTGTATTACATGAGCATGTGCGGACAGATTATACGAAGCCGTAAACAACAACTGTATTACATGAGCATGGGCGGACAGCTTATGTGAAGCCATAAACCACAAATGTATTACATGAGCATGGGTGGACAGCTTATATGAAGCCGTAAACAACAACTGTATTACATGAGCATGGGCGGACAACTTATATAAAGCCATAAACAACAACTGTATTACATGAGCATGGGCAGACAGCTTGTATGAAGTTGTAAACAACAACTGTATTACATAAGCATGGGCGGACAGCTTGTATGAAGCCGTAAACAACAACTGTATTACATGAGCATGGGTGGACAGCATATATGAAGCTGTAAACGACAACTGTATTACATGAGCATGGGTGGACAGCTTATATGAAGCCATAAATGACAACTGTATTACATGAGCATGGGCGGACAGCTTATATGAAGCCGTAAACAACAACTGTATTTCATAAGCATGGGCAGACAGCTTGTATGAAGCTGTAAACGACAACTGTATTACATGAGCATGGGTGGACAGCTTGTATGAAGTCGTAAATGAAAACTGTATTATATGAGCATGGGCGGACAGCTTATATGAAGCCGTAAACGACAACTGTATTACATGAGCATGGGCGGACAGCTTGTATGAAGCCATAAACGACAACTGTATTACATGAGCATGGGCGGACAGCTTATATGAAGCTGTAAACGACAACTGTATTACATGAGCATGGGCGGACAGATGTATGAAGCCATAAATGACAACTGTATTACATGAGCATGGGTGGAAAACTTATATGAAGCCATAAATGACAACTGTATTACATGAGCATGTGCGGACAGCTTATATGAAGCTGTAAACAACAACTGTATTACATGAGCATGGGCGGACAGCTTGTATGAAGCCATAAATGACACTGTATTACATGAGCATAGGTGGACAGCTTATATGAAGCTGGAAATGACAACTGTATTACATGAGCATGGACAGACAGCTTATATGAAGCTGTAAACAACAACTGTATTACATGAGCAAGGATGGACAGCTTATATGAAGCCATAAACAACAGCTGTATTACATGAGCATGGGCGGACAGCTTATATGAAGCCGTAAACTGGTGAACCTGGGAATATTGAGGCAATGTTACAATTGCCTCATGTACACAGACAACCCTCTCCTCCTCCCACAAAACACAAATACATGCGAGAGATGCAACTATACGGCCAAACTGGAGGCTGAGCTCTCTCAACATAGGACTGGCAAGACCAGTCAGGAGGAGAAGGTTACCACACACACTATAGACCCAGTCTCACATATTACCATTACAACCTCAAATCATACACATAAACACACAAAGACATACTCGGAGGCTCTGATCAAAAATCTACCAAAACAGCAGAGGCCACCAAAGCAGACACCCAAACAACCACCACCTCAGAACACAACACCTGCAACACATAGACCTCACAGTCAGAGTGTCAAACAGTCACAGCCCTTAAGGCCAAACACAATGCCAGACACACTAGTCATTGGTGACTCCATAGTCAGACACACTGACGTCCCGCTCACCAGACTGAGTAAGGAGAAGGTCACAGTAAGCTGCCTGTCGGGCGCTAGAATCCGCCACATAACGCAAGCACTCAGGTCTCTCAACAGCAGGTACAAATATGATTCAGTCATTGTCCACGCTGGTGTAAACGACCTGAGACGTACCTCCTTGGCCTACATGAAAAGAGACATTGAGGAGCTCTCTGATTATGTAGCCCAGACAGGTATGACCCTGACCTTGAGCAGTATCCTACCCTCACCAAGAATGATGCCACAATACAGAGATAAGATGATCAGCTTTAACAATTGGCTTAAACACTGGTGTCATTCAAAGGGGATCCAGTGTCTGTCTGCCTGGGATGACATGCTGGACAAGCCACGCTGCTTCGCAAGGGACGGCTTGCACCTGTCACCCCTGGGATTCCGGATATTGGCAAAGGCTCTTGCCACCCCATAGTGTCTGTTTTAAGCAAGGTTCAAATTCTAAAACTACCACCCTAGAACACAAAAAAGAAAAAACTAAGGGTAATGCTGCTCAATGCCAGAAGTCTAAATCTCAAAATGCACGACTCGAGGCCCTTCTCAGTATGGAGAACATCGATGTCTGTGCTGTGACAGAAACCTGGTTCAAGGCTCCTGAGAGCACCCCAGCGCTATCAGGTTTTACCTCATATCATGCGTTCCGGCCCCAAAATCTGGACAATACCAAGAAAGGAGGGGGGATCCATATTCATCAAGGACACCCACACCTCAAGACTGGTGGCAACGCACGATGCATCGGAGACCATCCAGGTGCAATTAACCATAGGCAAGACTGCTCTGCAAATTGTAGCATGTTACAGGCCACCCTCACAAACTCAGGAACCTCACATGGCCTTCCTGAAAACACTAGAGGATAAATGTATCACCAAACACCATCATACTAGGTGACTTCAATTACCCTAATATAGACTGGGAACACTACTCAAGCCCAAACACCCTAGCCCAAAAGTTCCTGGAATTCATAAACTCAAATGCCATGGAACAACTAGTCACCATCCTCACAAGAGGAGATAACATACTTGCTCTTATCATGACGAACATGGGAGCACAATGTTCAGCACGAGGTGTACCCTCACTGGTGAGATCAGACCACAAACTAATCTCGCTGGAGGTCCTCCCTCCCCCCCCACCTGAAATAAAAAAGACCACAGTAAAGAACTTCTCAAAGCCGACTTCACACTTCTAAAGACTAGTGTGGTCTCCTTTAAGGCCCCCGAGCCGGCGGAAAACAGTACTCAAGCCGCTGAATCACTTACAAATGCCTTCTACCAGCACCTGCAGGACTGCATGGATAAGGCAATCCCAAGCAAAACAAAGACTCTTTGTACCAAAGGCAAGCGTCCAGTCTGGTGGACCCCAGCCATAAACAAACTCTACAACAAAAGGAGGAAGCTACTACAAGATAGAGCAAAATCCTTAAAAGGTAAGACACCCTTGATCACTATAAGTAAAAAACTAAGAGCTCTCATAAAATCATCCAAAGCAAATTTCGAGAGAAAAATAGCTAAAGACTCAAAAGACAATCATAAGGCCTTCTTTAGCTATGTTAGAAACCTGGGAGGAAACTCCCAGATATGCTCAGAGCTAGTTCAAAATGATGTGAAGATTACTGATCCTACAGACATTGCCAACATACTGGCTGACAGGTTCAGTGCAAACTTCTCCCTCCCCAAAGGAGAGATATCTATACCAAACGATTGCAGCCCCCAAACATCTCCAGCGCCCAAGTGAGAACTGCTCTCCAAAGCAAAAACACAGCATCCATGGGACCTGATGGTGTCCCCGGCTGTGTGCTCCATGAACTCAATGAGGAATTAAACCCACAGCTAGGACAGCTGTTTAATCAAAGTCTTACCTCTGGATACGTACCCAGGGAGTGGCGCACTGCAACTGTGGTACCACTTCACAAAGGCGGTGCCTCCACCGACCCTGGAAATTACCGGCCCATTAGCTTGACAAACCTTATCTGCAAAGCCATGGAGAGGATCATAATGGACCTCATAAATAAAGACATAGGGAATTTGCAGACTTTGGATCCAACCCAGTTTGGCTTTGTCAAAGGCAGATCATGCCTTTTAAACTTGGTTGACTTTTTCGAAACAGTCACCAAAGCCATTGATGAGGGAAAGGCAGTCCATACAGCCTACCTCGATCTGGCTAAGGCCTTCGATACAATACCCCATTCGGGTATCATTGAAAAACTCATCAGCTTAAATGTCAACCCATACATCACAAGATGGGTTGCAAACTGGCTGAGTGACAGAACCCACAGGGTCAGAGCTGCTGGCGCCATGTCAGACTCAAAGCCTGTCACATGTGGTGTCCTACAGGGCTCAGTCCTGGGCCCACTCTTGTTTGGCATCTACTTTTCCGAAGTACAAGCAAACACAGGAGGGTTATGGCTGACAAAGTTTGCAGATGACTGCAAACTGGGCGCCATAGTAGAAAACACATCTGACACAGATATCCTTCAGAAGGGTCTCACAGAAACGGATAACTGGTGCCAGAGCCACGGCCTAAAGTTAAATGCCAAAAAATGCATAGTCATACCCTTCGGGAAAAACAAGGTTACCCCTAGCTACCAAATAGGTGGCAATCCACTGAGCACAGAAGAAGTTATCAGGGACCTGGGGACCCAGGTTGATAGTAGTCTGTCATTCGACACCCATGTAGCTAAAGTAGTTAGGAAGACCTTCTACATTGCCCACCTTATCATGAAGGGATTCTCATCTAGATCAAGGAGGTCATAGTCTCCCTTTACTCATCACTCATCAGACCAATGATTGAGTACAATGCCCCATTCGAATGTATCTGACCCGACACTTGCAGCAGCTGGAGAGGCCACAAAGTTCCTCACCAAAAGGATAAAGGGTCTCAAAATCTGTCCTATGCTGCCCGACTGAAAGAACTCCAGCTCTATTCAGTCGCCACCGCTTGCTCAGAGGTGACCTTTGCCTAACATACAAGGCCATGTCAAACCCAGATTTGATGAATATGCTTCACCTCAAAAATCTAGATCCATCAGAGCCACAAGGGCGGAGACTTAAACCTTGACACGGCTATTAATAGGGCGTGCTGGAGGGATAGATTCATCACCCAAAGACTCCCTATGCTGTGGAACAAAATCCCGGTACATGTGAGGCAGAGCACCTCGCTGGCCTTGTTCAAGAGAAATCTTGACCAATGGATGGGAGATCGCAGATATACCCCAGGGATTACCTCAGTGTCACTGCTCGACAGAGGCACAGCAAAATAATGGGTATAGTTCCCCATACTAAAGGGGTGGCGTAAGCCACAAAACGAAGGGCTAGGCTTGTAAATGCCCTCGGGCAGATAGCCTAGTATGAACCTATGAACCTATGAACCTATGAAACGATAACTGTATTACATGAGCATGGGTGGACAGCTTGTATGAAGCTGTAAACAGCAACTGTATTACATGAGCATGGGTGGACAGCTTATATGAAGCCATAAACGACAACTGTATTACATGAGCATGAAGGGAAAGCTTGTATGAAGCTGTAAACAACAACTGTATTACATGAGCATGGGCGGACAGCTTGTAAGAAGTTGTAAACAACAACTGCATTACATGAGCATGGGTGGACAGCTTGTATGAAGCTGTAAACAACAACTGTATTACATGAGCATGTGCGGACAGCTTATACGAAGCCATAAACAACAACTGTATTACATGAGCATGGGCGGACAGCTTGTACGAAGTTGTAAACAACAACTGTATTACATGAGCATGGGTGGACAGCTTATATGAAGCCGTAAACAACAACTGTATTACATGAGCATGGGCGGACAACTTATATAAAGCCATAAACAACAACTGTATTACATGAGCATGGGCAGACAGCTTGTATGAAGTTGTAAACAACAACTGTATTACATAAGCATGGGCGGACAGCTTGTATGAAGCCGTAAACATCAACTGTATTACATGAGCATGGGTGGACAGCTTATATGAAGCTGTAAACGACAACTGTATTACATGAGCATGGGAGGACAGCTTATATGAAGCCGTAAATGACAACTGTATTACATGAGCATGGGCGGACAGCTTATATGAAGCCGTAAACAACAACTGTATTTCATGAGCATGGGCAGACAGCTTGTATGATGCTGTAAACGACAAGTGTATTACATGAGCATGGGCGGACAGCTTGTATGAAGTCGTAAACGACAACTGTATTATATGAGCATGGGCGGACAGCTTATATGAAGCTGTAAACGACAACTGTATTACATGAGCATGGGCGGACAGCTTGTATGAAGCCATAAACGACAACTGTATTACATGAGCATGGGCGGACAGCTTATATTAAGCTGTAAACGACAACTGTATTACATGAGCATGGGTGGACAGCTTGTATGAAGCCATAAACGACAACTGTATTACATGAGCATGGGCAGAAAACTTATATGAAGCCATAAATGACAACTGTGTTACATGAGCATGTGCGGACAGCTTATATGAAGCTGTAAACAACAACTGTGTTACATGAGCATGGGCGGACAGCTTGTATGAAGCCATAAATGACACTGTATTACATGAGCATAGGTGGACAGCTTATATGAAGCTGGAAATGACAACTGTATTACATGAGCATGGACAGACAGCTTATATGAAGCTGTAAACAACAACTGTATTACATGAGCAAGGGTGGACAGCTTATATGAAGCCATAAACAACAGCTGTATTACATGAGCATGGGCGGGCAGCTTATATGAAGCCGTAAACGATAACTGTATTACATGAGCATGGGCGGACAGCTTGTATGAAGCCGTAAACAGCAACTGTATTACATGAGCATGGATGGACAGCTTATATGAAGCTGTAAACGACAACTGTATTACATGAGCATGAACAGAAAGCTTGTATGAAGCTGTAAACAACAACTGTATTACATGAGCATGGGAGGACAGCTTGTATGAAGCCGTAAACAACAACTGTATTACAAGAGCATGGGCGGACAGCTTATATGAAGCCATAAACAACAATTGTATTACATGAGCATGGGCGATCAGCTTTTATGAAGCCGTAAACAACAACTGTATTACATGAGCATGGGCGGACAGCTTGTATGAAGTTGTAAACAACAACTGTATTACATGAGCATGGTCGGACAGCTTGTATGAAGTTGCAAACAACAACTGTATTACATGAGCATGGGCAGACAGCTTGTATGAAGTGGTAAACAACAACTTTATTACAAGAGCATGGGCGGACAGCTTATATGAAGCCGTAAATGACAACTGTATTACATGAACATGGGCAGACAGCTTGTATGAAGTTGTAAACAACAACTGTATTACATGAGCATGGGCGGACAGCTTGTATGAAGCAGTAAACAACAACTGTATTACATGAGCATGGGCGGACAGTTTGTACGAAGTTGTAAACAACAACTGTATTACATGAGCATGGGTGGACAGCTTATATGAAGCCGTAAACAACAACTGTATTACATGAGCATGGGCGGACAGCTTGTATGAAGTTGTAAACAACAACTGCATTACATGAGCATGGGTGGACAGCTTATATGAAGCCGTAAATGACAACTGTATTACATGAGCATGGATGGACAGCTTATATAAAGCCATAAAGGACAACTGTATTACATGAGCATGGGCGGACAGCTTGTATGAAGTCGTAAACAACAACTATATTACATGAGCATGGGTGGACAGCTTGTATGAAGCCGTAAACGACAAATGTATTGCATGAGCATGGGCAAACAGCTTATATGAAGTCATAAACAACAACTGTATTACATGAACATGGGCAGACAGCTGGTATGAAGCCATAAACGACAACTGTATTACATGAGCATGGGTGGACAGCTTATATGAAGCCGTGAATGACAACTGTATTACATGAGCATGGCTGGACAACTTATATGAAGCCATGAACGACAATTGTATTACATGAGCATGAATGGAAAGCTTGTATGAAGCCGTAAACAACAACTGTATATGAGCATGGGAGGACAGCTTGTATGAAGCCGTAAACAACAACTGTATTACACGAGCATGGGCGGACAGCTTATATGAAGCCATAAACAACAACTGTATTACATGAGTATAGGCGATCAGCTTATATGAAGCCATAAACAACAACTGTATTACATGAGCATGGGCGGACAGCTTGTATGAAGTTGTAAACAACAACTGTATTACATGAGCATGGGTGGACAGCTTGTATGAAGCCGTGAACAACAACTGTATTACATGAGCATGAGCGGACAGCTTGTATGTAGTTGTAAACAACAACTGTATTACATGAGCATGGGTGGGCACCTTATATGAAGCCATAAACAACAACTTTATTACATGAGCATGGTTGGACAGCTTATATGAAGCCATAAATGACAACTGTATTACATGAGCATGGGTGGACAGCTCATATGAAGCCATAAAGGACAGCTGTATTACATGAGCATGGGCGGACAGCTTGCATGAAGCCGTAAACGACAAATGTATTACATGAGCATGGGCAGACAGCTTATATGAAGTCATAAAAAACAACTGTATTACATGAGCATGGGCGGACAGCTTGTATGAAGCCATAACTGACAATTGTATTACGTGAGCATGGGTGGAGAGCTTATATGAAGCCGTGAATGACAACTGTATTACATGAGCATGGGCGGACAGCTTATATGAAGCCGTAAACGACAAATGTATTACATGAGCATGGGCGGACGGCTTATATTAAACTGGAAATGACAACTGTATTACATGAGCATGGACAGACAGCTTATATGAAGCCGTAAACGACAAATGTATTACATGAGCATGGGTGGACGGCTTATATGAAACTGGAAATGACAACTGTATTACATGAGCATGGACAGACAGCTTATATGAAGCTGTAAACAACAACTGTATTACATGAGCATGGGCAGACAGCTTATATGAAGCAATAAAAAACAACTGTATTACATGAGCATGGGTGGACAGCTTATATGAAGCCGTAAACGACAACTGTATTACATGATCATGAGCAGAAAGCTTGTATGATGCCGTAAACAACAACTGTATTACATGAGCATGGGAGGACAGCTTGTATGAAGCCGTAAACAACAACTGTATGACAAGAGCATGGGCGGACAGCTTATATGAATCCATAAACAATAACTGTATTACATGAGCATGGGCGATCAGCTTATATGAAGCCATAAACAACAACTGTATTACATTAGCATGGGCGGACAGCTTGTATGAAGTCGTAAACAACAACTGTATTACATGAGCATGGGCGGACAGCTTGTATGATGCCATAAACGACAACTTTAATACATGAGCATGGGTGGAGAGCTTATATGAATCCGTAAATGACAACTGCATTACATGAGCATGGGTGGACACCTTATATGAAGCCGTAAACAACAACTGTATTACATGAGCATGGGCGGACAGCTTCTATGAAGTTGTAAATAACAACTGTATTACATGAGCATGGGTGGACAGCTTATATGAAGCCATAAAGAACAACTGTATTACATGAACATGGGCGGACAGCTTGTATGAAGTCGTAAACAACAACTGTATTACATGAGCATGGGCGGACAGCTTATATGAAGCCGAAAATGACAAATGTATTACATGAGCATGGGCGGACAGCTTATATGAAGCTTTAAATGACAATTGTATTACATTAGCATGGGCAGACAGTTTGTATGAAGCCGTAAACAACAATTGTATTGCATGAGCATGGGCGGACAGCTTGTATGAAGCCGTAAACAACAATTGTATTACACAAGCATGGGTGGCCAGCTTATATAAAGCCGTAAACAACAACTGTATTACATGAGCATGGGCGGACAGCTTATATGAAGCCATAAACAAAAACTGTATTACATGAGCATGGGCGGACAGCTTGTGTGAAGTTGTAAACAACAACTGTATTATGTGAGCATAGGCGGACAGCTTGTATGAAGTCGTAAACAACAACTGTATTACATGAGCATGGGCAGACAGCCTACATGAAGCCATAAACAACAACTTTATTGCATAAGCATGGGTGGACAGCTTATATGAAGCTGTAAACGACAACTGTATTACATGAGCATGAGCGGACAGCTTATATGAAGCCATAAACAACATCTGCATTACATGAGCATGGGCGGACAGCTTATATGAAGCCGTAAACAACAACTGTATTTCATGAGCATGGGTGGACAGCTTGTATGAAGCTGTAAACGACAACTGTATTACATGAGCATGGGCGGACAGCTTGTATGAAGTCATAAACGACAACTGTATTATATGAGCATGGGCGGACAGCTTATATGAAGCCATAAACGACAACTGTATTACATGAGCATGGGCGGACAGCTTGTATAAAGCCATAAACGACAACTGTTTTACATGAGCATGGGCGGACAGCTTATATGAAGCTGTAAACGACAACTGTATTACATGAGCATGGGTGGACAGCTTGTAAGAAGCCATAAACGACAACTGTATTACATGAGCATGGGTGGACAACTTATATGAAGCCGTAAATGACAACTGTATTACATGAGCATGTGCGGACAGCTTATATGAAGCTGTAAACAACAACTGTATTACATGAGCATGGGCGGACAGCTTGTATGAAGCCATAAATGTCAACTGCATTACATGAGCATGGGTGGACAGCTTATATGAAGCTGGAAATGACAACTGTATTACATGAGCATGGACAGGCAGCTTATATGAAGCTGTAAACAACAACTGTATTACATGAGCAAGGGCGGACATCTTATATGAAGCCATAAACAACAACTGTATTACATGAGCATGGGCAGACAGCTTGTATGAAGCTGTAAACAACAACTGTATTACATGAGCATGGGCGGACAGCTTGTATGAAGCCGTAAACGGCAACTGTATTACATGAGCATGGGTGGACAGCTTATATGAAGCCGTAAACTACAACTGTATTACATGAGCATGAACGGAAAGCTTGTATGAAGCCGTAAA
Organism: Protopterus annectens; assembly: GCF_019279795.1. Taxonomy (NCBI): domain Eukaryota; kingdom Metazoa; phylum Chordata; order Ceratodontiformes; family Protopteridae; genus Protopterus; species Protopterus annectens. The sequence continues at coordinate 324,613,316 of NC_056744.1, read as the reverse complement.
CAACAACTGTATTACACGAGCATGGGCGGACAGCTTATATGAAGCCATAAACAACAACTGTACTACATGAGCATGGGCGGTCAGCTTATATGAAGCCGTAAACAACAACTGTATTACATGAACATGGGCAGACAGCTTGTATGAAGTTGTAAACAACAACTGTATTACATGAGCATGGGCGGACGGCTTGTACGAAGTCGTAAACAACAACTGTATTACATGAGCATGGGCAGACAGCTTGTACGAAGCCATAAACAACAACTTTATTACAAGAGCACGGGCGGACAACTTATATGAAGTGGTAAATGACAACTGTATTACATGAGCATGGGCGGACAGCTTGTATGAAGTTGTAAACAACAACTGTATTACATGAGCATGGGCGGACAGCTTGTATGAAGCCGTAAACAACAACTGTATTACATGGGCATGGGCGGACAGTTTGTACAAAGTTGTAAACAACAACTGTATTACATGAGCATGGGTGGACAGCTTATATGAAGCCGTAAACAACAACTGTATTACATGAGCATGGGCGGACAGCTTGTATGAAGTTGTAAACAACAACTGCATTACATGAGCATGGGTGGACAGCTTGTATGAAACTGTAAACAACAACTTTATTACATGAGCATGGGCGGACAGCTTGTATGAAGCCATAAACAACAACTGTATTACATGCGCATGTGCGGACAGCTTATATGAAGCCGTAAACAACAACTGTATTACATGAGCATGGGCAGACAGCTTATGTGAAGCCATAAACCACAAATGTATTACATGAGCATGGACGGACAGCTTATATGAAGCCGTAAACAACAACTGTATTACATGAGCATGGGCGGACAACTTATATAAAGCCATAAACAACAACTGTATTACATGAGCATGAAGGGAAAGCTTGTATGAAGCTGTAAACAACAACTGTATTACATGAGCATGGGCGGACAGCTTGTAAGAAGTTGTAAACAACAACTGCATTACATGAGCATGGGTGGACAGCTTGTATGAAGCTGTAAACAACAACTATATTACATGAGCATGAGCGGACAGCTTGTATGAAGCCATAAACAACAACTGTATTACATGAGCATGTGCGGACAGCTTATACGAAGCCATAAACAACAACTGTATTAAATGAGCATGGGCGGACAGTTTGTACGAAGTTGTAAACAACAACTGTATTACATGAGCATGGGTGGACAGCTTATATGAAGCCGTAAACAACAGCTGTATTACATGAGCATGGGCGGACAACTTATATAAAGCCATAAACAACAACTGTATTACATGAGCATGGGCAGACAGCTTGTATGAAGTTGTAAACAACAACTGTATTACATAAGCATGGGCGGACAGCTTGTATGAAGCCGTAAACATCAACTGTATTACATGAGCATGGGTGGACAGCTTATATGAAGCTGTAAACGACAACTGTATTACATGAGCATGGGCGGACAGCTTATATGAAGCCGTAAATGACAACTGTATTACATGAGCATGGGCGGACAGCTTATATGAAGCCGTAAACAACAACTGTATTTCATGAGCATGGGCAGACAGCTTGTATGATGCTGTAAACGACAAGTGTATTACATGAGCATGGGCGGACAGCTTGTATGAAGTCGTAAACGACAACTGTATTATATGAGCATGGGCGGACAGCTTATATGAAGCTGTAAACGACAACTGTATTACATGAGCATGGGCGGACAGCTTGTATGAAGCCATAAACGACAACTGTATTACATGAGCATGGGCGGACAGCTTATATTAAGCTGTAAACGACAACTGTATTACATGAGCATGGGTGGACAGCTTGTATGAAGCCATAAACGACAACTGTATTACATGAGCATGGGCAGAAAACTTATATGAAGCCATAAATGACAACTGTGTTACATGAGCATGTGCGGACAGCTTATATGAAGCTGTAAACAACAACTGTGTTACATGAGCATGGGCGGACAGCTTGTATGAAGCCATAAATGACACTGTATTACATGAGCATAGGTGGACAGCGTATATGAACCTGGAAATGACAACTGTATTACATGAGCATGGACAGACAGCTTATATGAAGCTGTAAACAACAACTGTATTACATGAGCAAGGGCGGACAGCTTATATGAAGCCATAAACAACAGCTGTATTACATGAGCATGGTCGGGCAGCTTATATGAAGCCATAAACGATAACTGTATTACATGAGCATGGGCGGACAGCTTGTATGAAGCCATAAACAGCAACTGTATTACATGAGCATGGATGGACAGCTTATATGAAGCTGTAAACGACAACTGTATTACATGAGCATGAACAGAAAGCTTGTATGAAGCTGTAAACAACAACTGTATTACATGAGCATGGGAGGACAGCTTGTATGAAGCCGTAAACAACAACTGTATTACACGAGCATGGGCGGACAGCTTATATGAAGCCATAAACAACAATTGTATTACATGAGCATGGGCGATCAGCTTATATGAAGCCGTAAACAACAACTGTATTACATGAGCATGGGCGGACAGCTTGTATGAAGTTGTAAACAACAACTGTATTACATGAGCATGGTCGGACAGCTTGTATGAAGTTGCAAACAACAACTGTATTACATGAGCATGGGCAGACAGCTTGTATGAAGCGGTAAACAACAACTTTATTACAAGAGCATGGGCGGACAGCTTATATGAAGCCGTAAATGACAACTGTATTACATGAACATGGGCAGACAGCTTGTATGAAGTTGTAAACAACAACTGTATTACATGAGCATGGGTGGACAGCTTATATGAAGCTGTAAACAACAACTGTATTACATGAGCATGGGCGGACAGCTTGTATGAAGTTGTAAACAACAACTGCATTACATGAGCATGGGTGGACAGCTTATATGAAGCCGTAAACAACAACTGTATTACACGAGCATGGGCGGACAGCTTATATGAAGCCATAAACAACAATTGTATTACATGAGCATGGGCGATCAGCTTATATGAAGCCGTAAACAACAACTGTATTACATGAGCATGGGCGGACAGCTTGTATGAAGTTGTAAACAACAACTGTATTACATGAGCATGGTCGGACAGCTTGTATGAAGTTGCAAACAACAACTGTATTACATGAGCATGGGCAGACAGCTTGTATGAAGCGGTAAACAACAACTTTATTACATGAGCATGGGCGGACAGCTTGTATGAAGCAGTAAACAACAACTGTATTACATGAGCATGGGCGGACAGTTTGTACGAAGTTGTAAACAACAACTGTATTACATGAGCATGGGTGGACAGCTTATATGAAGCTGTAAACAACAACTGTATTACATGAGCATGGGCGGACAGCTTGTATGAAGTTGTAAACAACAACTGCATTACATGAGCATGGGCAGACAGCTTGTATGAAGCGGTAAACAACAACTTTATTACATGAGCATGGGCGGACAGCTTGTATGAAGCAGTAAACAACAACTGTATTACATGAGCATGGGCGGACAGTTTGTACGAAGTTGTAAACAACAACTGTATTACATGAGCATGGGTGGACAGCTTATATGAAGCCGTAAATGACAACTGTATTACATGAGCATGGATGGACAGCTTATATAAAGCCATAAAGGACAACTGTATTACATGAGCATGGGCGGACAGCTTGCATGAAGTCGTAAACAACAACTATATTACATGAGCATGGGCGGACAGCTTGTATGAAGCCGTAAACGACAAATGTATTGCATGAGCATGGGCAAACAGCTTATATGAAGTCATAAACAACAACTGTATTACATGAACATGGGCAGACAGCTGGTATGAAGCCATAAACGACAACTGTATTACAAGAGCATGGGTGGACAGCTTATATGAAGCCGTGAATGACAACTGTATTACATGAGCATGGCTGGACAACTTATATGAAGCCATGAACGACAATTGTATTACATGAGCATGAATGGAAAGCTTGTATGAAGCCGTAAACAACAACTGTATATGAGCATGGGAGGACAGCTTGTATGAAGCCGTAAACAACAACTGTATTACACGAGCATGGGCGGACAGCTTATATGAAGCCATAAACAACAACTGTATTACATGAGTATAGGCGATCAGCTTATATAAAGCCATAAACAACAACTGTATTACATGAGCATGGGCGGACAGCTTGTATGAAGTTGTAAACAACAACTGTATTACATGAGCATGGGTGGACAGCTTGTATGAAGCCGTGAACAACAACTGTATTACATGAGCATGAGCGGACAGCTTGTATGAAGTTGTAAACAACAACTGTATTACATGAGCATGGGTGGGCACCTTATATGAAGCCATAAACAACAACTTTATTACATGAGCATGGGTGGACAGCTCATATGAAGCCATAAAGGACAGCAGTATTACATGAGCATGGGCGGACAGCTTGTATGAAGTCATAAACAGCAACTGTATTACATGAGCATGGGCGGACAGCTTGCATGAAGCCGTAAACGACAAATGTATTACATGAGCATGGGCAGACAGCTTATATGAAGTCATAAAAAACAACTGTATTACATGAGCATGGGCGGACAGCTTGTATGAAGCCATAACCGACAATTGTATTACGTGAGCATGGGTGGAGAGCTTATATGAAGCCGTGAATGACAACTGTATTACATGAGCATGGGCGGACAGCTTATATGAAGCTGTAAACGACAAATGTATTACATGAGCATGGGCAGACGGCTTATATGAAACTGGAAATGACAACTGTATTACATGAGCATGGACAGACAGCTTATATGAAGCCGTAAACAACAAATGTATTACATGAGCATGGGCGGACGGCTTATATGAAACTGGAAATGACAACTGTATTACATGAGCATGGACAGACAGCTTATATGAAGCTGTAAACAACAACTGTATTACATGAGCATGGGCAGACAGCTTATATGAAGCAATAAAAAACAACTGTATTACATGAGCATGTGTGGACAGCTTATATGAAGCCGTAAACGACAACTGTATTACATGATCATGAGCAGAAAGCTTGTATGATGCCGTAAACAACAACTGTATTACATGAGCATGGGAGGACAGCTTGTATGAAGCCGTAAACAACAACTGTATGACAAGAGCATGGGCGGACAGCTTATATGAATCCATAAACAATAACTGTATTACATGAGCATGGGCGATCAGCTTATATGAAGCCATAAACAACAACTGTATTACATTAGCATGGGCGGACAGCTTGTATGAAGTCGTAAACAACAACTGTATTACATGAGCATGGGCGGACAGCTTGTATGATGCCATAAACGACAACTTTAATACATGAGCATGGGTGGAGAGCTTATATGAATCCGTAAATGACAACCGCATTACATGAGCATGGGTGGACACCTTATATGAAGCCGTAAACAACAACTGTATTACATGAGCATGGGCGGACAGCTTCTATGAAGTTGTAAATAACAACTGTATTACATGAGCATGGGTGGACAGCTTATATGAAGCCATAAAGAACAACTGTATTACATGAACATGGGCGGACAGCTTGTATGAAGTCGTAAACAACAACTGTATTACATGAGCATGGGCGGACAGCTTGTATGAAGCCATAAACGACAAATGTATTACATGAGCATGGGTGGACAGCTTATATGAAGTCGTAAACAACAACTGTATTACATGAGCATGGGCGGACAGCTTGTATGAAGTCGTAAACGACAACTGTATTACATGAGCATGGGCGGACAGCTTGTATGAAGCTGTAAACGACAACTGTATTACATGAGCATGGGCGGACAGCTTATATGAAGCGAAAATGACAAATGTATTACATGAGCATGGGCGGACAGCTTATATGAAGCTTTAAATGACAACTGTATTACATTAGCATGGGCAGACAGTTTGTATGAAGCCGTAAACAACAATTGTATTGCATGAGCATGGGCGGACAGCTTGTATGAAGCCGTAAACAACAATTGTATTACACAAGCATGGGTGGCCAGCTTATATAAAGCCGTAAACAACAACTGTATTACATGAGCATGGGCGGACAGCTTATATGAAGCCGTAAACAAAAACTGTATTACATGAGCATGGGCGGACAGCTTGTGTGAAGTTGTAAACAACAACTGTATTATGTGAGCATGGGCGGACAGCTTGTATGAAGTCATAAACAACAACTGTATTACATGAGCATGGGCAGGCAGCCTACATGAAGCCATAAACAACAACTTTATTGCATAAGCATGGGTGGACAGCTTATATGAAGCCGTAAACAACAATTGTATTACATGATCATGAGCAGAAAGCTTGTATGATGCCGTAAACAACAACTGTATTACATGAGCATGGGAGGACAGCTTGTATGAAGCCGTAAACAACTGTATGACAAGAGCATGGGCGGACAGCTTATATGAATCCATAAACAATAACTGTATTACATGAGCATGGGCGATCAGCTTATATGAAGCCATAAACAACAACTGTATTACATTAGCATGGGCAGACAGCTTGTATGAAGTCGTAAACAACAACTGTATTACATGAGCATGGGCGGACAGCTTGTATGACGCCATAAACGACAACTTTAATACATGAGCATGGGTGGAGAGCTTATATGAATCCGTAAATGACAACCGCATTACATGAGCATGGGTGGACACCTTATATGAAGCCGTAAACAACAACTGTATTACATGAGCATGGGCGGACAGCTTCTATGAAGTTGTAAATAACAACTGTATTACATGAGCATGGGTGGACAGCTTATATGAAGCCATAAAGAACAACTGTATTACATGAACATGGGCGGACAGCTTGTATGAAGTCGTAAACAACAACTGTATTACATGAGCATGGGCGGACAGCTTGTATGAAGCCATAAACGACAAATGTATTACATGAGCATGGGTGGACAGCTTATATGAAGTCGTAAACAACAACTGTATTACATGAGCATGGGCGGACAGCTTGTATGAAGTCGTAAACGACAACTGTATTACATGAGCATGGGCGGACAGCTTGTATGAAGCTGTAAACGACAACTGTATTACATGAGCATGGGCGGACAGCTTATATGAAGCCGAAAATGACAAATGTATTACATGAGCATGGGCGGACAGCTTATATGAAGCTTTAAATGACAACTGTATTACATTAGCATGGGCAGACAGTTTGTATGAAGCCGTAAACAACAATTGTATTGCATGAGCATGGGCGGACAGCTTGTATGAAGCCGTAAACAACAATTGTATTACACAAGCATGGGTGGCCAGCTTATATAAAGCCGTAAACAACAACTGTATTACATGAGCATGGGCGGACAGCTTATATGAAGCCGTAAACAAAAACTGTATTACATGAGCATGGGCGGACAGCTTGTGTGAAGTTGTAAACAACAACTGTATTATGTGAGCATGGGCGGACAGCTTGTATGAAGTCATAAACAACAACTGTATTACATGAGCATGGGCAGACAGCCTACATGAAGCCATAAACAACAACTTTATTGCATAAGCATGGGTGGACAGCTTATATGAAGCTGTAAACGACAACTGTATTACATGAGCATGAGCGGAGAGCTTATATGAAGCCATAAACAACATCTGCATTACATGAGCATGGGCGGACAGCTTATATGAAGCCGTAAACAACAACTGTATTTCATGAGCATGGGCGGACAGCTTGTATGAAGCTGTAAACGACAACTGTATTACATGAGCATGGGTGGACAGCTTGTAAGAAGCCATAAACGACAACTGTATTACATGAGCATGGGCGGACAACTTATATGAAGCCGTAAATGACAACTGTATTACATGAGCATGTGCGGACAGCTTATATGAAGCTGTAAACAACAACTGTATTACATGAGCATGGGCGGACAGCTTGTATGAAGCCATAAATGTCAACTGCATTACATGAGCATGGGTGGACAGCTTATATGAAGCTGGAAATGACAACTGTATTACATGAGCATGGACAGGCAGCTTATATGAAGCCATAAACAACAACTGTATTACATGAGCATGGGCAGACAGCTTGTATGAAGCTGTAAACAACAACTGTATTACATGAGCATGGGCGGACAGCTTGTATGAAGCCGTAAACGGCAACTGTATTACATGAGCATGGGTGGACAGCTTATATGAAGCCGTAAACTACAACTGTATTACATGAGCATGAACGGAAACTTGTATGAAGCCGTAAACAACAACTGTATTACACGAGCATGGGCGGACAGCTTATATGAAGCCATAAACAACAACTGTACTACATGAGCATGGGCGGTCAGCTTATATGAAGCCGTAAACAACAACTGTATTACATGAACATGGGCAGACAGCTTGTATGAAGTTGTAAACAACAACTGTATTACATGAGCATGGGCGGACGGCTTGTACGAAGTCGTAAACTACAACTGTATTACATGAGCATGGGCAGACAGCTTGTACGAAGCCATAAACAACAACTTTATTACAAGAGCACGGGCGGACAACTTATATGAAGTGGTAAATGACAACTGTATTACATGAGCATGGGTGGACAGCTTGTATGAAGTTGTAAACAACAACTGTATTACATGAGCATGGGCGGACAGCTTGTATGAAGCCGTAAACAACAACTGTATTACATGGGCATGGGCGGACAGTTTGTACAAAGTTGTAAACAACAACTGTATTACATGAGCATGGGTGGACAGCTTATATGAAGCCGTAAACAACAACTGTATTACATGAGCATGGGCAGACAGCTTGTATGAAGTTGTAAACAACAACTGCATTACATGAGCATGGGTGGACAGCTTGTATGAAACTGTAAACAACAACTTTATTACATGAGCATGGGCGGACAGCTTGTATGAAGCCATAAACAACAACTGTATTACATGCGCATGTGCGGACAGCTTATATGAAGCCGTAAACAACAACTGTATTACATGAGCATGGGCAGACAGCTTATGTGAAGCCATAAACCACAAATGTATTACATGAGCATGGACGGACAGCTTATATGAAGCCGTAAACAACAACTGTATTACATGAGCATGGGCGGACAACTTATATAAAGCCATAAACAACAACTGTATTACATGAGCATGGGCGGACAGCTTGTATGAAGTTGTAAACAACAACTGTATTACATAAGCATGGGCGGACAGCATACCTCTCAACCTGGAAACATCAAAAATCTGGACAAGGCCTATGAAAAATAGGTACAAATCTGTACGCTTTTTAACATAACATTTGCATACATGATTATGTAACCCCGCCCCTCCGATGGAATTGTGGGATACCAACTTTTGAAATGCAAACCGAAGAGCAGACAACCAAAATATGGCACCAGAGTCCCCCTGCAGCCATTCCAGTGGCCCATTACCCGGCTATTTCGCCCCATTTACCATAAACACCAATGTGTGCATACTGTTTTACTTCTACAATGATTTGGATTTTATTTTTACATAGCACAATGCACAAACACCAACAGACATCTGTTAAAGCAATACTGTCTCACAATGAAAATAGAATTGGTATTGAAACTTCTCTGCTCTTGCATTCCTGTTGTCACTTATAATCTTTTCCAGTTATCTTTGAGATCCTTTCAACTGCAACGTGTTGGGGAAGCATCCTATCACAACTATTCATAGGTTCATAGATTAGTACCAAGCTAACTGCCACTGTGGGCCATTTTAAGCCTAACCAATTACCTCATCTGAGAATCAAACCCTGCACCTTGTGTCTGTAATGTAAACACCTATTTCCTGTGCGAATGCTGTGAAATACACTGAATTTCAAAGACAGGTGCTTCTCCAGTGAGCAAGCAGTAATCAGATCATTCCTCAAAATTAGACATCTTTCTGAATGAGCATGTTCTCAACCCTCTACATTTTTATTCATAAACAGCTGACAAAGCTACCTTGCAGTATGCATTCCCATCTCAGAATTCACTTACTTGTGGCACTATAACACTGGGGATATTGGTCTCCAAATGTCAATTCAAGGCACTGCTGGGTGCCTGTCTACTTGTAATCAGCACACAAAATAAGGAAATCTGCCTTCACTTTTAAACTCCTATTAGGTTCTTAAAGGCAAAACTATCACTATCATTCTACATGGCAGCTCTGCAGTACCACTTCACATCTGTGACACTGTAGACTGTCCTACTGCTGTCTGAAATGTAGTCTAATTAGACAATATCCCATACTAAAATTAAATACCCATCTTTTCTCTCAAGTGCAAGCACAATTTCTTTTTAAAATACATTTAAGTTCCAATTTATTCTACCCTGTGGGTGCCTGTCTACTTGTAATCAGCACACAAAATAAGGAAATCTGCCTTCACTTTTAAACTCCTATTAGGTTCTTCTTTAAAAATAAATAAAGGCAAAACTATCACTATCATAGTATCATTCTACATTTAAGTTCCAATTTATTCTACCCTGTAGACCAGCTTCCTAGACAATGCCCTATCAATGTTAACCTGTGGATACTCATTTCCCTTACTGTCAAGCACTACCACCTCTTGACAATGTTTGCTAAGTGATAGTGATGTTCATATAATGATGGATACATTTTTGAAAGGGAAATGATGTAAGAGCAAAAGTCCCTGTAATCCAAAAGTCATCTACGTCCATAAATCTAATCGGCATATAGACAAAACCGGAAAGCTGACAAACTCCAAAGAAAACTATTTGAAGACAAGCACACAAAAAATACAAACACAATAAATATTTTAAACAAGAAACTATGTTGCCCCTGCACCACCACATGGGAAGTTTTACAAATCCATTAAATGCTACTTGCAAACACAGCTTGCTGCAATATTTAATTAAAACTATAATTTCAGTTCAGGCGTAAAATCAGAGAATGTTACAGCTACGTTTTAACATTCAGCTCTGTTATCTGCCAATGCCAGAATCTAAGCTAAAACTGTAAAACGGCATAAAAGATCTCAGCAGGACTCAGAGTTAGAGCTGAGAGATAATTTTAACAGCTTATTAAATATCAAAATCCACAGCGATGCTTACTCACAAAGAAGTACCGCCAGTAGAGTGGATTCTGGATGTGTAGAATGTGTGAGCATGGAATTTATGAGACGCTGGTCATATTGCCTAATACATGTCTGCCAGAATCTGTGTAAAATATGACACAGAGGTGGAATTTCATGAGGAGAAAAAAATATGCTTCTCATGGAAAGGGCTACGATTACCAGAATTTCTTTTAAACTTTATTTCTCAGACATTCTTGAAAATCCTTATACTCAGTGCTTCAAGAGTAAAAGTTTAGGAGTACCATAATTCCTTTTAGATTGTGACGTTCAGATAATGGGTTAAGACCATTATCATTCTTTTCAATGCACCCTTCATATAAGGGGTTAAAACTGCCATCATTCCTTCTAAACTGTACCTCTCAGATAAGTGTTTAGCACAGTGGCTGTTACTTTCAAACTGTTCCTCTCACATAAGATGGCGGGGTTATCATTATTATTTTTAAATTGTACATATTAGAAAAAGAATTAGGACCCCCAGCATTCTTTTTAAATTGTGTCTTTCAGTAAAGGAGTAAGGACCATCAGAATTCCTTAGAATCTGTGCTTATCAGTTAGGGAGTTATCCACACCTCTCAACTATAAAGAACTCTGCAGAATGTCCACATGTTTGTGCCATATATTGTTTCTCATGACATTTGTGTTTTTCTGACAAATCATTTTAGATTACAGTCAATAAATCTAACAGTCATTTGATTTTTCAGACTTCATATCCTTCAGAAAATGATTGCAAATTTAAAACCTGTTCTCATATCTACTGTCTAAGTTTGTTAAGAAATCTGTACCTGAATTTTGGCCCTTGTCTCTGTCCCTGATTCTGGTGCTAAGATGTCCAGAGGTATGGTTAACATAACCAGCATTCCTTAGAACTCACTCCTCTCAAATAAAAGGAATAAAACTACTACTAATCCTTTAAAACTGTGCCTTTCAAATCAAGTGTTAGAACTACCATCCATCCTTACAGATTGTATCAGTCAGATATCAGGTAAGAATTATCCTTATCACTTTGCACGCCATATGTCAGATAAGGATAAGGGTTTAAAACTAAACTTGTTTAAAACAGTGTCTTTCAAATAACATATGGCTCAGCACATACCTTTAAATTGGTATTTCTCAAGTAAGAGGGGTAGGTCTCTATCTTTACCTGTACACTGTGTCTCTCAGATAAGTGGCTTGGCGGCCCAACTGCAAAACGCCTCTTCATCCTGTACCATAGAAAAAGTTCCGATTAACGGCAACGCAACAACGCATTTCAAGTTTTCAACAAAGAACACCTTAAGCTCCTGCTCCACATAAAACGACAGGCTCCACATAAAACGACAGGCTCCACGACGAAAACAGCAGCAGCATAATTTCCTTTCAGCCCAGCCAGCATTTTAAACAGAAGCCCGCTTGAACAGTCCAGCCGGAAATGTGAGCAGAGCTCAATTCCGATATGCTGGTAGCACGGACGGCGCTGACGTCATCGCGGATGTGATGATGTCAGCGAAATAGCGCGAAATGTAAAAATAAATTGGAAATAAATCGGAAATGATGGGGTGTCAGTCGGGAATCGTGGCACCCCATCATTTGGACCCCAAAACTCATTAAAAAAAACGAGTAATTTGGGATGGTTGGGAGGTTTGGAGGACAGCTTGTATGAAGCCGTAAACAACAACTGTATTACATGAGCATGGGTGGACAGCTTATATGAATCTGTAAATGACAACTGTATTACATGAGCATGGGCGGACAGCTTATATGAAGCCGTAAACGACAACTGTATTACATGAGCATGGGCGGACAGCTTATATGAAGCCGTAAACAACAACTGTATTTCATGAGCATGGGTGGACAGCTTGTATGAAGCTGTAAACGACAACTGTATTACATGAGCATGGGCGGACAGCTTGTATGAAGTCGTAAATGACAACTGTATTATATGAGCATGGGCGGACAGCTTATATGAAGCCGTAAACGAAAACTGTATTACATGAGCATGGGAGGACAGCTTGTATGAAGCCATAAACGACAACTGTATTACATGAGCATGGGCGGACAGCTTATATGAAGCCGTAAACGACAACTGTATTACATGAGCATGGGTGGACAGCTTGTATGAAGCCATAAACGACAACTGTATTACATGAGCATGGGCGGACAACTTATATGAAGCCATAAATGACAACTGTATTACATGAACATGTGCGGACAGCTTATATGAAGCTGTAAACAACAACTGCATTATATGAGCATGGGCGGACAGCTTGTATGAAGCCATAAATGACACTGTATTACATGAGCATGGGTGGACAGCTTATATGAAGCTGGAAATGACAACTGTACCACATGAGCATGGACAGACAGCTTATATGAAGCTGTAAACAACAACTGTATTACATGAGCAAGGGCAGACAGCTTATATGAAGCCATAAACAACAGCTGTATTACATGAGCATGGGTGGACAGCTTGTATGAAGCTGTAAACAACAACTGTATTACATGAGCATGGGCGGACAGCTTGTATGAAGCCGTAAACAGCAATTGTATTACATGAGCATGGGTGGACAGCTTATATGAAGCTGTAAACGACAACTGTATTACATGAGCATGAACGGAAAGCTTGTGTGAAGCCGTAAACAACAACTGTATTACATGAGCATGGGAGGACAGCTTATATGAAGGCGTAAACAACAACTGTATTACACGAGCATGGGCGGACAGCTTATATGAAGACATAAACAACAACTGTATTACATGAGCATTGGCGATCAGCTTATATGAAGCCGTAAACAACAACTGTATTACATGAGCATGGGCGGACAGCTTGTATGAAGTTGTAAACAACAACTGTATTACATGAGCATGGGCAGACAGCTTGTATGAAGCCATAAACAACAACTTTTTTACAAGAGCATGGGCGGACAGCTTATATGAAGCCGTAAATGACAACTGTATTACATGAGCATGGGCGGACAGCTTGTATGAAGTTGGAAACAACAACTGTATTACATGAGCATGGGCGGACAGCTTGTATGAAGCAGTAAGCAACAACTGTATTATATGAGCATGGGCGGACAGTTTGTATGAAGTTGTAAACAACAACTGTATTACATGAGCATGGGTGGACAACTTATATGAAGCCGTAAACAACAACTGTATTACATGAGCATGGGCGGACAGCTTGTATGAAGCCGTAAACAGCAACTGTATTACATGAGCATGGGTGGACAGCTTATATGAAGCTGTAAACGACAACTGTATTACATGAGCATGAACGGAAAGCTTGTGTGAAGCCGTAAACAACAACTGTATTACATGAGCATGGGAGGACAGCTTATATGAAGGCGTAAACAACAACTGTATTACACGAGCATGGGCGGACAGCTTATATGAAGACATAAACAACAACTGTATTACATGAGCATTGGCGATCAGCTTATATGAAGCTGTAAACAACAACTGTATTACATGAGCATGGGCGGACAGCTTGTATGAAGTTGTAAACAACAACTTTATTACATGAGCATGGGCAGACAGCTTGTATGAAGCCATAAACAACAACTTTATTACAAGAGTACGGGCGGACAGCTTATATGAAGCCGTAAATGACAACTGTATTACATGAGCATGGGCGGACAGCTTGTATGAAGTTGGAAACAACAACTGTATTACATGAGCATGGGCGGACAGCTTGTATGAAGCAGTAAGCAACAACTGTATTATATGAGCATGGGCGGACAGTTTGTACGAAGTTGTAAACAACAACTGTATTACATGAGCATGGGTGGACAGCTTATATGAAGCCGTAAACAACAACTGTATTACATGAGCATGGGCGGACAGCTTGTATGAAGTTGTAAACAACAACTGCATTACATGAGCATGGGTGGACAGCTTGTATGAAGCTGGAAACCAAAACTGTATTACATGAGCATGGGCGGACAGCTTGTATGAAGTTGAAAACAACAACTGTATTACATGAGCATGGGTGGACAGCTTATATGAAGCCATAAACTACAACTGTATTACATGAGCATGGGCGGACAGCTTCCATGAAGCCATAAACGACAACTTTATTACATGGGCATGGGCGGACAGCTTATATCAAGCCGTAAACGACAACTGTATTACATGAGTATGGGTGGACAGCTTGTATGAAGCGTAAACAACAACTGTATTACATGAGCATGGGCGGACAGCTTGTATGAAGCTGTAAACCACAACTGTATTACATGAGCATGGGTGGACAGCTTGTATGAAGTTGAAAACAACAACTGTATTACATGAGCATGGGTGGACAGCTTATATGAAGCAATAAACTACAACTGTATTACATGAGCATGGGCGGACAGCTTGTATGAAGTCGAAAACAACAACTGTATTACATGAGCATGGGCGGACCGCTTGTATGAAGTTGCAATCAACAACTGTATTACATGAGCATGGGCGGACAGCTTATATGAAGCAGTAAATGACAACTGTATTACATGGGCATGGGCGGACAGTTTATATGAAGCCGTAAACGACAACTGTATTACATGAGCATGGGCGGACAGCTTATATGAAGCCATAAACAACAACTATATTTCATGAGCATGGGCGGACAGCTTGTATGAAGCTGTAAACGACAACTGTATTACATGAGCATGGGCGGACAGCTTGTATGAAGTCGTAAATGACAACTGTATTATATGAGCATGGGCGGACAGCTTATATGAAGCTGTAAACGAAAACTGTATTACATGAGCATGGGCGGACAGCTTGTATGAAGCCATGAATGACAACTGTATTACATGAGCATGGGCGGACAGCTTATATGAAGCTGTAAACGACAACTGTATTACATGAGCATGGGTGGACAGCTTGTATGAAGCCATAAACGACAACTGTATTACATGAGCATGGGCGGACAACTTATAGGAAGCCATAAATGACAACTGTATTACATGAGCATGTGTGGACAGCTTATATGAAGCTGTAAACAACAACTGCATTACATGAGCATGGGCGGACAGCTTGTATGAAGCCATAAATGACACTGTATTACATGAGCATGGGTGGACAGCTTATATGAAGCTGGAAATGACAAATGTACTACATGAGCATGGACAGACAGCTTATATGAAGCTGTAAACAACAACTGTATTACATAAGCAAGGGCAGACAGCTTATATGAAGCCATAAACAACAGCCGTATTACATGAGCATGGGTG
The DNA here is from genome assembly GCF_019279795.1 of Protopterus annectens. Taxonomy (NCBI): domain Eukaryota; kingdom Metazoa; phylum Chordata; order Ceratodontiformes; family Protopteridae; genus Protopterus; species Protopterus annectens. The sequence continues at coordinate 324,597,083 of NC_056744.1, read as the reverse complement.
GACAGCTTGTATGAAGCTGTAAACAACAACTGTATTGCATGAGCATGGGCGGACAGCTTGTATGAAGCCGTAAACAGCAACTGTATTACATGAGCATGGGTGGACAGCTTATATGAAGCTGTAAACGACAACTATATTACATGAGCATGAACGGAAAGCTTGTATGAAGCCGCAAACAACAACTGTATTATATGAGCATGGGCGGACAGTTTGTAAGAAGTTGTAAACAACAACTGTATTACATGAGCATGGGTGGACAGCTTATATGAAGCCGTAAACAACAACTGTATTACATGAGCATGGGCGGACAGCTTGTATGAAGTTGTAAAGAACAACTGCATTACATGAGCATGGGTGGACAGCTTGTATGAAGCTGTAAACAACAACTATATTACATGAGCATGGGCGTACAGCTTGTATGAAGCCATAAACAACAACTGTATTACATGAGCATGTGCGGACAGCTTATATGAAGCCGTAAACAACAACTGTATTACATGAGCATGGGTGGACAGCTTATGTGAAGCCATAAACCACAAATGTATTACATGAGCATGGGCGGACAGCTTATATGAAGCCGTAAACAACAACTGTATTACATGAGCATGGGCGGACAACTTATATAAAGCCATAAACGACAACTGTATTACATGAGCATGGGCGGACAACTTATATGAAGCCATAAATGACAACTGTATTACATGAACATGTGCGGACAGCTTATATGAAGCTGTAAACAACAACTGTATTACATGAGCATGGGCGGACAGCTTATATGAAGCCGTAAACGACAACTGTATTACATGAGCATGGGTGGACAGCTTGTATGAAGCCATAAATGACAACTGTATTACATGAACATGTGCGGACAGCTTATATGAAGCTGTAAACAACAACTGCATTATATGAGCATGGGCGGACAGCTTGTATGAAGCCATAAATGACACTGTATTACATGAGCATGGGTGGACAGCTTATATGAAGCTGGAAATGACAACTGTACCACATGAGCATGGACAGACAGCTTATATGAAGCTGTAAACAACAACTGTATTACATGAGCAAGGGCAGACAGCTTATATGAAGCCATAAACAACAGCTGTATTACATGAGCATGGGTGGACAGCTTGTATGAAGCTGTAAACAACAACTGTATTACATGAGCATGGGCGGACAGCTTGTATGAAGCCGTAAACAGCAATTGTATTACATGAGCATGGGTGGACAGCTTATATGAAGCTGTAAACGACAACTGTATTACATGAGCATGAACGGAAAGCTTGTGTGAAGCCGTAAACAACAACTGTATTACATGAGCATGGGAGGACAGCTTATATGAAGGCGTAAACAACAACTGTATTACACGAGCATGGGCGGACAGCTTATATGAAGACATAAACAACAACTGTATTACATGAGCATTGGCGATCAGCTTATATGAAGCCGTAAACAACAACTGTATTACATGAGCATGGGCGGACAGCTTGTATGAAGTTGTAAACAACAACTGTATTACATGAGCATGGGCAGACAGCTTGTATGAAGCCATAAACAACAACTTTATTACAAGAGCACGGGCGGACAGCTTATATGAAGCCGTAAATGACAACTGTATTACATGAGCATGGGCGGACAGCTTGTATGAAGTTGGAAACAACAACTGTATTACATGAGCATGGGCGGACAGCTTGTATGAAGCAGTAAGCAACAACTGTATTATATGAGCATGGGCGGACAGTTTGTACGAAGTTGTAAACAACAACTGTATTACATGAGCATGGGTGGACAACTTATATGAAGCCGTAAACAACAACTGTATTACATGAGCATGGGCGGACAGCTTGTATGAAGCCGTAAACAGCAACTGTATTACATGAGCATGGGTGGACAGCTTATATGAAGCTGTAAACAACAACTGTATTACATGAGCATGGGAGGACAGCTTATATGAAGGCGTAAACAACAACTGTATTACACGAGCATGGGCGGACAGCTTATATGAAGACATAAACAACAACTGTATTACATGAGCATTGGCGATCAGCTTATATGAAGCCGTAAACAACAACTGTATTACATGAGCATGGGCGGACAGCTTGTATGAAGTTGTAAACAACAACTTTATTACATGAGCATGTGCAGACAGCTTGTATGAAGCCATAAACAACAACTTTATTACAAGAGTACGGGCGGACAGCTTATATGAAGCCGTAAATGACAACTGTATTACATGAGCATGGGCGGACAGCTTGTATGAAGTTGGAAACAACAACTGTATTACATGAGCATGGGCGGACAGCTTGTATGAAGCAGTAAGCAACAACTGTATTATATGAGCATGGGCGGACAGTTTGTACGAAGTTGTAAACAACAACTGTATTACATGAGCATGGGTGGACAGCTTATATGAAGCCGTAAACAACAACTGTATTACATGAGCATGGGCGGACAGCTTGTATGAAGTTGTAAACAACAACTGCATTACATGAGCATGGGTGGACAGCTTGTATGAAGCTGGAAACCACAACTGTATTACATGAGCATGGGCGGACAGCTTGTATGAAGTTGAAAACAACAACTGTATTACATGAGCATGGGTCGACAGCTTATATGAAGCCATAAACTACAACTGTATTACATGAGCATGGGCGGACAGCTTCCATGAAGCCATAAACGACAACTTTATTACATGGGCATGGGCGGACAGCTTATATCAAGCCGTAAACGACAACTGTATTACATGAGTATGGGTGGACAGCTTGTATGAAGCGTAAACAACAACTGTATTACATGAGCATGGGCGGACAGCTTGTATGAAGCTGTAAACCACAACTGTATTACATGAGCATGGGTGGACAGCTTGTATGAAGTTGAAAACAACAACTGTATTACATGAGCATGGGTGGACAGCTTATATGAAGCAATAAATTACAACTGTATTACATGAGCATGGGCGGACCGCTTGTATGAAGTTGCAATCAACAACTGTATTACATGAGCATGGGCGGACAGCTTATATGAAGCAGTAAATGACAACTGTATTACATGGGCATGGGCGGACAGTTTATATGAGGCCGTAAACGACAACTGTATTACATGAGCATGGGCGGACAGCTTATATGAAGCCGTAAACAACAACTATATTTCATGAGCATGGGCGGACAGCTTGTATGAAGCTGTAAACGACAACTGTATTACATGAGCATGGGCGGACAGCTTGTATGAAGTCGTAAATGACAACTGTATTATATGAGCATGGGCGGACAGCTTATATGAAGCTGTAAACGAAAACTGTATTACATGAGCATGGGCGGACAGCTTGTATGAAGCCATAAATGACAACTGTATTACATGAGCATGGGCGGACAGCTTATATGAAGCTGTAAACGACAACTGTATTACATGAGCATGGGTGGACAGCTTGTATGAAGCCATAAACGACAACTGTATTACATGAGCATGGGCGGACAACTTATAGGAAGCCATAAATGACAACTGTATTACATGAGCATGTGTGGACAGCTTATATGAAGCTGTAAACAACAACTGCATTACATGAGCATGGGCGGACAGCTTGTATGAAGCCATAAATGACACTGTATTACATGAGCATGGGTGGACAGCTTATATGAAGCTGGAAATGACAACTGTACTACATGAGCATGGACAGACAGCTTATATGAAGCTGTAAACAACAACTGTATTACATAAGCAAGGGCAGACAGCTTATATGAAGCCATAAACAACAGCCGTATTACATGAGCATGGGTGGACAGCTTGTATGAAGCTGTAAACAACAACTATATTGCATGAGCATGGGCGGACAGCTTGTATGAAGCCGTAAATAGCAACTGTATTACATGAGCATGGGTGGACAGCTTATATGAAGCTGTAAACGACAACTGTATTACATGAGCATGAACGGAAAGCTTGTATGAAGCCGTAAACAACAACTGTATTACATGAGCATGGGAGGACAGCTTGTATGAAGGCGTAAACAACAACTGTATTACACGAGCATGGGCGGACAGATTATATGAAGACATAAACAACAAATGTATTACATGAGCATTGACGATCAGCTTATATGAAGCCGTAAACAACAGCTGTATTACATGAGCATGGGCGGACAGCTTGTATGAAGTTGTAAACAACAACTGTATTACATGAGCATGGGCAGACAGCTTGTATGAAGCCATAAACAACAACTTTATTACAAGAGCACGGGCGGACAGCTTATATGAAGCCGTAAATGACAACGGTATTACATGAGCATGGGCGGACAGCTTGTATGAAGTTGTAAACAACAGCTGTATTACATGAGCATGGACGGACAGCTTGTATAAAGCAGTAAACAACAACTGTATTATATGAGCATGGGCGGACAGTTTGTAAGAAGTTGTAAACAACAACTGTATTACATGAGCATGGGTGGACAGCTTATGTGAAGCCATAAACCACAAATGTATTACATGAGCATGGGCGGACAGCTTATATGAAGCCGTAAACAACAACTGTATTACATGAGCATGGGCGGACAACTTATATAAAGCCATAAACAACAACTGTATTACATGAGCATGGGAGGACAGCTTGTATGAAGTTGTAAACAACAACTGTATTACATAAGCATGGGTGGACAGCTTGTATGAAGCCGTAAACAACAACTGTATTACATGAGCATGGGTGGACAGCTTATATGAAGCTGTAAACGACAACTGTATTAAATGAGCATGGGCAGACAGCTTATCTGAAGCCGTAAACGACAACTGTATTACATGAGCATGGGCGGACAGCTTATATGAAGCTGTAAACAACAACTGTATTTCACGAGCATGGGCGGACAGCTTGTATGAAGCTGTAAACAACAACTGTATTACATGATCATGGGCGGACAGCTTGTATGAAGTCGTAAACGACAACTGTATTACATGAGCATGGGTGGACAGCTTGTATGAAGCCATAAACGACAACTGTATTACATGAGCATGGGCGGACAGCTTATATGAAGCTGTAAACGACAACTGTATTACATGAGCATAGGCAGACAGCTTGTATGAAGCCATAAACGACAACTGTATTACATGAGCATGGGCGGACAGCTTGTATGAAGACATAAATGACACTGTATTACATGAGCATGGGAGGACAACTTATATGAAGCTAGAAATGACAACTGTATTACATGAGCATGGACAAACAGCTTATATGAAGCTGTAAACAACAACTGTATTACATGAGGAAGGGCGGACAGCTTATATGAAGCCAGAAACAACAGCTGCATTACATGAGCATGGGCGGACAGCTTATATGAAGCCGTAAACGACAACTGTATTACATGAGCATGGGCGGACAGCTTGTATCAAGCCGTAAACAGCAACTGTATTACATGAGCATGGGTGGACAGCTTATATGAAGCCGTAAACGACAACTGTATTACATGAGCATGAAGAGAAAGCTTGTATGAAGCCGTAAACAACAACTGTATTACATGAGCATGGGAGGACAGCTTGTATGAAGTTGTAAACAACAACTGTGTTACATGAGCATGGGCGGACAGCTTGTATGAAGTTGTAAACAACAACTGTATTACATGAGCATGGGCGGACAGCTTATATGAAGCCGTAAACAACAACTGTATTACATGAGCATGTGCGGACAGCTTGTATGAAGTTGTAAACAACAACTGTATTACATGGGCATGGGCGGACAGCTTGTATGAAGTTGTAAACAACAACTGTATTACATGAGCATAGGCAGACAGCTTGTATGAATCCATAAACAACAACTTTATTACAAGAGCACGGGCGGACAGCTTATATGAAGCCATAAATGACAACTGTATTACATGAGCATGGGCGGACAGCTTGTATGAAGTTGTAAACAACAACTGTATTACATGAGCATGGGCGGACAGTTTGCACGAAGTTGTAAACAACAACTGTATTACATGAGCATGGGTGGACAGCTTATATGAAGCCGTAAACAACAACTGAATTACCTGAGCATGGGCGGACAGCTTGTATGAAGTTGTAAACAACAACTGCATTACATGAGCATGGGTGGACAGCTTATATGAAGCCGTAAACAAAAACTGTATTACATGAGCATGGGCGGACAGCTTGTATGAAGTTGTAAACAACAGCTGTATTATGTGAGCATGGGCGGACAGCTTGTATGAAGTCGTAAACAACAACTGTATTACATGAGCATGGGTATACAGCTTATATGAAGCCATAAACGACAACTTTATTACATGGGCATGGGCGGACAGCTTATATCAAGCCGTAAATGACAACTGTATTACATGAGTATGGGTGGACAGCTTGTATGAAGTGTAAACAACAACTGTATTACATGAGCATGGGCAGACAGCTTGAATGAAGCTGTAAACCACAACTGTATTACATGAGCATGGGCGGACAGCTTGTATGCAGCCGTAAACATCAACTGTATTACATGAGCATGGGCGGATAGCTTGTATGAAGCCACAAACAACAACTGTATTACATGAGCATGGGCAGACAGCTTGTATGAAGCCATAAACGACAACTGTATTACATGAGCATGGGTGGACAGCTTATATGAAGCCATTAACGACAACTGTATTACATGAGCATGGGCGGACAACTTTATGAAGCCATAAACAACAACTGTATTACATGAGGATGGGTGGACTGCTTGTATGAAGCCATAAACAACAACTGTATTACATGAGCATGGGTGGACAGCTTGTATGAAGCTGTAAACAACAACTGTATTACATGAGCATGGGCGGACAGCTTTTATGAAGCCATAAACAACAACTGTATTACATGAGCATGTGTGGACAGCGTATATGAAGCCGTAAACAACAACTGCATTACATGAGCATGGGCGGACAGCTTATGTGAAGCCATAAACCACAAATGTATTACATGAGCATGGGCAGACAGCTTGTATGAAGCCATAAATGACAACTGTATTACATGAGCATGGGTGGACAGCTTATATGAAGCTGGAAATGACAACTGTATTACATGAGTATGGACAACAGCTTATATGAAGCTGTAAACAACAACTGTATTACATGAGCAAGGGCGGACAGCTTATATGAAGCCGTAAACAACAACTGTATTACATGAGCATGGGCGGACAGCTTGTATGAAGCTGTAAACAACAACTGTATTACATGAGCATGGGCGGACAGCTTGTATGAAGCCGTAAACAGCAACTGTATTACATGAGCATGGGTGGACAGCTTATATGAAGCTGTAAATGACAACTGTTTTACATGAGCATGAACGGAAAGCTTTTATGAAGCCGTAAACAACAACTGTATTACATGAGCATGGGTGGACAGCTTGTATGAAGTTGTAAAAAACAACTGTATTACATTAGCATGGGCAGACAGCTTGTATGAAGCCATAAACAACAACTTTATTACAAGAGCACGGGCGGACAGCTTATATGAAGCCGTAAACAACAACTGTATTACATGAGCATGGGCAGACAGCTTGTATGAAGTTGTAAACAACAACTGCATTACATGAGCATGGGTGGACAGCTTATATGAAGCCATAAATGACAACTGTATTACATGAGCATGGGTGGACAGCTTATATAAAGCCATAAAGGACAACTTTATTACATGAGCATGGGCGGACAGCTTGTATGAAGTTGTAAACAACAACTGTATTACATGAGCATGGGCAGACAGCTTGTATGAAGCCGTAAACGACAAATGTATTGCATGTTGATGGGCAAACAGCTTATATGAAGTCGTAAACAACAACTGTATTACATGAACATGGGCGGACAGCTGGTATGAAGCCATAAACAACAACTGTATTACATGAGCATGTGCGGACAGCTTATATGAAGCCGTGAATGACAACTGTATTACATGAGCATGGTCGGACAACTTATATGAAGCCATAAACGACAACTGTATTACATGAGCATGGGTGGACAGCTTATATGAAGCTGTAAACGACAACTGTATTACATGAGCATGGACAGACAGCTTATATGAACCTGTAAACAACAAATGTATTACATGAGCAAGGGCAGACAGCTTATATGAAGCCATAAACAACAACTGTATTACATGAGCATGGGTGGACAGCTTGTATGAAGCTGTAAACAACAACTGTATTACATGAGCATGGGCGGACAGCTTGTATGAAGCCGTAAACAACAACTGTATTACATGAGCATGGGCGGACAGCTTGTATGAAGTTGTAAACAACAACTGTATTACATGAGCATGGGTGGACACCTTATATGAAGCCGTAAACAACTACTGTATTACATGAGCATGGGTGGACAGCTTATATGAAGCCGTAAACGACAACTGTATTACATGATCATGAGTGGAAAGCTTGTATGAAGCCGTAACCATCAACTGTATTACATGAGCATGGGAGGACAGCTTGTATGAAGCCGTAAACTACAACTGTATTACAAGAGCATGGGTGGACAGCTTATATGAATCTGTAAACAACAACTGTATTACATGAGCATGGGCGATCAGCTTATATGAAGCCATAAACAACAACTGTATTACATTAGCTTGGCGGACAGCTTGTATGAAGTCGTAAACAACAACTGTATTTCATGAGCATGGGTGGACAGCTTGTATGAAGTCATAAACGACAACTTTAATACATGAGCATGGGTGGAGAGCTTATATGAAGCCGTAAATGACAACTGCATTACATGAGCATGGGCAGACAGCTTGTATGAAGTTGTAAACAACAACTGTATTACATGAGCATGGGCGGATAGCTTGTATGAAGTCGTAAACAACAACTGTATTACATGAGCATGGGCGGACAGCTTGTATGAAGTTGTAAACAAACTGTATTACATGAGCATGGGTGGGCAGCTTATATGAAGTGGTAAACAACAACTGTATTACATGAGCATGGGCGGACAGCTTCTATGAAGTTGTAAATAACAACTGTATTACATGAGCATGGGTGGACAGCTTATATCAAGCCATAAATGACAACTGTATTACATGAGCATGAGTGGACAGCTTATATGAAGCCATAAAGGACAACTGTATTACATGAACATGGGCGGACAGCTTTTATGAAGTCATAAACAACAACTGTATTACATGAGCATGGGCGGACAGCTTGTATGAAGTTGTAAACAACAACTGTATTACATGAGCATGGGTGGGCAGCTTATATGAAGCGGTAAACAACAACTGTATTACATGAGCATGGGCGGACAGCTTCTATGAAGTTGTAAATAATAACTGTATTACATGAGCATGGGTGGGCAGCTTATATGAAGCCATAAATGACAACTGTATTACATGAGCATGGGTGGACAGCTTATATGAAGCCATAAAGGACAACTGTATTACATGAACATGGGCGGACAGCTTGTATGAAGTCGTAAACAACAACTGTATTACATGAGCATGGGCGGACAGCTTGAATGAAGCCGTAAACGACAAATGTATTACATGAGCATGGGCGGACAGCTTATATGAAGTCGTAAACAACAACTGTATTACATGAGCATGGGCGGACAGCTTATATGAAGCCGAAAATGACAAATGTATTACATGAGCATGGGCGGACAGCTTATATAAAGCTTTAAATGACAACTGTATTACATGAGCATGGGCAGACAGCTTGTATGAAGCCATAAACAACAATTGTATTGCATGAGCATCGGCGGACAGCTTATATGAAGCCGTAAACAACAACTGTATTACACAAGCATGGGTGGCTAGCTTATATGAAGCCGTAAACAACAACTGTATTACATGAGCATGGGCGGACAGCTTATATGAAGCCGTAAACAAAAACTGTATCACATGCGCATGGGCGGACAGCTTGTATGAAGTTGTAAACAACAACTGTATTATGTGAGCATGGGCGGACAGCTTGTACGAAGTCGTAAACAACAACTGTATTACATGAGCATGGGCAGACAGCTTACATGAAGCCATAAACGACAACTTTATTACATGGGCATGGGCAGACAGCTTATATCTAGCCGTAAACGAAAACTGTATTACATGAGTATGGGTGGACAGCTTGTATGAAGTGCAAACAACAACTGTATTACATGAGCATGGGCGGACAGCTTGTATGAAGCTGTAAACAACAACTGTATTACATGAGCATGGGTGGACAGCTTATGTGAAGCCATAAACTACAACTGTATTACATGAGCATGGGCGGACAGCTTGTATGAAGTCGTAAGCAACAACTGTATTACATGAGCATGGGCGGACCGCTTGTATGAAGTTGTAATCAACAACTGTATTACATGAGCATGGGCAGACAGCTTATATGAAGCAGTAAATTACAACTGTATTACATGAGCATGGGCGGACAGTTTATATGAAGCAGTAAACAACAACTGTATTACATGAGCATGGGCGGACAGCTTATATGAAGTCGTAAACAACAACTGTATTACATGAGCATGGGCGGACAGCTTATATGAAGCAGTAAATGACAACTGTATTACATGGGCATGGGCGGACAGCTTGTATGAAGTCATTAACAACAACTGTATTACATGAGCATGGGCGGACAGCTTGTATGAAGCCGTAAACTACAACTGTATTACATGAGCATGGGCGGACAGCTTATATGAAGCCGTGAATGACAACTGTATTACATAAGCATGGGCGAGCATACATTTCAATTTATCCACTAGGATCAATTTATCTACTACTCTAAAGCTCTCACTAGGGTACCCAATTATAATGAGTGAAATTAATATTAATACAAATGGTAATGTTGACCAAACAGCCAGGCTTTCAGGAGTGGCCACATTATCACCAGTAGATATAAGTACTCTCAAAGGTTACATTATGTTATAAAGGACCAGCCACAGTGAAAAGTGTAAATATATTTAATAATAAAAAAGAACATGAAGATACTAAATATCTGTTTACAATAAACACTAGAGTTTCATTCACAGGAAATATTAAAATAACACAGACAAATAGATTCACACAGATACAGAAAAACAGTACTTAACTAATCTCACTATATTTTCCTGACTGAACTAAAGAATTACTATTTCTGGTTTACTTAGTAAAACAAGGCAAGATGAAGTGTGTAAGTGGTCTTCCTTCTTGTCAGATGTCACAAATAGACTGCCTGAGACTTCTGTCTCATCAAGTATTAAAATATTGCCAGTGCTGGCTTACAGAATGACATCACATACATCTGGTCATCTGACTTTTGGTTCCCACATCTAGCACGTGTCATAATACACAAATGTAGAGCTTTGCTAAGATGGGTTACAGCATCTGGAAGTTATGAAACCATTTGAAAAACTTCCATACTTCCAGGGTAGCAATTAGTTCATCCCTAAGGACAATGCAATAGGATACCTAGTCCTGGTTTTCAGACATTTTGCCTCTGGCTGCAATCAGAACTGTAAGGTACAATCTTTATGGCCTAATCCAGGTAATTTAATTTCAGACTATTTTTCAAAGTTAGCTGGACTGAGATTAACTTCTTCTCTTCCAGTATCCTCTGTTACAATATATTCATTTCAACAGTTACAATACAGTTTGACATACCGATGTATTTCTTTTTGGTCCAGCAGGAACCACTGTTGGTACATTTGTTAATACAAGCAACTTTAGATACACATTTTCAACACAAGCACCTGTACAAATCAGTTTGATATACAAATAACATATACTTCTTTACAAAAGTCCAGTTAGCTATGCTGGCACTACCTCACATCATCATATGAAACACTGTCCAAGTTCAGATATTTTAGTCTTTCATAATAACCTAAATTTACACATCCATGGATCTCCTTGCTATATTTCCACTATACTCTTTCGAGTTTATTCATGTTTGTTTTCTTATAAGGTTTCCATGTTGTTATTCCATAATCAAGTTTGGGTCTAATGTAAGTAACAACAATGACTTTGTATAGTAACCTGTAAAAAAAATCTAATATCTGTTTCTGGGTATTGAACCCACACATGACTAATCTGATGTACTTATTGCCTAATTTTATAACCAACAGCTAGTGGAGCAGGCATGTAGACTTGATATTAAAGTTAAGGTATGTCTGGTCAAGATGAAATAGACTGGGAATATTTCTGTGCCTTGCAATCAGACTAGATGCATATATACCCTGTGCCTCTCTGAAATAGCTTAGTCTTACCTAGACCTACTAGAGGCACTCACCATCCAAACAAATACCCTAATCATGGGAGACTTTTATTACCCCTCTATAACTTGAGAAAGATACACTGCCTCTAAATCACAGGCACAATGTTTCCTGGATTTGTTAATACAAACACCATGGACCAGATAGCACACTCTCCAACCAGAGGATCAAACATATTGGACCTAGTACTCACCAACACAGGAGAGTGTTTCAACTCACCAACCCCTCCACCCCTCCTCATGTCATGTCCTCATCGGTAAAGTCAAACCAGAAAGCTGTCTCCCACAAGATAAAAAAATCAGCTTGGAAACCCAACTAAACCTGTAACAGTTAGGAATTATATTAAAGCAAGCTACATCCTACTTAGCGACAGTTTGTCAAAAGTCACGGCTCCTCCAAACCCAGAGAACACAACTAGCTATGCAGAATTATTTACAGAAATCCTGCACAAACATATAAATGACTGCATTGAGGCTTCCATGCCTACCAGAAATAAGTGCAGATCTAACACCAAAAAGAAAGCACACTAGTGGAACCCTTACCTTAACAGACTATATAACTAAAGAAAAAAGTCATGGCCAAAATCAGAAAGAGCAACTTCATCGAGACAAGAACTTTTTGTTTCAACTAAAAAAGAAAGTAAGAGGTGTAATAAGGCCAATTATGAGGTCAGTATAGCCTCCCAGGCTAAGGACAATCACAAGACTTTCTTCAGCTATGTCAGGAATCTTAAAGGTAATACTCAATAGTGTGCAGAACTGGTGGTAAATGGCACATCCTTCACTGACCAGAGTTACATAGCAAATGTACAAAAAAAACTTTACTAGAATTTCCTTGTGTTCTGACTGAGTGTGCTTTTCAGCTGACAGGTATATTTCTGGCACTTTTTAACTGTTCAGAGTTGAATAAAACAATAATTGAATTCAGTTCAGAATACAGTTTGAATAAATTGCATTTATTTAAACTGTATTTGCTTTAATATTGCAACACACTCAAGTGTCTTAGCTTGCACTGCACTTGAATTGTTTTTAGTGCTGTTTTAGCTGCTTTTCTGTATAAAAAAAATCTAAGCTTATTTCATGCCTTTCCTGTGACTAGTCTAGTCCAGATACAGATTTGTTGTATCCAGGACTGTTTGTAAGCTTCTGAGCCCCCCAAGCCTTTCTGTGTTGGAGGGAAGTCTTCTAGCTTATCAGTGGGAGTGGTAAGCACTAGGTAGCCTATCTCCCACAAGAGGAGTGGTGTCTGGACCAGAAATTGTAGTTTATTGGCCATTTTGGCAGTTTTTCCATCTCTTTCAGCATTCTGGTTTAAAAGCCCAAGTTTGCACTTGTTTCTCACCTTTTCTCTAACTAGCCTAGTCCACATACATATATGCTGCATCCAGGACTGTTTGTAAACTTCTGAGCAGTGTTAAAGTTTGTTCTTCAATTTTTCTCTTAGATCTGCTAGTTCTCTCCTCTCCTGCACTTTTACTAGCTGATTAGTCTAGCACTTTACCAGACTTCTTGTAGCAATTGTTGTAGCACACAAAAGTGCTACTAGCACTAAACATTCTACAAGGAAACAGCTACAATACTTATTATTAATGCTTACCCATCTAGGCATGTCTAAAGGTCAGTTCCCTGTGCTTTCTCCTATTAACCTGGTGAACTTGGGCATCCTGAGGCAATGTAGCAACTGCCTCATGTACACCGACAACCCTTTCCTCTTACCTCCCAACACTCAGACTTGCGAGAGATGCACTTATATATCCAAATTGGAAGCCAGGCACTCTCCAGCCAAGACCAGAATAGCTGGTCAAGAGGAGAAGGTCAACACTTGCACCACACCACATGGAACACATAGCCGTCTAGAACACACACCAGCACTGGCTTCACATAAAAACCTCACACTCACCTTTGTGGAGGTTGTCAATAAAAATCTACCCAAACAGCAGAGACCTCCAAGGCAGAAATGCACTCAACCATCACAACACAACACTAATCATGAGAAACATAACTCACCTAAACAATATGCTACTCAACCAAAGCCCCTAAGGCAAAACAGCATGCCCAAAACACTAGTCATAGATGACTCAACAATAAGGCACACTGATGTTGCACTCACTAGATTGAATAAGAAGAAAGTAACAAGTCAGCTGCCTGTCAGGTGCCAGGATCCACCACATGATGCATCCACTCAAGTCCCTCAACAACAGGTACAGATATGACTGTCATTGTACATGTGGGTGTGAATGACCTGAGATGTACCTCCCTGGACTACATGAAAAGAGACATAGAGGAGCTCTCAGATTATGTAGCCCAGGCGGGTATGACCCTAGCCCTGAGCAGCATCTTACCATCACCCAGAATGATACCACAGTACAAGCAGAAAATGATTGATTTTAACAATTGGCTAAGTTTCTGGTGTCATTCTAAGGGAATCCAGTATCTGCCTGGGATGACATGACTGACAGACCTTGAAGCTATGCAAGAGATGACCTGCATCTGTCACCCTTGGGCTTCTGGATACTGGCCAAGGCTCTTTCCACCCCTGTAGTGCCTTTTAGGTGGTGTTCTAAAGAACAAATTAGCACTGTAGCAGCTATAAACAAATGCAATCTGAGGGTCATACTGCTCAATGCTAGTAGTCTAAATCTCAAAATACACTCACTCAAAGCACTCCTTAAAATGGAGAACATCGAAATTTGTGCTGTAACAAAGACCAGGTTCAAGGCAGCAGAAAGCACCCCTGCACTACCAGGCTATAACGTATTCCACACCTTTCGGCCCCAGAACTTGAACCGAAACACAAAAGGCAGTGATGTTTCATAAAGGATGCGCACACCTCCAGACTGGTAGACCAACATAACACACCAGAGATACTTCAGGTGAAGCCAACATTGGGTAAGACAGCTATTCAGGTCTTAGCCTGCTATAGGTCCCCAACCATGTCCCAAGACTTACACTCCATGTTCCTAAGCACCCTGGAGAATATTAGGGTCCAACCTAACACTCTCATACTGGTCGACTTCAACTACCCCTCCATTAACTGGGAAAACTACTCATGTACCAATACACTTGCCCAACGTTTCCTGGAATTCATTAATTCCAGTGCCTTGGACCAGCTTATTCTTACCCCCACTAGAGGTAGCAACATTATTAACCTGGTCATTACTAAAATGGGCGATCATTGCTCTACACCAATAGTCAGCTCCTCCCTGGTTAGATCCAACCACAAACTAATCACTTTGGAAATCCACATCCCCCTGGCCAAGGTAACCACCATGAAAAACTTCTCCAAAGCTAACTTTGGGCTCCTAAAAACAGAGGTGGCTAACTTCACGGCACCCATGCAAATGGAGAATAGTTGTATGACCACCAAATCATACAGCAATGCACTGTATGAACACGTACACATATGCATGGATCTCGGCATACCCAATAAAATCAAGACGCTCTCCTCCAAAGAAAGGAAGCCAATCTGGTGGTCCCCTGCCATAAACAAACTCTACAACAGAAGGAGGATACTGATGCGGAATAAGGTGAAGTCCCAAGACTGTAAAAACTACCTTATCAGCCTCAACAAAAAGTTAAGATCCCTCATCAAATCCTCTAAAGCTAGCTATGAAAACAGAATTGCAGCAGATAGTAAAGACAACCACAAGGCCTTCTATAGTTATGTAAAGAATCTCCATGGCAATACCCAGATTTGCTCTGAGCTATTGCACAATGGTACATCCTATAGCAAGCCAACAGCTATTGCCAATATACTGGCCGACAGATTCAGTGCCAACTTGATCCCTCTCCAAAGGACCAATCACAATACCAGTAGATTGCCAGGCACCCAGTATTACTGCTGCAAAGGTTAAAACAGCACTGTCCAAGGCCAAAATACAGCTTCTATGGGACCAGACAATATCTCTGGCTGTGTTCTACATGAACTACAGAGTGAATTGGCACCTCACCTGTGCGCCCTGTTCAATCACAGCCTCACCTTAGGCTTTGTCCCTACCAAATGGTGCACTGCTACAATCATCCCTCTCCACAAAAGAGGAGCGACTACAGACCCTGGGAACTATTGTCCCATTAGCCTGATGAGTCTGATATACAAAGCTATGGAATGCATCATCATGGACCTAATAAACAAGGATATAAGGAATCTACAAACTCGGGATCCCACACAGTTTAGTTTTGTGAAGGGTAGATCATGCCTGCTCAACTTGGTCGACTTCTTTCAGTCAGTCAACAGAGCTGTAGATGAAGGCAAGGTTGTTCATACAGCTGATCTTTATCTGGCCAAGGCCTTTGATATCATTCCCCACTCAGGAATCATAGAAAAACTCACTAAGCTAGGCATCAACCCCTATATAGGTTCATAGGTTTATAGGTAGGTACTAGGCTACTGGCCCTAGGGCCTATATAAGCCTAGCCAAACGGTACCCTGGCTTTTGTCACCCAAGAAATTTGTTTTCCTGTGCCCCTGTCAAGCAGAGCTACAGAAGTGATCCCCGGGGTGAATTTCCTATCTCCCATCCAATCATCAAGATTTTTCTTGAAGAGTGTTAATGAGGAGCTTTGTTTGATATAGATAGGTAGTTTGTTCCAAAGTATGGGAAGTCTCTGGGACAGGAATCTATGTCTCCAGCATGTTCTGTTTATTGTGGTGACAAGGTTTAGGTCCCTAGAGCATGTAGCTCGGAGGGATTTGGATTTCTTTAAGTGGAGCATGTCCAACAGCTCTGGGTTTGACATAACTTTGTATGTTAGGCAGAGATCGCCTCTGAGTAGGAGATATGTGACAGAGTAAAGCTGGAGTTTTTTGAGACGGTCTGCGTAGGGCATCTGTTTGAGGTCAGCAATCCTCTTTGTAAGGTATTTCTGTGGCCCTTCCAGTTGTTGTAGATATCTTGTGAGGTACATACCAAAAGGGAAGTTGTACTCTATAATGGGTCTAATGATTGATGAGTAGAGGGGAACAATGACCTCTTTTTTCCTGGATGAGAAACCTTTTGTGATGAGGTGTGCCACGTAGAAGGATTTCCTGACCACTGTGGCGATGTGATTATCAAAGGAGAGACTCCTGTCCACCTATGTTCCAAGGTCTTTCGATGTTAAGTAAACTACTGCCTATGTGGTAGTTCATGGGTACAGAGTTTTTACCAAAAGGGATGACAATGCACTTTTTGGCATTGAGCTTGAGGCCATGGCTTTGACACCAGGCATCTATCTCAGTGAGGCCCTTTTGTAGGATGTCTACTTTGTTAGGAGTTTTGATTATGTCTCCTAGTTTTCAGTCATCTGTGAACTTTGTTAGCCAAAGACCTTATGTGTTAGCCTGTACTTCAGAGAAGTAGATACCAAACAGGAGAGGATCTAGGACTGAACCCTGTGGTACTCCACTTGTCACTGGTCTGAAGTTGGATTTAGAGTCTGCTACTTTCACAGTGTGGGTTCTGTCAGTGAGCCAGTTGGCAACCCATCTTGTGACACAGGGATTTATACCTAGTTTAGTGAGTTTATCTATAATTCCAGAGTGGAGGATGGTGTCAAAAACCTTGGCGAGATCTCGATATGCTGTTTGAACAATCTTACCCTCATCTACGGCTTTGGAGACTGCTTCAAAGAAGTCTGTCAGGCTTAGGAGACATGATCTGCCTTTTACAAACCCAAACTGGGTAGGGTCTAAAGTCTGAAGATTACTAATGTCATTGTTTATAAGTTCCATGATGATATGTTCCATAGCATTGCAGACCAGGCTAATATCACTAGGTGGGTTGCAAACTGGCTCACAGATAGAACCCACAGTGTGAAAGTAGCTGACTCCAAGTCAGACTGCTGACAAGTCAGGAGTGGAGTCCCACAGGGTTCGGTCCTGGGTCCTCTCCTGTTTTGTATCTATGTCTCTGAAGTCCAGGCCAACACAAAGGGACTCTGGCTGACAAGGTTCACAGATGATTGCAAGTTGGGAGCTATTGTTAACTCCCCAAGTGATGTTGACATCCTACAGAAATGCCTCACTGAGACCAACGACTGGTGTCAGAACCATGGCATTAAGCTGAATGCCAAAAAATGTGTCTTCATCCCCTTTGGGAAAAACTCGGTTCCCATGAATTACCACTTCGATGGTAGTCCACTGAACACAGAAGGCATTATAGAAGATCTGGGAACACAGGTTGACAGCAACCTCTCTTTTGACCACCACATTGCCACTGTGGTCAAAGTCCTTCTATGTGGCACATCTCATTACTCAGGGTTTTGCATCCAGGAAGAAAGAAGTCATTGTCTCCCTCTACTCCTCTCTCATTAGCCCAATCATTGAGTACAATGTCCCATTTGGCATGTACCTCACTAGACACCTGCAACAACTGGAGAGGATGCAAAAGTACCTCACAAAGAGGATCCTAGGCCTTAAACACTTGTCCTATATGGACAGACTAAAAAAACTCCAACTATTCACTGTATCATATCGCCTACTTAGAGGCAATCTCTGCTTGACTTACAAAGTCATGTCTGACCCAGCTCTGTTAGAAATGCTACATCTAAAGAAATCCCAATCCTTGTGCACCACACGCTCCAGAGACCTCAACCTCATTACCACAATCAACAGAACATGCTGGAGGGACAGGTTCATAACCCAGAGACTGCCCATGCTATGGAATAGACTTCCTATACATGTCAAGCAGCGCACCTCACTGACCCTCTTCAAGAGAAATCTTGATGAGTGGATGGGAAATAGAAAATTCACCCCGGGGATCACTCCAGTGGCTCTGCTCAACAGAGGCACTGGGAACTAAGGTCAGGTGGCACAATGCCAGGGTAATCCTATGGGCTAGGCTTGTAAAGGCTTCAGGACCATTAGCCTAGTACACACATATGAACCTACGAAATCTACTGGATGATAAATGAAGCTCACCCCCACTCACCCCACTACACCCTGTGAAATACCTTCTAGCATATCCCCCAACTATCAACAGGGAGCAGGTCCTGGAGGTGCTCGTTAAGGCCAAAAACTCTGCTTCAATGAGCCCTGACAATATACCTGGATGCCTCCCAAATAGCCTAAAACATGACCTAGCAGGACCCCTTGAGGAACCTTTCAACTACAGCTTCAACATAGGTTACGTACCAGTAGAATGGAGGGATGCAATGATTATCCCTCTTCATAGGGGTGCATCAAATGACCGCAGGAGCTACAGACCCATCAGTCTGACAAGTCTAATCTGCAAAGCCATGGAACAAATTATTATGGAAATAATCAACAAGGACATCGGCCGAATTTTAATTTCTGTGTTCAGTAATGAAATAGATCTGTAAGAAGCTTTTTCAAGGAAGTATCCTTTTTGTTTTAGGGATAACATCAATTCTTAATTTCTGCATAATGCCACCATTTCTCTAATAATTTGTATCTGATTGTATGTCATTCAGGACATTTTCTATCTCCATAGTATAGTTCCATTGTAGAACTCTCCAGAAAAATAAAGCTGGCATTGGTATTGTTACATGACAGGGTCTGACTGGTTGTTTGAATTGTTCTTTAAATAAACTTCTTATTTGTATCATATGGGTTATAGCTTGACCTGGATCCAGCACTAGGTGACCTAGGCAGTTACCTAGGCCCTGCTAGTTGAATGGCTGGGTGGGGGGTACAACATTAACTTAATTTAAAAGGAAATAAAACATTTTCTCCCACTCTCTCGGTGTCCTTTTTTCCCTACTCTTGTAGTGTTGTGTTGTGTCTGCATGGATGTGTCTTACTGCATTAGGATTTTCCAGCTAGCGGAAGTGTATGTGCACATGCACAGCAACACATGAGAATTGATTTTCAGAAATGTGCAGCAAATGGATACAAGTTTTTGAAGCAGTGGCAGCTTTATGACGTTGGGAAGGGAGAACTAAATTGAGTTTAGCTTGAGGCAGCATTATGAATGCCTGGTACAAGGCGTGAGTGTGTGCAATGTCCTAATTAGAGAGGGCAGTTTAGTTAATTAACTTGGTTCAAATCCTGTGCCATGGTTTCAGGAAGCAAACAGCTTAACCCTGTGTAATAACTAACTGGTTACAGTCAGACAAATGTTCTGAACAGAAGTGTAGCTGGTTCAACCAGCTACCTACACCAGTACAATGAACCAGTGCCCCACCCCCCTCAGCTCTTCAGGTGGAGAGCAAAACTTCACTGTTAGTGGTACTGAGCTAGCCTTCAAACCCCAGCTCTTGCAGAACACACACACACACATACGCACAAAAAAATGGATGCTCGATCTACTGGCACAACAACCAAATGGCCAGATTCAGGACAACAAGCCCTCCTTCCCCAGCCATTCTGTGTCCCACCCCCATCCCTCCTTCAACACATTTCATTAGAAAAAAAAAATCATTTTGTTCTTTTAAACTAGCAAACTGTTTTCTACAAGTGTAGCAGACATTTGCTACAGTTTACACTCTGCCTGCAAAGTGCGCAACAGCACTCATATTTTATTTTTAAAAATTTTTCTTTTTAAATTATAACAAATTGCTTGCTACAAAAGTAGCTAACAGTTGCTAGAGTTTGTACCTGCCTGCACAGAGCTCTACAGTGCTCAGGTTTTAGTTAAAAAAAAGTTTTTTTTTTTTTTACTTTTAAACCACATCAGTCTGCTATCATCCTCAGGTTTGACCACAAAAGCTGGTATTGCATTTAAGAGAGCTCAGGATTGGCTGATTATATCACCCCCAACACTTTGAGCCCATTGCAGTTGGTCTCCTCTACCCCTAGCTACACTACTGTTCTGAAGTGGGTCCTTTTGTCATTTATTGGTTCATACATTTTGTTTCACTGTTTAATAGAAAAAAATATTCAAAACCATAAAGTTAAAATGTACTGTAATAAATGTTGTTGCATTTAACAAGAAATACATTAAATCGTGAAGGTGAATCAAGTAACACATGCATTATGCATGGTTCTAGAAATGCATGCAGGGAGCCCATGGTTTGAAGATATCCCAGCGACCAAGGTTTACTTAATCTGTCACTGGTCGGGTGCATTTTCAATGAATATGAGCTTCAAGGAAAGGGAGGGTTACTGTCGCTCATGCTAAGTCCGTTTCTAGTATACAACTGCCTTGTTAAACAAATGGCCTCCAGTGTTTGTACTATAGCATTTGAAAGCAGTGTTATTAGTGTAACAGGTAGGATACTTGCCTTTAATGCAGAATGCTATGGGTTCTACTCCCACACAATGTAGATGGAATGCTGACACTGCAGTGCAGTACAGGGGAGAGGATGCTGCACTCCTTAGTGCGATGTCCTTTGGATGAGATGTTAAACTGAGGCTCCATCTGCCTTTCTTGGTGGTAGGTGCTGTGAGATATTTTACATCCACCTGAGCTATTGATAAGAGTAGGGGGAATTTTCCAATGCTCTGGCCAATTTCTCCCCTAGAATGTATCAAGATTCAACCCTTTACCTTGATCCTGGGTGACTTTAACCATCTGACCATAGACTGGAAGAACTACTCATACCAAAACACAAATGCCCAGAGATTCCTTGATTTCATTAATGCAAATGCCTTGGGCCAGCTGGTTAACACCTTCACAAAAGGTGATAATATCTTGGACTTGGTATTAACCAACATGAGTAACCAACATGAGTAACCACAGCAGCATCTTTTCAGCGTCATCCTCCCTGGTAAGATCGGACCACAAAGTGGTCACTTTCAAAGTTAACATCTTCCCTGACCCCCCCCCCCCTCCAGCTAGGCACAAACAAAAAAAAAATCTCCAAAGCTGATTACAACCTCCTGAGGGATGGTATAAACAACTTCACAGCCCACTCCCCCGTCTGTAGGAACTGGCACCAAGTACTATACAAGCATTTATATAGCTGAATGGAATCAGGAATACTAGATAGGACAAAATCCTCCTCCTCAAGGAAGAGTAAACCTGTCTGGTGGGCATCTGCAATAAATAAACTCTGTAATAAAGGAAATAATTGTTTTCCAGGACCACAAATGAGCAGGTGCCTAATTGGAAGCAATCTCTCCTTAGCCTGAATGAGCAAATCAGAGCACTAGTGAAATTCTTCAAAGCAAACTTCGAGTCCAAACTAGCCACTTCTACTAAAGACAATCATAAGGCCTTCTTTACACATGTCTGCAATCTCAAAAGAAGCACTCAGATCTGCTCAGAACTCAGATCTGCTCAGAACTGGTGGTCAAGAAAACCAGATGCACAAAAGCCATAAATGTAGCCAACCTGCTGGCCAACAGGTTATGTGAAAACGTCACCCCCTCTGTACCCCCATCAGTAAATCAGGACATCCCCAGCACCTGTACCTCTCCCCCCTTATCTCTAGGGAGCAAGTCATCACTGCCTCTCAAAAGCAAAAAACACAGCCTCCATGGGACCCAATAACATCCCAGGCTGCATTCTACATGAACTCAGGCAGGAACTTGCAGCACCATTAGGCACCCTATTCAACCAAACTTGAGTACCAGCTTCATCCCAGTCGAGTGGAGGACAGTCACTGTCATCCCTTTGCACAAAGGTGGAGCATCCACCGATCCAGGAAATTATAGACCCATCAGCCTAACTAGCCTGATCTACAAGGTCATGGAATGGATTATCATGGACCTCATTAACATGGACATTGGCAACCTCCAAACACTTGACCCCTCACAGTTTGGTTTCATCAAGGGAAGGTCATGCCTGTTAAATTTGGTCAACTTCTTTGAGACAGTCACTAAAGCCATGGATGAGGGGAAGACGGTGCACACTGTGTACGTTGACCTGGCCATAGCCTTTAATACAATTTCCCACTCAGGTATAATAGATGAACTCTCTCAACTAGGCATCAACCCATATGTTACCAGATGGGTAGCAAATTGGCTCACTGATAGAACCCACCTAGTCAAAACAGGGGAAGCCACTTCAAGCAGTATACCCATAATGAGCAGTGTACCCCAGGTATTGGTCTTCGGGCCTCTGTTATTTGAGATATACCTTTCAGAGGTGCACGCCAAAACCAGTGGGCTATGGCTGATCAAGTTTGCAGATGACTGCAAGCTGGGTGTGGTCATCAATTCCCCAAGTGATGTGGACGTCCTCCAAGAGGGTCCCACACAAACAAATGACTGGTGCCAGAAACATGGCCTCAAACTAAATGAAGTACAAAAAAGAGGGGAGCCAGCAGACTGTAGCATTCAGTGTTTATTCCAAACTAGCTCAAAAGCATAGTAAAAAGAGACAAAACAGACCAGTTTTGGATGTAAAATTTACATAGCCTTCATCAGTGCAGTAAAGACATAAAATCTTGCTGTCTTTTTATATAACCACTCGGTGTGGTTCTAATTAACTAAATTGATTGACAGTCCTAATTAAAGGTACTCATTAAGTCCTGGTGAGAACAAACCTCCCAGTTTGATAATCCATTTATTTTCCTTACTATTTAAAATCTCATGCCATCCTGCTTTGTTTGTCCTGTTTCCAATAATTCTGTCTATCACAGTAAAATTAAAGGATGCATTTGCATGTGCCTGAGTGTGCTTATATAAAGCATTGGTCAGCTTTTTGTGCTTGATATCACTATGGTATTCTGAAATCCTGAATTTGAGTGGTCTGGACGTTTGTCCCACACAGAACACAGAACAGGAACAGGTGGCCAAATAGATCACCTAGTCCATCTAACAATTTGCAAAAAAGAAAATATCAAATACTTGGCCAGTATCTTTACTACTAAACTGGCTTGTTTTCATTACTTTTCTGCAGTGGGTGCAATGACCACAGGGAAAGCATCCTTTAAGCTGGTCCCCCATAAGAGTAGTTTTTATGGAATCACCCTTATGTTTCCATCCATGTTTATATTGGCTGAAATATGACCCCAGGTTCTTCCTTCTCCTAAAAGAAAAATGACATCTGTCATCCAAAAAATCGGAAAGTCTGGCATCTGCTAAAAGGATGTTCCAATGTTTATGAACACTGTTAAGTAAAACATCAGTGTTCCTTCCATAGGTGGTAACCAGTCGAATGGTGGAGTCCCTGTTTCTCAAAAGGTCCTACCTGTCACAATTAGCCACCCAATGTCTGGCCTTATAAATATTCCCCATTTTCTAGCCCTTGGTCCTGAATCTGGCGGTTAGATCTTCCTTGTATGCCTCATAGGTAGCATCATTTGAACATATTCATTTTCATTTCATGCATAAGAATTGTGATGTCGGAATGTTTCTGCATATATGTGGAGGATGAAAGCTGGAAGCAAGGAGAAGGTATTGGGTGTATTTGTGATACACTTCTGAGGCCAATGCATGGTCACTATTCCTAGTTACTAAAACGTCTAAGAAAGTGATCCTATCGATGTTGTAGTTAACTGTGAATTGTATACCCCATTTGTTATCATTTAAGTAGCCAACAAACTCCATAAGATAGTCAGAATCCGATCTCCATACTAACCAGCAGTCATCCAGATATCTTCAACAAATGTCAATCTCATCTAGATAGAAATTGTGTGCATTATCATAGATGAGTTGTTCCTCAAGGTGGGCCATAAATAGATCAGCATATATGGAAGTAAAGGAAGCTCCCATAGCCGTGCCTTGAATTTGCATGTAGCATTTGTTCTGATAGTAGAACACATTCTTACTTAGAATGTGTTCAGCAAGGCAAATTAAAAAGGTATTGAAGCCAGGCTGGTACAATTCTGACTTGTATAACCAATACTCTAGTGCTTTCAGGCCCACCCAGTGGGGAATTTTGGTATACAATGCAGAAACATCTAAGGTACAGAGTAAGAACCCTGGCTGAAGCCGTATCTCAGAAATTACTTTAAGGAATTCCTTAGTGTCCTAGATACGAGCCATAACCCATTTCAAAAGTAGTTTCAGATATTGTGTAAGAAACTGGAATAGTGGTTCAGTAATCGAGCCCCTACATGAGACTATTGGTCTTCTGGGTGGATTTTCAAGATTCTTATGGATTTTGGGTAGGAAGTATATATATTGATTCGAAGGATGCGATACCATAAGATAATATAAAGTGGTATCTGTGATGATTCCCTTGTTCTTGGTTGATACCAAAAACCAATCAATTTGTTTCTTGAAACCAGGAGTTGGATCCAATGTCATATGAGTATAATAAAGACCATCAGTAAGCTGTCTCTCAGCTTCTGTGTTATATTGGTTCCAATCCTGGACAACTACCACCCCACCCTTGTCTGCAGATAGTATTACCAAATCATGACTATTTTCCAGTTCATGGATAGACTCCATTTCAATCTTTGAGAGGTTATTAGATTTGGCAAGGAACTCCCTAGAGTGAAAATGCATCATTCAGGATTAGATGCTGTCTGAAAAAATAATATTAGGTTAAGTAATCTACAAAATGAGGTAATATCTTGTGCAAATGTATCCTCAGACACATTAAAACCAGGTATAAAATTAAGACCTTTATTCAAAACTTTAACTTGGGTAGGTGACAGAGGGGTGGATGAAATATTCAATACATTGTTGTTATCTATTTCTGTACAATCAGTTTCAGCAATCCTTCCATATTGTCCACCTTTGTGATGTTTCCTACCTCCCCCCTTTGCCTCCCCATAAAGGTTCATAGGTTCATAGACTAGTACTAGACTAACTGCCCTTGCGAGCCATTTTAATCCTAGCCAATTATCCCTTGTGAGACTCAAACCCAGCACCTTGTGTTTGTAAGGCAAACACCTTAACCATTAGGCCACCCTCCCAACTTAACCATTAGGCCACCCTCCCAACTTGTTCTGATAGTACTTAGAATGTGTTCAGCAAGGCAAATTAAAAAGGTATTGAAGCCTTAAAGTAATTTCTGAGATGCAGCTTGAGCCAGGGTTGTTACTCTGTACCTTAGATGTTTCTGCATTGTATACCAAAATTCCCCACTAGGCGGGCCTGAAAGGGATCTGTGTATTACTTCATTTAGAGGCAGATGAGTCTGGGGCGTGCTGTATATCAGGCTCAAACCTGACGAGGACTCCTCACCTGAGGTATCATAACTTGATGAGGATGGTTTCTTTAAAATGGACCTTGGTCTTTTCCTTTTGGTAAATTTTCTGTTTGTTCAAACCTGACCTGTTTATTATTGGAAAAAGGGTGCCCACCCTCATAGTCAGCTAAATCCCTATGGAACTTCCTAATTTTCCTATCTTTCAATTGTTGTTCCAAAGTTAAGAGATCCTGGCTAAGTTTCTTAAGGTCAGTATTATAGGTTTCCTGCCCCACAAATTTCTGAATATCTGCACACTTATGAGTGATTTCAATTATATCTTTATCAATAGTTTTCTCATAGTGGGCAGCTAAAACTTCCACAAAACTAATGGAAGTTCTTTGTTGAGCCAAAGTCCATTGTTCTGTTAGTATTGTGTCAATGTTCACTGATGGCTGTATATGTACCCTAAGCCCCCTTGGTGACATGCCATTGGTTATATGTACCCTAAGCCCCCTCGGTGACATGCCATTGGTTAGGTAGGCCTTAAAGAGCTTTGACTGCCATACATTGGTCTGTAAGGACCTCATGCTCTTATTTAATTTAAGAAACTGTGCCTCACATGTAGTCTCCAAAGGCAAATCCTCTGGCCCATTGTTCTGATTACCTGTATTACCAAGACCAAATATGGCCAAATCATCACTATCTGAGGATAAGCCCTGCAACAGGTTGGTTAGATCCATTGGTGATCAATAAATTTGTGGAATAACCACTTGTTTAAGCTGTATTTGTCCCTTATATAAATGCCAGATGTTAAAACTATAAGTAAGTCCAAATGAAAGTGCCCCAATTAGAGCAACCAAGACCCTTAGCCTGATCCAAAACTAATTCAAGGTAGAAAACAAGCAATGTTGTTTCCAAAATTATTAATATAAAAATCCCAAATATCACACTTTGGACCAAGTTGGCAACTCCACAGCAATGCTATATTCATATAATTGGCCAATTACGTCCAGGGGCTGCTAAACTTTGGACTCAAACTGAATGCCAGAAAATGTATCATCACCCCCTTTGGGGAGAGTGACATCTCTGCAAGTTATCATATTCATAATAAAGGTCCTACGTACACAATCAGTTGTGAGGGACTTGGGCACTCAGGTTGAAAGCAAACTGACTTTTGACCACCATATTGCCTATGTTGTACAGAACATTTTCTACATGGCCCACCTCATTAGCAAGGGTATCTCACCCAGGGATAAGGAGGTCATAACATCCCTGTATTATTCCCTTATAAGACCCATTATTGAGTACAATGCTTCTTTTGGCATGTACCTCACAAAGCACATGCAATAGCTGGAGAAACCACAGATGTTCCTCACCAGGAGAATCAGGGCCTCAAACATCTACCCTACACAGATAGGCTAAAAGCCCTGTCCCTGTACTCAGTGTCATACAGACTACTCAGAGGTGACCTCTGTCTGACATACAAAACAATTTCAGATCCCACCTTGATGGGACTGGTGCAGATCTGCAAGTCAAGGGTCACTTGTGTAACCCACGCATGCAACTTCAATATGGTCTGTGACATCAATAGGACTTGTTGGCAGGACAGATTTGTGTCCCAGAGACTCACCCTTCTGTGCAGTAGACTCCCTCTCCATGTCAAGTGGAGTACCTCATTAACCCTTTTTAAGTGCAACCTGGATAACTGGATGGAGAACAGAAAATACACCCCTGGAATTCCACCTATGTCCTTGCTGGACAGGGGCATTGGGTGCTGACATGTCCGAGCATGGGCTAAATTCTTGGCTAGGCTTGTAAGGGCCTCAGGACCAGTAGCCTAATAACTTCCTATGATCTTATGATCCTAAACCACCAAGTGTTTCCCTTAAAAACAAGCTACTAGTCTTGTGGGACTAACCTGGCCAAAAAAAGATAAATAAATTAACAGTTTTAAATTAAATCCAAATTTGTCTCAATTTCAAAAGTAAATAATAAAATAATATGCATGCTAACAGTTTTAAACACTGTTTATGGCAATTGGCGAGGGACAAGAGACAAGTAATGGGCACTGGGATGGTTGCGGGAGGGGGGGGATGAAGCCCTAGTCCATTACCCTGCTTACAGCCCCATTTGACCATGATCTGGTTCTAATTATACTTGAAAACAGTATAACTGAATCTTTTGTTATTATTATAGTAAAGTAAGGAGAAGGTGTGAAATTCTTCACCTGTTTAGCATGAGCCTTCTATCACCTTATCACTCTTATCTTTAGCCCGTAAACACCTCTGCACTTGTGGAGTGCCACACCTCTAGTAGACTTTACACTTACAATCCACAGTATTTTCTGAAAAATCAAGTTAAAAAGCATGAACCAAACAAATGTAAATATCTTGTAAACACGCAACATGATTAAAAAGTTATAAACAGCGATGTTATCTATACAAAATCTTTACAGTGACAACTTTCCAGTATAAGCCAGATTTACAGATAGGCTTCCTACTGGGGTACGTCCCTTAAACTGAGAACAAGTTTTTTTAATCTGGCCCATAATCTCTACATCAGTATTGTAATATATTATGATGTACACAAACTAAGAGTTATATTGTTTTCTGAAGTTTCACAGTATTTCATATCTTGGGAGTGGTGCAACCTAGACCTGTAGGGTTAGATCACTTTTGTTTAGCCAGACTTGAACTTTCAAATGACAGCAAAAAATTCCTTTCTAATTGCTTGTTTATTGGGATATTTCCAAAGTGTCAAAGTCAAAGAAAATGTTATTGTCATTCAGAACTACACAGTAGTGTAGCTGAATGAAATTACAGTGCTTCATTCTCAATGCAGGAAACAGTTGCACATATATACAGAGAAAAATTAATAAAATATCACAGTAGAAGTTTAATAAATAGTGATTTATAAGTAAAGTAGGACAGCAGTGACCCCCACCCATCCCAGAACAGGAGACAAGGAAGACCAGGAACAATATGAAGGTAATATTATCAAAGTAAAATTGAAACAATAGCAGCATATCTATGAATAGACTGAATTATTGCACAGTTTGCATATTGTACTTTACAGTCCTTCACTGTGTAGGTGGGCTACCTTAGTATTGCACTTAGTTATTGCACGTCCATGAAATAAGCCCCTTGATAGGCTAGTTATGTAACAGATGTCATGTTTCGTTTTTTCCAAGAGTTCAACTGTATAATGGAAAGCAGAAAGAAACTGTTTTTTAGTCTGGTGGTCTTACAATGTAGGCTTCTGTATCTCCTGCTTGAGGACAGGTGAGTGTACAGACCATTGGCAGGATGCGTTGGATCGCTGGAAATCTTGGTGCCAATGATTCTCTCTGCCGACCTTACAACTCTCTTGAGAGCCTTCCAATCCTGATTGTTACAGCTCCATACCAGACTGCAATGCTGTTGGTCAGAACGCTTTCAATGATACCCCTACAGTCTGAATTATGGAGCTTGGTAATTTTCCCTTCCTAAGTTTCCTTAGAAAGTGCAAGCATTGCTGAGCTTTTTTTGACTGTGCTGGATACATTGACTGACCAGGATAAATTCTCAGTGATATGAGCACCCACTAACTTTATACTCTTGACCCTTTACACTGTCATCCCTTTCATCAATAGAGGTTTGAGTCTTGGGCCTGTAGGCCTCCTCCTCTCCATCATTGACCAGGCCTATAACAGTGGTGTTATCCATGAATTTGATGATCCTATTCGTCTCATGTGTGGCTATGCAGTCAGGTGTTAGCAGAGTGAAAAGGAGATGGCTTAAGACACACCTCTGTGGTACTCCTGTGTTCAAGATGATACTTCCAGAGCTGTTGTCTCCCACATGAACCTGCTGAGGCCTTTCAGTAAGGAAACTCAGCATCCAGTTGCATAAATGAGAGTCTATGCCCAGTTGAAGTAGCTTCAATATCAGATTAATGACAGTGTTGAAGGCAGAACTGAAATCGATAAATAGCAGTCTTGCATAGCAGTTTTTGCCTTCTAAGTGGGTCAGTGTTTCATGGAGAGCTAGTGAGATAGCATCCCCTGTACTGCAGTTTGTCCTGTATGCAAATTGCAGTGTTTCCAGTGTCAAAGGTAAAATTGAGGCTATATGATCTTTGACCAGTCTCTCCAGGCACTTCATTACCATTGTGGTTAAACTAACTGGTCGGTAGTCATTCAGAGTTGCTGGCTGCGGTTTCATGGATAGAGGAATGATAGTCATCTCCTTGAAGCATTTTGGAACACTGGCTAGATGGAGTCAGGTGTGGAAGATGTCAGTGAGTACTGGAGCCAGTTCTGTCATGCACTGCATATTGTTGCAAACAACAATAACAGTTTTTTTAGTATCATCTAAGGTTAAGGTTACACCTGATGCAAAAAAGTAATTTGCAAGTCACCTGGATAGAAATAGTAATGCACCTTCAAAATATTATATATTGTCATAATTACCTGCAAATAGCTAGTAATACCTCCAGTACAGGCAGAGTAATGCAGACGCTACACACAAGAAATGGCATCACAGATAGTATGTTGGTAAACATAACATCACTTAAGCTAGTGTAGAACAGACCCATCTGGCTTCTGTTACTGTTTTTGTTTTAGCAAAGCTTGTATCTACTACAAAAGAAATGAAAGGCATGTTTTTCTGACATGTTTATCAGATATTTCAGTCCTATATCCTACAAGCCCCCTTAAAATGAATACAAGGAAGAAGTTGTACAAAAATTAACTATCTTGTTAATCCTCAACAGTTGCAAAAAGAAACAACTTCAACACTGAATTGCAAGCAGCTCTCCTTCATTACTTGTTCAAGAAATATCAGATGTTAAAAAAAAACTTTTCAAAGTAACATTTTGCAATTCATCTTGTCCCTGACTTCAACAGTGATGTCACTGTTTTCCACTATTGACATTTTGTGTGACACGTTCTCAAGTTAAAACAAAGCAACAGAAGAATTTTCTTCTCCCCATGGTGTTTCTGGTGCTGTTACTTCTCTTGGTATTACTATCCTAGTAGGAAAGGATTATTCATGGATACCTTGTTTCACTCTGTATCAATCTCGTCTCTGGAACCTTGAGGAACTCTTAGTACTTTTCTATGTGAAAACCAGGAGCAAGGGTAAGGACTGATGAAATGTAATCCCTGATATATCTTCTTATAATATATTTTCTTTACTCCACCCAAAGTTATAATATTACTCCTTAAATCTGGGTATACTAGACTAGATAAATTCTAAATGAGCTGGGATAAACTTGTTTTCTTTTTTTCCCCATAAACATTTTTATTTAGTTTTCTTTATAAACATATGCAAATGTAAATATAACAAATACAATAAAACAGTAACAAAACTATTTACAATATTTACATTTATCCATAATAAACAATCATTTTATCCATGAGAAGTTATCAGTATTTGTTCAAAAGGTTTTCCAATTTATGCCATGCTATTTTTTTATGAGTAATGTCATGAGTTCTATAATAAATGGTTTGCAGTTCTTTTTTACAAACTACTTTTGCTAAATTAATAAATTCTTTAAACATCAAGTCTTGTTTACCTTTCCAGTTCAAAGTAATAACTTTTCTAGCAAATGCAAGAATTGACCAGAGTAACTGAATCTGAGATTTAGGTATTACATTAGGTATAGTAACACTGAATAGAATAAGTGAGTTAGAAATATGACAGTTATCAGACCATAAAGCCTTTACAAAATATTTGAAGTCTTTCCAGTATTGAACATTTCTACATTCAATGAACATGTGAACCCAGTTGGTCTCTAGTAATTCATCACATTTCCAAAATTTACTTTCAGGGCGTGCCTTCGCTGAAGGTTGGGCATCGGGCTGGCAACTCGGCACCATAAAAATCGACTGCCAATCATTAGTGGACCGGAGTTCCACTGTGGCGACCCCTAAACGGGAAAAGCCGAAAAGACAAACAACAACTTTCACTGTTTTTGAGTATAAGATTTATTTTATGTGGAGTATAGAAACTCCTATAAATACATTTCCATGTACACAATTTCCAATATAAGGAAGAAGAAGCACCATACGTAGATTTCAATAACAGTTTTTTTTTGATTCATCAAATGTTTGTTCTCCATAGTAATTCCAAAAATCTAAGTCAAACTTTAGAGTGTCTTCTCTTAGTATCTTATAGATAGGTGAGATACTTCATTTTTGATCATCTGTCTTTTCAAGACACCTAATAAAAAGCTGAATCAGACTAGGTATAGATTCAGTCTCTAGGTTGATTGATACTCACATTTTGTTTTCTATAAACTGCCGTAATGAGTGTATAAATCAACTGTCTTGACTATTATCAAAACTATATAGAAGAGAGTTTAGTGGTTTAATACTCTTATTTTCAATAAGCTGATGTCAGAATATCAAGTTATTTTCCTTTCATTTTTGCATCACATTGACATTGAAAGACTCTAGACAATCAGAGGAGTATGTTATAGGGAATATAAGAAATAGGAATTGTTTAATGCAATTACAATCAATTATATTTTTAAAGTTATTAAATATTTAATTAATGCCATAAGAAAAATGATCAAACTTATTAAATAAACAAAATTCACGTAAAAGCCAATGAACTCTACTTATTCCATATTGTTCCTTAAATTAATTTTCTATAGTTCTGACATCAGTTATATGAATCTCATGTATTATTTTCCAGCCAGATATATAGGTAGGTGAGATCCAATGTAATATTACATTAATTATAACTGATTTGGAATAAAGATCTAAGCTAGGGAATGCTATCCCATTACTATTCCAAGTTCTAATGTGCCATTTATATACAATCCTAGGTTTTAAAGGGAACCATAAAAATTTAAGTAGCATGGAATCAAAATTTTTAACAAAGTTTTTCGGTATCAATGACTGTATATGAAACAAAATTTTACATAAAATTATAATTTTAATTAAAGAGAGCCTATTCTCCATTGTGAAGAACATTTTATTCAGTTTTATGATTAGTTCACTAATGGTGGTTATTAAATGATTGTAGCTTAGTTTAACAGACTCTTTCCATGTACTCTTTATACTGACACCCAAATATTCTAATACATCATTCTCCCAATTAAACAGGCTATTATCTCTTAGGTTTGTGTTGATATTTTGTTAATTAGTAATGTTTTGGATTTATTATCATTAAATTTAAGCCCTGAAATTCTTTCAAACTTGCTTAAGGTATTTATAACATCATGCAAAGAACCATCAATATCACCCAACGTTAACAACATATCATCAGCAAATAATTGTATCTTAGGACAACAGTCCTTATTAATTTGAAAGCCTTTTATATTTTGCTTGTTTCTGATATATGCAGCAAAAGGTTCCATTGAAAGAGCAAGCAATAATGGTGACAAAGGATATCCTTGTCTAGTTCCCTTGAGGATTTCTAGTGGATAGACATGATCCAATTTTCACATAAGCTTGTGCCCCACTATAAATTTTCATTAATAAGTTGACAAAATCTGAGGAGAATTCAAAACCAATCAGAATTCTTTGTAGATAAGACCAACTAATAGAATCAAAAGCCTTTTCTATGTCTAGGCTAATAGTTGTTTTTTGTATTTGCATGTTATGTCTATTAATGATAGCAATTTAATAATGTTATCTTGCACTTTACTATGAAGAATGAAACCTGTCTTCACTTCTATTAATGGGGACCCACCAAATCAACAAGATAAACAATATATATTGGAATCTGCCTATAGAACTACGTCTTCCATTGTCTGGAGACTTTATACATGCACATTTTTACTTAGATCTTTTTATATACCTTTGATGATGAATAAAATAAATAATAAAGATAATCTATGTAAGAGATGTAATGTAGAAATTAATGCTGACTGGGCTCATATGTTTTATGACTGTATGGAATTGAAAGAATACTGGAAGTCAATTAATGAATTTTTGCAGGCTCTTTTTACAGATAATTTCATTATTTCTAAATCTCTTATATTATTCAACACACCTGTACCTCAAAGTGTTAAAAAGGTTAAGCTTCCCTTGTTATGGTCTATTCTAGCAGTGGCTAGGAAAATAATAACCAGAAATTGGATTTCAGATACACCTCCTTCGTTCAAGGAATTTAAAAATGTTATGAATATAGTGTGCCATATGGAAATAAACACAATTAGGTCAAGAACAACTAGAAAAACATCTTATTATATTGTATGGGATAATTTACAAAATTTGTTAAAAAAAATCCTAATTTCAATAGCATGGTATTTTAGTTTAATTAATTGATCTGATTGTAGTGGATGTCTTTGTAAATACTTTAGTTGTTTTGTTGAATGTTATAATCATATCTATTTTTAATTACTTGTATAAAATTGTTATGATATTTCTCTTGTATGTTAAAACAATAAACCTGTTTTGAAAAAAAAAAGAATGAAACCTGTCAGATCATTATGTATTAGATTAGACAATATTTTATTTATCCTATTAGCAATATCGTCATGGAAAGTTTATAATCAGTGTTTAGTAATGAAATTGGCCTATATAAATCACAAGATTTGGGGTTCATATCTTGTTTTAAAATGGGGGAGATAATTGAATATTTCCAAGATGGGGGTATTATACCTTTTTGCTAAACCATAGTAAAGGTTGCTAAACCATAGTAAAGGCACTCACATTTTCTTTATTATATAGTCAGGAAAAATTTTATATAGTTCAGGAATTATTCCATCCAGTCTTGGAGCTTTATTATCTTTTAAAAAATTTATTTGCTCTTTCACTTTTGTTAGTGTTATTTGTTTATGTAATATGTTATTTTGTTGCATTGACACCTTAGTAGTTATATTTTCTTGAATAAAACTATTTATTATATTATCTGTCTCCAAAAGTGGTGTGTTATTATTTATAGCTTTATAGTAGTTTTTGAACACTTATAATATGTCCATTAAGTTAGATATGCTCTTAACTGAACCATCAATTTTATATTTAATCTCATTAATAAGATTTTGATTGTTTATTTGTTTGGATCTTACTGCTATTTTATGTAGATATTTATGATTTACAGCATAAGATTGTAATTTTAAATTTTCCAGGTTTATGGCTACCTTACGATTCAGAATTCTAAGTATAGGTTCATAAGTTCATAGGTGTGTACTAGGCTAATGGCCCAGGGGCCTTTACAAGTCTAGCCATAGGATTACCCTGGCATAGTGCCACCCAACCTTAGTTCCCAGTGCCTCTGTTGACAAGAGCCACTGGAGTTATCCCCGATTTGATTTTTCTGTTTCCCATCCACTCATCAAGATTTCTCTTGAAGAGGGTCAGTTAGGTGCTCTGCTTGACATGTATGGGAAGTGTATTCCATGGCATAGGCAGTCTCTGGGTTATAAACCTGTCCCTCTAGCATGTTCTGTTAATTGTGATAATGAGGTTGAAGTCTCTGGAGTATGTGGTGCGGAGGGATTGAGATGTCATTAGATGTAGCATTTCTAACAGCTGGGTCAGACATGGCTTTGTAAGTCAAGCAGAGATCGCCTCTAAGTAGGCAATATGAGACAGAGAACAGTTGGAGTTTTTTGAGTCTGTTCATATAGGACAAGTGTTTAAGGCCTATGATCCTCTTTGTGAGGTACTTTTGCAGCCTCTCCAGTTGTTGCAGGTGTCTAGTGAGGTACATGCCAAATGGGGCATTGTACTCAATTATTGGCCTAATGAGGGAAGTGTAGAGGGAGACAATGACCTCTTTATTCCTGGATGCAAAACCTTTAGCAATGAGATGTGCCACATAGAAGGACTTTCTGACCACAGTGGCAATGTGGTGATCAAAAGAGAGGTTGCTGTCAACCTGTGTTCCCAGATCTCTTATAATGCCTTCTGTGTTCAGTGGACTACCATCAATGTGGTAATTCATGGGAACCATGTTTTTCTCAAAGGGGATGATGACACATTTTTTTGGCATTGAGCTTAAAGCCATGGTTCTGATACCAGTCATTGGTCTCAGTGAGGCCATTCTGTAGAATCTCAACATCACTTGGGGAGTTAATAATAGCTCCCAACTTGCAATTGTCTGTGAGCTTTGGGTCATTTCGTGTTGGCCTGGACTTCAGAGAAGTAGATACCAAACAGGAGACTCATGACTAATCAGCAGTCTGACTTGGAGTCAGCTACCTTCACATTGTGGGCTCTATCTGTGAGCCAGTTTACAACCCAAATAGTCATATAGGGGTTGATGCCTAGCTTAGTGAGTTTTTATATGATTCCTGAGTGGAGAATGGTATCAAAATCCTTGGCCAGATCAAGGTAGACTGTATGAACCACCTTGCCTTCATCCACAGCTCTGGTGACTGACTCAAAGAAGTCAAAAAAGTTGAGCAGGCATGATCTACCCTTCACAAAACCAAACTGTGTGGGATACAGAGTTTGGAGATTCCCTATATCCTTGTTTATTAGGTCCATGATGATGCATTCCATAGCTTTGCATTCAGGCTAATGGGGCAATAGTTCCCAGGGTCTGTAGTCACTCCTCCTTTGCGGAGAGGGATGACTGTAGCAATTCATCATTTGGTATGGACAACACCTGAGATGAAGCTATGATTGAACAGGTCACACAGGTGAGGTGCCAGTTCACTATGTAGTTCATGTAGAACACACCCAGTGATATTGTCAGGTCCTATAGAAGCTGTATTCTTGACCTTGAACAGTGCTGTTTTAACCTGTACAGCAGTAATTGTGATTGGTCATTTGTGGGGGGTAAATTGGCACTGAATCTGTTGGCCAATATACTGGCAATATCTGTTGGCTCGGTGTAGGAGGTACCATTGTGCAGTAGCTAAGAGCAAATCTGGGTATTGCCATGGAGATTCTTTACATAACTATAGAAGGCCTTGTGGTTGTCTTTACTATCTGCTGCAATTCTGTTTTCATAGCTAGCTTTAGAGGATTTGATGAAGGCTCTCAACTTTTTGTTGAGGCTGATAAGGATGTTTTTCCAGTCTTGGGCTTCACCTTATTTTGCATCAGCTTCCTCCTTCTGTTGTAGAGTTTATTTATGGCAGGGGACCACCAAATTGGCTTCCTTTTTTTGGAGGAGAGCATCTTGGTTCTATTGGGTATGGCGAGATCCATGTATTTGTGTACATGTTTGTACAGTGCTTTGGTGTATGATTTGGTGGTCATACAACAATTCTTCACTTGCATGGGTGCTGTGAAGTTAGCCACCTTTGTTTTTAGGAGCCCAAAATTAGCTTTGGAAAAGTTTTTCATGGTGGTTACCTTTGCAGGGGGTGGTGTGGATTTCCAAGATGATTAGTTTGTGGTCAGATCTAACCAGGGAGGAGCTGACTATTGGTGTAGAGCAACAGTTGCCCATGTTAGTAATGACCAGGTCAAGGATGTTGCTACCTCTAGTGGGGGTAAGAACGAACTGGTCCAGGGCATTGGAATTAATGAACTCCAGGAAACGTTGGGCAAGTGTATTGGTACATGAGTAGTTTTCCCAGTTAATGGAGGGGTAGTTGAAGTCACCTAGCAGGAACATGGAGTGTGAGTCTTGGGACATGGTTGGGGTCCTATAGCAGGGTATGACCTGAATCGCCGTCTTATCCAATGTTAGCTGCACCTGAAGTATCTGTGATACATTATGTTGGGCTTCCAGTCTGGAAGTGTGCACATCCTTTATGAATATTGAAACACCATCGCCTTTGGAGCTTTGGTCCAAGTTCTGGGGCCAAAAGGTGTGGAATGAGTTATAGCCCGGTAGTGCAGGGGTGCCTTCTGCTGCCTTGAACCAGGTCTGTGTTACAACACATATGTCGATGTTCTCCATTTTAAGGAGTGCTTTAAGCGAGTGCATTTTGAGATTTAGACTTCTAGTGTTGAGCAGCATGACCCTCAGATTGCATTTCTTGACCAGTATCCGGAAGCCCAGGGGTGACAGATGCAGGCCATCTCTTTCAAATCATCGAGGTCTGTCAGTCATGTCATCCCAGGAAGACAGATACTGGTTCTCCTTAGAACAACACCAGAAACTTAGCCAATTGTTGAAATTAATCATTTTCTGCTTATACTTTCTGCAGTTTTGATTTAACCTAGTAATTTTGTTATGTGCGACTTTGTTATTTGGTTTTGCATCCATTTTTATCTTGTCTATGCTTTTTTGTAAGTCTAAAAGTTCTTTGTCTCACTCTCTCCTTTTTTTAATGTACCAAGATTTTATTCTACCTTATGATAAACTTTAAAGGTGTCTCATAGTATTACTCACTTCAACATTATCATTTGTTTCCATAAACATGTCTGTTTCTTACATTATCCATTCCCTAAAGTCTTTTAACTTAGTTATGTAAGCAGGAATTCTCTGTAAAAATCTTAAATCATCTGTGTGGATAGTTAATGTAAAGTTTATAGCATTATGGTCTGAAAGTGGACAAGTCATTATAGATGGATCATTTATTTTTGAGTAAATATTTGATACAAAGACCTTATCAATGTTTGTTTGTGTACAAACCGATATGAACAGTGAGTTTAGAATAAGGAATTATGTTCTCTTAGACCATGTATATCTTTAAGGTTCATCTGGTTTGTAAAGTCATTTAACTTATTGGCTTGAGATGTTAGTTTTATTTTACCATTTTTAGAAGTCTCATTTCCTGATAATAAGCAGTTACAATCACCTGGTGCTATAACTTCCCCTTTTGCATTTAAAGTAATCAGGTCCAGATATTTGTCAACATATTTAGTACTTAGTCCTGGTATCCAGTATGTATTAATCAAAGTATAATAGGTTCATAGGTTCATAGGTTCATACTAGGCTATCTGCCCTAGGGCATTTATAAGCCTAGCCAGAGTGTGTATGGCTTTTGCCACCCATTTTAAATTAATTTTGCTCTGTCCTTTTTCGAGGTTAGTATACTGTGCCTCTGTCTAACAGTGGCACAGAAGTGATACCCGGGGTAAACCTATGATCTCTCATCCACTCATCAAGATTCCTCTTGAAGAGAGTCAATGAGGGACTCTGCCTAACCTGGACTGGGATTTCATTCCAGAGTGAAGGGAGCCTCTGGGTTATGAATCTGTCCATCCAGCATGTCCTATTTATTGCAGTGCTGAGGTTCAAGTCTCTCAAGCGCGTAGCTCGATGGGATTTGGATTTTCTGAGGTCCAGCATGTCCATTAATTCCAGGTTGGACATGGCTTTATACGTCAGGCACAGATCGCCTCTGAACAGGCGGTATGCCACTGAGTAGAGCTGGAGTTTCTTTAACCAGGCAGCATATGGCATCTGTTTGAGCCCTTTGATCCTCTTGGTGAGGTACTTTTGGGGTCTTTCCAATTGCTGCAGGTGTCTGGTAAGGTACATCCCAAAAGGGGCATTGTACTCAATTATGGGCCTGATGAGGGATGAGTAAAGAGGCACGATGACCTCCCCTGATCTAGATGTGAATCCCTTCATGATTAGGTGGGCTATATAAAATGTTTTTCTAACCACTTTGGCCACGTGGTTGTCAAATGAGAGATTGCTATCAACTTGGGTCCCCAGGTCCCTAATTACTTCTTCTGTACTTAATGGATTACCACCTATGTGGTAATTTGTGGGCACTTTGTTTTTGCCAAAGGGGATGACTATACACTTTTTGGCATTTAGCTTAAGGCCATGGCTCTGGCACCAGTTGTCTGTTTCTATGATGCCCTTTTGGGGGATGCTTGCGTCAGCTGGAGAGTCGATTATGGCGCCCAGTTTGCAGTCATCTGCGAACTTCGTCAGCCACAGTCCTTCTGTGTTGGCCTGTACCTCCGAGAAATATATACCGAACAAGAGAGGTCCCAGGACTGAGCCTTGTGAGACACCACTTGTAACTGGTTTGGAGTCTGACATGGCTCCAGCAATTCTAACCATGTGGGTTCTGTCCTTGAGCCAGTTTTCAATCCATCTAGTGACATAGGGGTTTATATTTAAGCTGGTGAGCTTATCTATAATGCCCGAGTGGGGTATTGTATCGAAGGCTTTTGCGAGGTCCAGGTAGGCTGTGTGGACCGCCTTCCCCTCGTCAATGGCCTTGGTGACTGTTTCAAAGAAATCAACCAGGTTTAAGAGGCAGGATCTGCCCTTAACAAAGCCGAACTGGGTAGGATCCAGTGTTTGTAGGTCCCCAATATCTTTATTTATGAGGTCCATGATGATCCTTTCCATAGCTTTGCAGACCAAGCTAGTCAGGCTTATGGGGCGATAGTTTCCAGGATCCGTTGAGGCACCACCTTTATGGAGAGGGACAACTATTGCTGTACGCCACTCTTTGGGCACATATCCTGTAGTAAGGCTGAGATTGAACAGTAGTTTTATGTTTGGGTTTAGCTCTTCTTGGAGTTTATGTAGGACGCAGCCTGGGACACCATCTGGTCCCATTGATGCTGTGTTTTTTGCTTTGGAGAGGGTGGCTCTTACCTGAGCATCTGAGATGTCAGGGGGGCAGCACTCTGCTGGGATAGATATTTGCCCTTTTGGTGGGGAGGGGGGGAGAAGTTTGCGCTGAACCTGTCAGCTAGGATGTTGGCAATGTCTGTGGGTTCGGTGTATTTTTTGTCATTTTGGACTAATTATGAGCATATCTGGGAATTCCCACCCAGGTTCCTAACATAACTAAAGAAAGCCTTGTGATTATCCTTAGTGTCCTGTGCAATTTTTCTCTCGAAGCTGGCCTTAGACAATTTTATATGTGCCCGTAGTTTTTTGCTAATACTGATCAGTGATGCCTTCCCTTTTTGGGATTTTGCTCTATCATTTAGTAGATTCCTCCTTCTATTGTATAGTTTGTTTATGGCTGGGGTCCACCAGACAGGACGTCTGCCTTTGGAGGATTGGGTCTTGGTTTTATTTGGGATCGCATGATCCATGCATTCCTGAAGGTGTTCATAGAATGCGTTTATAAAGGATTCTGCGGTCTGGGCCATATTTTCCACAGGCCCGGGGGCTTTGAAGGCTTCCACCTCAGTTTTGAGGAGTGTGAAATTTGCTTTAGAGAAGTTTTTCACTGTGGTTTTCTGGGCAGGGGTGGGGTCGGGATGTGAATATCCAGTGAGATTAGTTTATGGTCTGATCTTACCAGTGAGGGATACACTTCTGGTCTGGAGCATAGAGTCCCCATGTTGGTGATGATCAGGTCCAGTATGTTTTCCCCTCTTGTGGGAGTAGTAA
Organism: Protopterus annectens; assembly: GCF_019279795.1. NCBI lineage: Eukaryota > Metazoa > Chordata > Ceratodontiformes > Protopteridae > Protopterus > Protopterus annectens. Next base: position 324,555,857 of record NC_056744.1, on the reverse strand, counting down.
CAAGTTGTTCCATAGCATTTGAGTTTATAAATTCTAGGAACCTTTGGGCTAGGGTGTTGGAGCTAGAGTAATGCTCCCAGTCTATGTTTGGGTAGTTGAAGTCACCCAATATAATGGTGTTTGGAGAGACCTTCATATTTTCCAGTGTTCTCAGGAAGGCCGAGTGGGGTTCCTGGGTTTGGGAGGGTGGTCTGTAGCAGGCTATAAACTGGAAGGCAGTTTTACCCACTGTTAGTTGCACATGGATAGTCTCTGATGCTTCATGCTTTGCCACCAACCTGGAGGTGTGGGTATCTTTGATGAATATCGATACTCCCTCTCCTTTTGTGGTTCGGTCCAAGTTTTGGGGCCGAAAAGCATGGTATGAGGTATAACCTGGTAGTGCTGGGGTGCTTTCAGGAGCCCTGAACCAGGTTTCTGTTACTGCACAGATATCGATGTTCTCCATGCTAAGGAGAGTTTCGAGTTCGTGCATCTTGAGGTTTAGACTTCTGGCATTGAGTAGCATTACTCTTAGTTTCTTATCCCTTGTGATACCTATGGAGGTGGGTTTGTCTTTTGAGCCTTGCCTAAAAAAGGCACTATGGGGGTAGCAAGAGCCTTTGCCAATATCCGAAAGCCCAGGGGTGACAGGTGCAAGCCGTCCCTAGAGAAGCATCGTGGCTTGTCGAGCATATCATCCCAAGCTAACAGGCATTGGATCCCCTTTGAATGACACCAGTACTTAAGCCAATTGTTGAAATTCATCATCTTGTCTTCATATTGTGGCATCATTCTTGGTGAGGGTAAGATGCTACTCAAGGTCAGGGTCATACCGGCCTGGGCTACATGCTCAGAGAGCTCCTTTATGTCTCCTTTCATGTAGTCCAGGGAGGTACGTCTCAGGTCATTCACACCAGCATGGACAATGACTGAGTCATATTTGTACTTGCCTTGGAGTGACCTGAGTGCTTGTGTTATGTGGCGGATCCTAGCGCCCGACAGGCTGCTCACCGTGACTCTCTCCTTGTTCAGCCTGGTGAGCAGGACGTCAGTGTTCCTGACGATAGAGTCACCTATTACAAGTGTATCAGGTGTGTTGTTTAGTCTTAAGGGCTGTGACTGTTTGGCACACTGGCTTTGTGAGATATGTGTTGCACGTGTTTTGTTTTGGGGTAGTGGCTGCTTGGGTGTCTGCTTTGGAGGTCTCTGCTGCTTTGGCAGATCTTTATTTAGAGCCTCCAAGTATGTTTTTGTGTGATTATGTGTTTGGTTTGCTGTCATGGTAGGTCTATGGGAGACTGGAATTGTAGTGAGTGTGGTTTCCTTCTCCTCCTGACTGGTTATGCCAGTACTGAGTTGAGAGAGCTTAGCCTCCAGTTTGGCTATATGGTTGCATCTCTCACATGTGTTGGAATTTGTTGGGAGGAGGAGAGGGTTGTCTGTGTACATGAGGCATTTGTAACATTGCCTCAAGATTCCCAGATTCACCAGCTGGACCAGAGAGGAGATTGACAACTGACCTTTAGTCATGCTAGAATAATATTGGGAATTCCTTAATAATTGAAAACCAGGGCCAGTGGGGAGTGAGGGTGTAGTGCTTTTAATTTTTAGTGCTGACATATAATTGCATTAGTGAGCAAGTGCCAGGTAACTTAAGTGCAACGTGTTACAGGTAACTTAAATGCAAAAACGACAAACAGTAACTTTCTTTCAAGTGAAACAAGGAAATAAGTACAGTAAGCAATGCAGATATCACTAGTGATCCACAGAAGCGCTGAGAAGCCGCGTATTAGGTGGAATTGGCATTCCAGGGAAATAACAAGCAAACAAACAACAAGCATATAAACAAAGCTAGATTCAGCAGGCCTGGATCTAGTCTATGCTACAGCAAACAAGGTGTACCAATTTCAGTAAGATACAGTTCAAATATTCAGGCACTATAAACCTTTAACCAGAAATTCCCAGCTCAGACGGGCAGAGTCCAGCCTCTTCTCCCACAAGTTTGCAGACCACAAACCCTCTTAATGTAAAATAACTGGCCTGAAGCCCAAGTGCTTAAACCAAAACTAATACACTTTAAGAATAACAGACACTGGGCTCTCAATCAGCAGTTCCCAACTTAGAAGGATGAAAGCTACCTGTCCTGCCACCACAGTGCATGCCACAAACCTTCCTAATGTAAAACAACCGGTCTGAAGCCCAAGTGCTTAATCCAAAAGACGTAGAATGATAGCTACACTTTATTCAAGTTACTACCAAGCAGTAATAAATACAATTGAATACTTCCTATTGATTTCCAAAATAACCATGCTTAGCATCTCATCTTTATCTGAAATTGTATCTATAATTCTTGGCATAGTATAAGTATTTTTCCATAGAATAAGAGTTCCCTTTATCTTAGTCTTAAAACATGAATCAGTCAGAATGGTATAGCCTTTAAATGAGTATTTTTGTAGGTCTTTTTTAATAGATGGGTTTCCTGTAAAAAGATGATCTGGGCTTTTTGATATATTTAAGCAAAACAGCTCTTTTGACATTATTGTTCAACCATTAATATTTAATGATAAACATTTATAAGCCATTGACTATAATGTGTATGTTGTTACTTACTGAAAGACCTTTCTTCCGTGTTGACTTGAAATCTACTTAAAGTTTACTTATCATGGATGTATAACATGTATTAAGCACTACTTTCAAAAGCCCCAAACTATTTACAAACACATACATGAAACATAAAGTTTCTGGTTTAGTTAGAAACTTAACTAAACCATCCATCCACCACCTCTCCAACACCAAAAGACACAAATTATCCATCTCTGTTTAGAATCTAGTATAAAAACGAAAAAGAAAGGCATTATAAAACGAACTAAAGAAATTTGAGTCCATGAAATATACATTAAAATGAGAGTGTCCAATAGAATATGCAGAACAGAAGAACCACTGGCCACAGCGACTGAAATTCAAGCTTTTATTGTAAGCCAACAACAGTCTTTGCCAAAAGGTTTATTGCTTTCATCCAAACACTATTAGGACTTCCTCAGAACAACATAATGCTAAAATCCCAACCATTAAATACCCATGCCCTTCTGCTTAATGATCTTAATTACACATTAATTAGTGACATCACAATAAAACCATTTAAAGACACAGTAAAAATACAATACAAAATTACAATACAAAACTGTGCATTAAAATGTGTACCATGAGCCCTTTAAATAACTTGGGTATCTATCATAAAATGTATTTCAATTTCAACAAAGTAGAAATACTCACATTATCATTTATTCCTGGGAAATTAGTTACATCCAGATGCAATTGCTACTTTAATTCACAAATGTCAAGATGCACGTCTAAAACCTTGCCTTGCACACCCTTAACCAATTGTTGCAAAACAAAGAAACTAAAAATATGTCCCTGATGTGCAGAAATGTGTCTAGCCAAGGCATTAGTAGGCTTCCCTTTTCTAATATCTAATAAATGCTCATACACCCTATCTTTGAAATGCCTACTAGTCTTTCCTACATAGAATGCCAGGCAGTGCTCACATTTAACCATATAGACCACATTTTGACTTAAACAATTAAAATGCCCATGAAATTACACCCTAATTCCATTACTACATAACCTACTCCCAGTTTTCATTATGTGTTTACATATTGCACATCTTCCATATTTAAAATTACCTATTGTTCTATTGGTGCATCCGGCTACTCATCTCCAAAATGTCTTTGAAGGATCTATCCTTCCTAAAGACAAATTTCGGGGCTCTTCCCAATTTGTGTTCAACATCCCTATCCAACTGCAACAGCCCCCAGTTTTTTGAATGACCTGGGTAACCCATTGCACATCCTGATTAAATGTGGTGATGAGCATCAAACTGCTTTCCTTCTCCTTTCCATCACTGTTCGGTAATGACCTGGGTAACCCATTGCACATCCTGATTAAATGTGGTGATGAGCATCAAACTGCTTTCCTTCTCCTTTCCATCACTGTTCGGTAATGACCTGGGTAACCCATTGCACATCCTGATTAAATGTGGTGATGAGCATCAAACTGCTTTCCTTCTCCTTTCCATCACTGTTCAGTAATGACCTGGGTAACCCATTGCACATCCTGATTAAATGTGGTGATGAGCATCAAACTGCTTTCCTTCTCCTTTCCATCACTGTTCGGTCCCCTGTACCTTTGCACATTCCTATTCATTATTGTTACTGCAGTTCCTGTTAAAATGGGTCCATAAAAACCTTCATTCCTTTTTCTTATAATTTCTTCTTTAACCAAAGTATACAAGGGTTCAGGGTAACCTTTCTTCATGAATAAACATATTGCATAGTCGGTTTCACCAAGAAATTCCAATTCATCACTAGCAATCCTGGCTGCCCTTTCCAACTGCCCTTTTATTATAGACTTTTTTTTGTGGTAAGGGTGCCAGCTATGGCATTCCAAATAAGAATTTGAGAAGGTAGATTTTCTATGTATCCCTGACACCAAACACTTCTTCCTTCTGTCAATCCTTAACTTCACATCTAAGTAGGATAGCATCTCAGGGCTATATTCACAGGTGAATTTAAAAAATTCCACCATCTGGTTAATGTATACAAGAAATTTTCCCAACACATCCATTGCCCCTTCCCAAACAATAAAAAAAAATGTCCAGGAATCTCATATAATGCTTAATGTGGGCCATAAATATACTAGGGAATATATATTCCTGTTCCCAGTATGACATAACATAGTTGGCATATATGGGGGCACATGCAGCCTCCATAGCTACACCGGTTAGCTGTTTATAGAACTGTCCCTCAAAATGCAAGAAATTGTTGTTCAACATGGCCTCCATTAACATAGTGAACACATTAATTTGGTCATGGTCAAATAACTAGGTTTTATTTAACTGTTGTTCCAACCATTCTAACCCAACTACATGGGGTATCATGGAAAATAAATTACATATGTCCACAGTAACCAAAATTGTGTCTTCAGTAATAATTGTGTTTCAACTTTTCTAAAAAGTGCCATGAATTTTTGGTAATATAGGAAAACATGGCCACCCCTTTTTGTAAATGATAATCAAGATATTTGCTAATGAAACAAGTCTTAGCATGTTTCCCATCCACTATAGGCCTGAACTTTAAATGTTCTAGCCCCTCGTGTATTTTCAGTATTCCAAATATATTGGAAACCATAGGATATTCATTTTTCAAATATCTGTGTTCATTTTCATTAATCTGCCCCTAATATAACATGTCATCCAACAAGTCCAATTTTTTGTAAGCTATGTGAATCTCATTAATGTTACTTTCACTGTAAGTATCATCGATCAAAAGCACTGCCATATTGTCAAAGTAATCATTTTTATCCATTATCACTGCCCCATTTCCCTTATCGGGTTTCATTATACGTACATCCCTATCTTGGGCAATTTCAGCTAACACACCTCTCTCCTCAATGAAACCCCATAAGGGAAATGGGGCAGTGATAATGGATAAATTGCTTTTGCAGTACCTCTGTTTGCTCTTAAATCCTTCCCTGATATCAATTTCACATGCTTCTTCATAGACAGCTACTATATTATTGGCAGGGAGGTTAAAACTACTAGGCCTTTTTAATCCTGGCCCATGTTTCCATGGTTCCACTTTTAAACCACATTTTTTTAAACCACATTTTTTTGTTCAAAGATAGGCCCCGGATTCTCAAAAGCTTGCATGGCATGCAAGATCGGTGCAGGAGCCCAAGCAGGCAATATGTCTGCCGTGCGATCCAGAAACAGCCTGTAGGGGCGTGCGCGAGCGCTCCTGCATTAATCTTGCATGGACGAAGCCCTTGTATGCAAATCACCCCATTTGCAGGAGAAATCCATACAAATGAGGTGAATTTGCAATCCAGGATGCTTGCGACCATCCATGCAGGACTAGTGCAATCAGCAGAAACGTACTTGGTTAGTAACCGAGTACATGTCTGCAAAATCCAAAATGGAGCTATGACAGCCCCAAATAAAGGCTGCATATCATGTTGTAATCATGCCAATGGCCAAGTATAAGGCCAGTGGCATTGCAAACAGTACAGAAATTTAAAAAATCAACTTTTAATGTCTATTAACCGATCCCGGCTGTTTAAGCATAGGGCAGCGGCACTCAAATGGGATCGGGGGTAAAATAACAAAATGAACATAAATGAAGCAGTCTAACTAAAATCACTATTCTGACATGCAAGTCAATAGCAGGCAGAAGACAAAATGGCCAGTGATTAGTGGTTGCTAAGGGGGGAGGCTCAGTGTGAGACATGTAACTATGCATTAGCAGGCAATCCTATGCAAAGGAGGGGAAGGATAGTGAATCCCAGTTTTCCCTAGCATGTGAGGCAGGTCCCAACAGTGCAAGAGTGTGAATAGCTGGGTACAAGCCTAGGAGGTAGGTGACATCATGGGGGGGTGTCAGGCATACTGTCAGTGAATTGGAGCCCTGTGGCTCGAGGTTGCTCCTAGCTAAGCACAGCTAAGCTAGGGGGTGTGTCTAAACTTGCCTAGCACTCTTTACAAAGCCTAAGCGGGTGTGCGCGGCGTGCACCGGGTCATACAGGAAGAAAAAAGAGGTTAAACCAGGAAATAACAGCAGTGTGCACATTTGAGCACTCTGTTTGCACGGCGTGCACACAGACTTAAACAGGAAGGCAGTAGGAAGGTAATCAAGGAGAACAAGCTTAGCTGGCAGGTGAACTGTATCAGAATCAGCCAATTACAGAGGCAGCAGACCAGCCCAGCTCAGAACACTACTATAAACTAAGCAAACACCTTCCCCTCTGGTTTTTCCCACACTCTACATCACCGGTGTATACAAGTGGGGAACTTTTAACTAACAAACCTACAAAATGAGAAGGGCTGCAGCAGGTAACATAGAACAGCATATGCAAGAGACTGAGGGTGGTGAGGATGTGAATGCTGCCAAACAACCCACAGTGAGGAGACGGAAAAAACTGTACAGGCCAAGGGTAACCTACCAGGGGCTACATGAGCTAGAGATAGTGGAGTGCTATAGGGTGAGCAGAGACCTCCTACAGCAATGTGTCGAGCTGTGCCAGCCACACCTGTCACACCACACTGACCGAGGGAAATTTATCCCAGAGGATACCAAGGTATGTGTAGGCCTAGGTATACTAGCCACAGGTTCCTCCCAAAGCATAACTGGGGATATCATGGGGATCTCACAGGCATCAGCATCCAGAGTATTCCACCAGTTCCTGGATGCCATGTCAGCACATGTCAGTGAGCATGTATATTTCCTCAGCACCCGTGAGGTGTCGACCAGCAATATGCTTCTCTTCCACCAAATAGCAGAGTATCCTGGGGTAATGCCATAGACTGCACGCACATATGCATCAAAGCACCACCCAGTGAGCAGGGTAGGGTCCACATCAACTACAGGGGCATCCCCTCCATCAACTGCCAGGTCGTATGTGATGCCCAGAGCATTATACTGAATGTGTGTGCAGGCTGCCCTGGAAGCTATAACGATTCCCACATATGGCATCTGATGCAGATGCACCAGAGATTTGCCGATGGGGACATCCCCTATGGCCACTTAGTGGGGGATGCTGGGTACACACTGGAGCTGTGGCTGATGACACCCATCAGAAATGCACACACACACCTGAACAACAATGCCATAATGAGGCAAACGCACATGCCAGACATATAATAGAGAGTGTGTTTGGGATGCTCAGGTCACGGTTCCGGTGTCTGGGCACATCTGGTGGAGCCTTGCAGTATTCACCAGCTATATGTACCCAAATTATTATGGTATGTGCTATGTTACACAATATGATCCTGTGGAAACAGCTGCAGCAAGAACAGCATGGGGCAGGGCCACACAGCCCCCCACCAATGCCAAGGCCTGCACAGGCACAGAGTGACCTGGAGGAGGAACAACCTGAGCCTGCCCCAGTAGGCAGAAGGAGGCATGCCCAGTATGTCCTGGCCTTGGCAAAGAGGCAATGCATAGCACATGCACTGACACAGTAGGCACCCAGGGAATGACACCTCTCTCTGACCCGCACATACAGTAAAAGGGATGCCAAACATGACACTACCTGTGCTTAACCATGTATAGGGAGTGTACTATGTGCATCTGACATAGGCAGCACCATCCACAAGCCTGGCACGCCCACAAGGTAAGTCAATCAACCTACCAATTTCCATATGGAGTAGAATGTGTCATTACCTGTAGCTATGGTATGGATGTGAGCATGCAAGGGAAATGAGAGGCTGGATGTTATAGCAGCAGACAGAAGACACCCATAGTGGTACCATGACATCTGCAACACATACTGACGTCACATAGCCAGTACTACACAGGGTGACAAAACCCACTGCAGGAAATGTGCTGAGTGACATGTGCGACCATATGACCCACACATGCCAGTCAGGATGGGTCACATTTCCAACAACAGCGTCAGGCAGCAGGACAGGTGTAGACAAACCCAAACAGAGCCTGTGCCATGGCCCCAGAATGATGGCTATGGTTAACCGTCCACCCAGGCCTACACAGACAGACCACAGCAGGGCAGCCAGTGGGATGTTAGTTATGAAGGGTAGGAAGTCAGACAATAATATGTAGGGCAACCAAAGCCACGATCTGTAGTACACTGGTATGCCTCTAGTCAGCATGATAGGTAAGACTACAGACTGAAATGGAGTACCCGACGTACCAGTACAGTCCCAGCAAATGTGTACAGTTGTCAGGTGTGCCCCCCCATCCTATGTAGACATATAGTAATAGTCAGGTGTGCCCCCCCCCAATCCATTTAGAAATGTAGAAATAGTCAGGTGTGCCTCCCAACCTACATAGAAATATAGTAACAGTCAGGTGTGCCCCTCCCAATCCTGTGTAGAGCTGTAGAAACAGTCAGGTGTGCCCCCTGCTATGCAGAAATGTAGTAACGGTCAGTGCCAAATGATGGATGGATACCCTGCAGAGACAGCATGCTACCCGTTGGTGTACAACACAAAGCTCAGCACTGCAGTACAAACTACCCAGACTTGACCCACACATACAATACAGACGGCCATACTGAGCATGCTCATACACTAATGTAAGGCAACAACATACTGAAAGGTCATACTGGGCATGCTCACACACTTAAACACATGACGGCCATGTCTGCAAACACCAGTGGACCAGACATATCTGGCAGTTGCAGTTGTTAGTGCAGACACCCATCAGTATGCACCACTCATGCCTTGCACATACAGTGGATAGGAATACAGACATATATGTAAAGACAACACACTGTAATAAGCCAAAGGTAGACAGACATAGATGTGTGGAAGAGGGTGACTGTGATAAGGAGCCATCCTGGCCTGTCCCACCCAGCACACAGCCAAAGGGCCCAAACACATGAGGTGCAGATGTCACTCACTGCAGATACTAGCCACCAGTATCTGTCAGCATTACAGACCATGTGGTGCACGCGCCAGCTGTGCAACATGACTGTACAAGGAAGTACTTACTCATCTAGCAACTGTATACATGTACCTGTGAATTATGACCCTGTGTATTTCCGCAGATGACATGTCAACCCCTACATGAATGGGTAATGTCCCATGTACACACACTGCCCTCCCCATATCCCTACTATGACAAGCCCACTGAGGTAATCCAATGTGAAATACATCTATGAAAGAGTTGTAGGCTAGAAATCTCCATGGCGCGTCCTATAACTGCATACTGCTGTAGTGTGATAAGCTAGTTAGGTAGGACTTTGAATTCCACACATGGCAAGTGTGTGTGTGTATGTGTGTGTGTGTGTGTGTGTGTGTGTGTGTGTGTGTGTGTGTGTGTGTGTGTGTGTGTGTGTGTGTGTGTGTGTGTGTGTGTGTGTGTGTGTGTGTGTGTGTGTGTGTGTGTGTGTGTGTGTGTGGGTATGTGTGTGTGCATGTGTGTGTGTCTGACTGTGTAGAGAGCAATGCTTTTAAGGGTAGTCACACTCCCAACAATGTAAATGCACAACTTAGCCAAGGCTGCTGATGTCATCCACCTAGAAATACACCTCTGGGAAGCTGTAGCTCGGTAATCTCCATAGCGCATCCTGTAAGTGTGTGGTGCTGTATTGTGATAAACTAGTTAGGTAGGAGTTCTATCCCCAGACATGGTAACTGTGTGTGAGTGTATGTGTGTCTATCTGTCTGTGTAGAGAGCATTGCTTTTTAGGCTAGCCACACTCCCCACATTCCAAATGCTCAACCTTTGCAAGGCAGCTGATGTCATCCACCTAGTAATACACCTCTTGGAAGCTGTAGCCCAGTAATCTCTGTAGGGTGTCCTGTTAGTGCGTACTGCTGTAATGTGATAAACTAGTTAGGTAGGAGTTCTATCCCCAGACATGGCAACTGTATGTGTGTGTGTGTGTGTGTGTCTGTGTAGAAAGCAATGTTTCTTAGGCTAGCCACACTCCCCACAATCCAAATGCTCAACCTCTGCAAGGCAGCTGATGTCATCCACCTAGTAATACACCTCTTGGAAGCTGTAGCCCAGTAATCTCCGTAGCGAGTCCCGTAAGTGTGTACTGCTGTAGTGTGATAAACTAATTAGGTAGGAGTTCTATCTCCAGACATGGCAAGAGTGTGTGTGTGTCTGTCTGTCTGTGTAGAGAGCAATGCATTTTAGGCTAGCCACACTCCCCACAATCCAAATGCCCAACCTTTGCAAGGCAGCTGATGTCATCCACCTAGTAATACACCTCTGGGAAGGTTGTAGCGCAGTAATCTCCGTAGCACATGCCATAACTGCATACTGCTGTAGTGTGATTCAGAACCCTGGTAAGGTTCTATACCCACCCATGGCAGTTCTGGATGTTTTGTGTGTGTTCCACTGTCTGTGTAGGGAGCAACGCATTTTAGGCTAATCACACTCAGTACATGCCAAATGCCGTACTTCATCAATCCTACTGATGTCAGCCAATGTGATATACACCTTTGGGGAAGGAGTACTGAAGTAATCACCATGGTGCATACTATAACTGCGTAGTGCTGTAGTGTAATAAACTAGTTAGGTAAGGGTTCTACTCCCAGACATGACGTGTGTGTGTGTGTGTGTGTGTGTGTGTGTGTGTGTGTGTGTGTGTGTGTGTGTGTGTGTGTGTGTGTGTGTGTGTGTGTGTGTGTGGGTGTGCGTGTGTGTGTGCACGTGTGTGTTTGTACCCCATATCCTGTGTGTAGGAGAGTGTGCGTGTGTGACACCTTGGCCTAATGTGTAGCAGGTTTTGCAATTTTCTTATATGGTGGCCCTAGTACATATCCCAATGTCCGCTGTACAGGAAAAGTAGTTGTGAAATAGCCGAGAGGCTGGGGTGCATACTCATACCCATATATGTGACAATAGGGCCAGGCAATCACAGTTAGCAACCCCAGTATTACCCAGAGCACACTCTCAACCCATGTCTCAGGCACACACACATGGCAAGGCAACAGCCAAGATGTGTGTAGTACACTGCATATTAGCGACTGATAGTAACAATGGTGTGAATGCAGTGGCCTACAGCGGTCATAGCACCCTGTCCAGCAGTACGATAGGCATCTAATTGCATACAGTGTGCCTTCATTATGTTTCTCACCGGATGCCTGCAACAACTGTAGTTCCATGAAATGTGATCCGCAATGGACATACCATGCCTTACACACATGCCCTGTATGGACAGATGTCACTGACACCAGGGAATACCTGTAGCATGCTACCAATGTAGGTGCAGGGTCAACCAGCTGTCCATTACCTGGCCCCACCACATGTGGGCGGGACTGTCACATCTGATGATTACATTCTGTGTACACAACATGGGCCAGACAAACCGGGTACACTTCGACATGCCACTGTACATGAATGTGGGACGTGTGCACATCCCAAACACTGGCCATGTTATGATGTATAGAACACATACATGCCAAGCATTCCACAGCACTGACCACACACAAAAGTAATGCAGGAGACTGGATGGTGTAAACTATACCCACCAGTGTGGTCCATTCCGGACACTACACCCCGTAGCCATAATGCAGACCATTCTCATGTGGCCTGGTGCCAAGGTATACCCTTCATCTAGCCTTGTACAGTCATCTGGGACCCTTAACCACTACACACTCATGTAGCAATGCACACATGCATGCCGGTATTAGCACTGTGTGTCTGTGTGTGTGGTGTATGATGCTTCCAACCACAATCACACCCAGTACCACACCCAGTGGTATACTGAAGCATGCTCTCTAATGTCAGACACTGTCACATAACCTTTGACCATAGAACCCCCAGCTAACCCCTGTGGGCCAATTCATACCTATGCATTACTGTATTGTGACAAGGTAAATGGTTAGGAAGTGCATTTGTTACCCTGCCAAGTGTGGTAATGTGTATGGGTCCCTTACAGAGTGTGGTTGGGTTGACACTAACACCTGTTCATGTGGACAGGCTCATGTGCTATGCCTACTGTATCGCAACAGTGTTGCAGATGTCACTCACCAGCACATATACATCTGGACAGCTCATCAACATGTAAGCTATGTGGCGCATGCAATAATTGCATACACATGTGATAGCTATGCATAGCAGTCAGGTGTTTGAAACCCCATACTGGTAGGTGTGTGACACAAACATGCTTATATTTTACTCACCCACACCTTCCCTGACATACTTTGCCTCTGTCTATTCTGCCCACACCCTCTCTGGTGGATGTGGGATGTACACCTGCTTTGCTAGGCAGCAGCTTGTGTTTTGTAAGTGATGGTCATGATCAGCTGATGGTCTTTGCACCAATTGCAGTCCTCCACAAGCTGAGTGCATGTGGAACAGCTGTGATAACATTCCCATAGCCAATTGCATGGTAACACACTCCAATATCTAGAAACATCATTTTGGTGTTGGCCCTTTACATCCATTGTGGGCAGGAACTAGAACTGTCATTTGGCAAAATACAGCTCAGATGGATTGGCAATTTACCCCTAACAACTTCCACTGTAGAAACAGGGCAACACACAGGAGAGGGCTGTGCCTGGCCTGACTACAGACTGCAAGTGCTGTTATACTGCATGTGGAGTAATGTTGGTTTCACAGTGTGTGTGTGGATATGGCTGTCCTACATGTTGTAATACCTGCCATGTCAGTACTGTGTTTATGAGGAATCTGCATCTGCAGGGTTGTCTGCAGACTGGGAAGTGTGTTGTGCCCTTGGTGTCATGTGTTACCCATAGAGCACGTATCTGTGAACTGCAGAAGGTAGTGTGAGGATTGCAGTCTGTAGATGGTGAAAGCCCTGACAGTTACTAACTTCGTATCCCTCATAGGACACATGTAACAAACTCTGTTAAGACAGTACATGTATGAGGTTAACACAGCAACATGCAACATGTCAATATCGGCCCTGTGTATGTGCTTTCACCCACAACTCTCTCAACCTTTGTACATATGTCATGCATTACGAGGTGCATGTGTGCTGTACACCATCATAAGTGTCATCATATCTGATAGCAAGCCAGGGAGATATCAGACTGCTGCGCATGTTATGTACAGTACTGGCAATATTTGCCATTACCAGGACATTCTGTGGTTGTTTGTACAGTACTGAGGTCTGTGTACCTATGGTGACTGTTGACAGTGTGTGTATTGTGAACATGTTCTTTAGCCTGTGTACAGACTGTGGTAGATGTCATTGTTATAGGTCCCGGCCTATCTGATGTTACATGCTGCTCCACTGTATGTTACCATATTGGTTTACATGTTTGTATGGCCATACACACACATGTCCCATACGGCAGACAGACAGCAGACTGCACCATATAGCAGCCCAGTATATGTATGGTTAGTCTGTGAGTGGCCCATATGAGGATGTTGTTGAACAGATCATCCATATACTGTACTTTTATGCTAACTTACCATATGTGGCTGTGGCTGTGTTCACATTGGATGTGGTTATGCACCTTCACACAGCTGTATTGTATTCTGTGGTGTGGCATGCCTGCAGAGCCTGCTATATATGCAGGTACATGTGCATTCCCCCATAGAAGATGTTGGCCAGTGATGAGCCAGTATGCCTGTAGCCTGCACAATGCATTGTTACATGTCTAGCAGTTTAGTGTACTTATCCAATGAGATGTCATGTAGAGATACTTGCCAGATGTACTGGTGCTGAGTCTCCCTTAACAGTCATGTATATCAGACAGAGCAGTGGGATGCTGTACAGATATATGTCACTATCTAATGGGTAGTATGTGGCCATGGCACCCCTGTACCAGCAGTATTATGTGACAGGCCAGACAGGGGTGTGTGAATGCATACCCATAGTGGCATATGTATACCAGTTGTTAATATCCATATTGCCATGCATGGCACACATGTTTAGCACAAAGGGGTTCTGTGTATACCTCCAGACTGTAAGGAGTGTTTCAGAATGTCCACATGTATTGGCCAATATCTGTGTTGCAGTCCACAGGGGCATTATGTGCTAGCAGTGGTACTTTACCAGGATGTCCATAGGATGTCTGTCAATAGCCAATGGCACACATGTGGAAAGCAGATGTGACCTCCCACACACACCACTTCTGTGAAGACAATCACAATTACAGTAGCAATAGTCTACCAATGTACCTGCTATACATACCTGGCATCCATTTGCACTACAATGTTGGGACTATAGGGGCTGGAGTAGGTCTGCACTCCATGTCCAGGACATATGGTGAGGACATCTGGACATATATACATCCAGATATATATCTATGGTTACATATATACATATTGACATATATAGATGGGTATGTATAAGTACATAGGTATATATATATATATACACATCCAGATATATACATATACAGAGCAATATATGTCTACACATATACAGATAGTCATACATATGCACATACATGTATGGATATCAACAGATATATCGACAGTAGTAGGTATATTGGTATAGATAGATAAACGACAGCTGAATGTAAAAATCACGATAATACCACGAATAGAAGGCCAATTCCGAAGTAATGAAAAATAATTTATTAAAAAGAAGTCAAACACACAAAAATATTTCTCTATATAGTACCACACATCCATTTATCTAATTAATCAATTAAATAAATAATTTCATAATAAAAGCCTAAAATACTTTACTAAACAAAACTTTTCCATACACATTCTTGATTCAGTCCTATAGGGCTCATTGTATTAAATTTTAAAATAATAAAAGCCTCCTTTTTTCTTAATATGTATTTTATTTGTTGTTCACTCATCAATATATTACTTTTAACATTATCTAATACTGTCACTTGTAGCCCCTCAGGGCTCCCATTATGACACTCATTAAAATGTATTGCTATAGGACTAGTCTGCTTATTATTTTTGATGTCCCTAATATGTTCCTTTACTCTACAAGAAAACTGTCTTTTAGTTTCTCCAACATAAAATTTATTACAAGGACACTTATGTCCATATATAACCTTCTCTGTCCTACAATTAAAAAGCCCTTTGGTCTGAAAATTAATACCATTAATCTTAGTAAATTTTCTACTTATATATTTACATATACTACATTTTCCACAGGCTAATGTACCCTGTTCCTCAATTGACTTTGCAAATGTAATATTTGGCATACTAAATTTACTGTGAACTATAAAATCCTTTATGCTCCTCCCTTTTCTAAAGGAGAAACACAATTTCTTACCTTCTAAAAAATCAAATTCCCTTTTAACTATTCTCCAACTATGTTTAACTTGTTCCAAAACTTTATCAGACAAGACAGAATAGGCGGAAGTAAAATACATACATTCCCCATCCTTGTTTTTATTTTTACCATTATAATCTCCATTTCTGCTATTATTTAATACTTTATTTAAACTATCCTTCAAATCTACTTCAGAATAACCTCTCGGATAAAATTTATTGAAGCTTTCATATAATTCCATTTGTCTAATTTCTGAAACATTACATAACCTCTAAATTCTAACAAATTCAGTATATGGTATAGATTTTATGGTATGGGGAGAATGGTAACGATCACCATGTAAAATAAAATTTGTATCTTTAAATTTTCTATGAATACTAGTATTAATATAACTACCAACTTGTCCCTTCAAAACTACACCCAAATAATGTACCTCTGTCCCCCATTGTAAACCATCAAATTTCACACCTACATTATTTTGTTGTATTACATATATAAATTCATAAATATGTTCTTGTCCTCCCTTACAAATAAAAATCAAATCATCAATGTAACGAAAATGTTTATAAACATATTTAATGAAAAACTGATTAGTGTATATATAAGCATTCTCAAAATGCACCACAAATATATTTGCATAACTAGGGGCAAAAGGTGCCCCCATAGCTGTTCCCTGAGTTTGCCTATACAAATTTCCATTAAATTCAAATATATTATTCTTTAAACACACCATAATCAAATCAATTATATATTCTGTAACTGGATTTTGACCTAGAAAATATTTAATAGCTTGTACGCCATCCAGATGCCTAATAATGGTATAAAGGCTAACCACATCTATTACAAGAAAATACATATCTTTTTCCCATTTTATATTGCCAATTTTGTCCAATAATTCAAACACATTCTTTACATATGATGGCATTTTTTTTACTGTCGGTAAAAGAAATTCATGAAGAAAACATGCTAAATTACGCATAAAACTGCCACTTGCAGAAACTATCGGATGTCCAGGTGGATCTATCATACTTTTGTGAATCTTTGGCAGACAGTAAAAACATGGCATTCTAGAATTCTGAATAACAAACTTTTCCTGCACATCCTTCTGTGAGAAATAATGTAATCTATGCCCTTTATTTATTAAGTCATTATATTCTTTTTGTGCTTTCTCATATTCTGTCATATGCACATAAATGTATGGAGATCAACAGATATATCGACAGTGGTAGGTATATTGGTATAGATATGTATGCACATATAGTCATAGATATCTATACATATACCAACATAACTAGGCATATCTGTACACACAGGATGTGCATAAATATATAGCTATATACACATATCTATATGTACATATACGTATACCGATATATACACATATGTATAGATACATATATGTATAGATATGTACACATATGTACATAAGAAGAGGTGTATGCATGGCCATATATATGTAGCACTGTACAGATGTGTATACAGACATATGTATGTGTATACCTGTGTATGTACATGTAGACTTCTATACACCTATATGTATACAACCATATACCTGTCATGTGGAAACGTCACGGTTGCATATACCCTCCCACACTTATCCCACCGTATGTATCTGCTATGTGTACATTATGATAAAACAACATATGTGATGCAACAGTCATATTAATGACAAGGACTACACAATCTGGGACATAAAGGAAAATGTTTAATACCACTCAATTTTGGTAATGACAAATGTATTGGTAACATAACAGCTGTCCCCACAGTGATCATGGTGAAGTGGTCATGTGTTGTGACTGCAGTGTAAAGGGCCCTAGGCTCATGACCTGCAAGGGCTGCACATTTTGTTGCTGGCCAGAGCAAGGACTGTTGGATACAGAGTGGTTAAGGCAGTGTTTGTGCAATTTAGGCCACACACGTCAGTATCACGGCATAGCTAGATAAGGGTCTAGTCCCAGTGTTGGCAAGTAACTGTGTGAGTGTATGTGGATGGGTCTACATCAGGTTGCAAGGTATACACAAATCAGCGGTCCACCTGACCATGTGGCACAGGCAATACCCGGTATAGTAACGTGTGAATTGTGTTCGACTGTACCCCAGATATGTCACTGCCATGGTGTCAGTACAGTGACATACCCCATTGTGCATTATGACTAAAGACCATTCTTGCGCTGACACATGTACACCTACAACACATCTGCATATCAGTTTACAGACCACAACCAACCAGTATTACTAACAGCTAGAAGGCATCACTACTGGATGGCTACACTACCTGCCAGTTATGCCTCACATTCTACACCCTACAACATGTTACACTGCAGGACTGTGGTACACTGGTATACACTCAATCTGTGCATCAGAACCATATCAACCTGTCCCAGCATCGATGGTATGGGTGATAGGGATGGGGCACAGGTATCATCATGTGCACAGGGCATCCTCATGCTGACACACGTACACCTACAACACACGTGCATATCAATCCAGAGACCACAACAAAGCAGTATTACTAACAGCTAGAAGGCATCACTGCTGGATGGCTACACTATGTTCCAATTATGCTTCACACTCTACACCCTACAACATGTTACACTGCAGGACTGTGGTACACTTGTGTACACTCACCCTGTGCATCAGAACCATATCAGCCTGTCCCAGCATCGATAGTATGGATGACAGGGAAGGGGCACAGGTAGCATCATATGCACAGGATGTGGTGTTGGTCTGCCAGAGGCCGAGGGTGGGCCATACATTTAACACCATGTGTGTGGGTGAGGGGTGTGTTCTGGGGACCTGGCTGAGGTGATGTGGTGTGTGTAGGTATGAGTTGCTGTAGGTGTGTTTGCATAGTGTGTGGGTATGCATGCACACAGTTCTGCCTTGTGGCTGCCCTACAAAGGTGTTCATGGACAGCTGCAGATCATACCTGGCAGGGTGTGCAGTTCACTGCCTCCAGCCATGGACACGTGGATTGTGCCTGCCAGGGGTTCCACGGGCATGTCCCTGTACAGGCGTTGAAGTGCTACTCTCACCTGCTGATGACATTTGTCCACTGGTACCAAATCCCTCCTGGGACTGGCCAGGACCACGTGCATGTGGTCTGCTGTAGTGAGGTGTGGACAGCACACCCCTGCACTTCCGGGGCTGCCACTGTCACTACGGGAGCCCCTTGATGTTCTAGTATGTCCATGCTGAGTGCCAGCTGTTGGTGTTGCTGGGCCACATCCACGTGGGTGTCACTGCATCCCTACCACATGTCAAAGCATGGACACACCACAGCTGATAAGGGCCATCAGCTCATCATACCATCTATCTGCTTGCTCAGTAGAAGCATGGATGGCAGCAGCCACTTCATGGAGGTTGTCGCCTACAGTAGCAAGTGCAGCCCTCTGCAGCCTAAGGCCCTGTCTGGTGTAATGCTCAATACGTGCCTGCACCACTATTACAGCCTGGAATATGCATCTACAGGTTGCAGCGTTGTTGCCTATGCCAGGGTCATGATGTCCAGTGGCCCTATCATGAGCACCCTGAGACATCTGCCCATGTGGCAGCCTGCCAGACATCTGGACACAGTAGGCATGGTTACCACACTTTCCTCTGCAATGCCACTGAATGCCAGCTGTCCATCTGCTATGGTCACTGGTGCTGGTGTGTGTATAGGCACTGTAACTGTGTTCAGGGGGGTGGTGTGGCTAAAAGGGGGATGTCAAATGTATGCGCAGTGTCAGCCCCTGACATCCCCACCTGTGCCTCACCATCATCATCATCATCATCATCATCATCATCATCGGTGTCTGTATGGACATCTACCACAGACTGGGTGCAGGAGGGACCCTGACCCACCTTGCCACCTGTGGGGGAAAACAATAACCACACTTTAAAACCTGTACAGCATTGCTTAGCGGTACACACACACACACACACACACACACACACACACACACACACACACACACACACACACACACACACACACACACACACACACACACATACACACACACACACTCATTAGCATCACAGTCCCCTAAATGCCCACACAAGTGGCCACAACACAAGGCCTGTTGCTACATTACCTGCCTGACCTGTGTGTAGTGGAGTAACATGGCCCCAATGCTGTCATTCGGTATGCACCCTCTGTATGGCTGGAATGATGTTCATGGCCCCTATATGTGTGGGCTACTATGTTGTAGTCATAATACCTCCCACTGGTGTGTCATGTGTCTGTAATGCTCAGTACATGCGGGATATGCTGCTTCATTGGCCCATCAAGTGTCAGCTGTAATATGTGAATACACTCCCTGTTGTTGAATATTCCTTCCCCAATGCATCTGTAGAGCTGCATACATGGTCTGTAGATGACCTCTCCGATGACAACAATATTATGTGTGCACCTGGGGTCTACCTTCCCTCTAGATGCCTGAACCAAGCTACAGGCCATATTACACTATTTACTGTCCTGTGAGTACATGCCAGGTATTCCTGGTGTGCAATGTGGCACTCCATGTCCATGTACTGCACAGTCCCAAAGGGGGGTACAGCCATATGAACACCCCACAATCACACATGTGCATACATGGCCACAAACACACACATGCACATACACATCATACATGCATCTACCTCCCACCACTTCACCAGAATGGCCATGCAGGCAAACTAACCACCATGATGCACACACACACATATAGGTGAGGATGCACAGTGATCATTCACACAGTCCTCCAATTACCCATCTACGAACATGCAGAACATATGGTACAGAACATCATGCAGTTCAGCTATACTCACACCATGCTTGCAGTGGTATACATGTGCATGATGCATGTACTGTGACTAGGTGATACCCTTTCCCCTGGATACCTCTGCACCCATGTACACATTATTGCTGTGCACCTGTTCTGCACCCTGCCATGTACTGTGCCCAGCAACTCACAGGTGCCCAACCCATTGCGGAATGTGTAGTACCGTGTCACTTATGCCAGCTGTACCTCTCACAGCCCCTATGTGTTTTAGCAACATATACATGGGATGATATGTGGACTGTTGTCATTGATGAATCCCGGATGCCTGATTTACAGCTGTCAACATCAACAGGCCATGTATGGCCACTGCAGAAATGCTTACACTGACAACCATCACATCATACCATGGCTATGGGGGGTGAACACACCATCATCACTTTAACACATGCATCCATGATCTGGCATGGGGCCATGGCACTGCAGATCTTAGCCATACACACATCCAGTATGTAACATATGTCTTGTACACTCACATGCAGTATCTACAGATTGTGGTATGTGTGCAGCTGCTGACCACGATGCATACACAACATGTGGAGATGTGTGTGCACACCCTTATAGTGATGGTTTATCACACCTCTTCTTGTGTGTACTACAGCAGTCACTGCTCATGACAGGGGTATACCAGCATGGGCCTTCTGCAATTGCCAGTGTATGTTCAGCCTACCCTACACATGTCCCCCTATTCTGCATGTTTGCAAGTTCCACTCATGTGCACATCGCATGGTGTTCACACAATGTCATCTCTATTGCAGTGTGGGTAGGGTTACTGCTGTCACAAGTCCTGGACCTGACTATATGCAGATAGATCAATTCCTACCATGCTTATGATCCCTGCTGCAACACTGGGGTTTCATGCTGAGACCACCCCCCTCAGCATTTATGCAGATGCATGACAGGTAAGCCCTACACATATGTGTCAGCTTGCAGTGTAGCATACACTGCATACCACATGTTGCAGCTTAGACCCAGCTGATAATGTGGACTAGTGTAATGCTGTATGCCATAGTGTATCACAGCAGCAGTTGGCATTGCCCTACAGGTATGTACACGGGTGTTGCACTATATGTGGGTGTTGTCCAGAACATGTAGCTACTGTAGGCCATGTCTACCAACAGCATTTTACCCTCCTGTGGACACAGTCCGCAATGACAGGATGTTAGTTGTCATGCAGGTATGTGACATACCCTTTCAATACCCCATCATGTCCACCCCTGTGAGACCATGCATTTCATAGCAACAATACATGCACATGTGCAGCATGCATTCAGGGTAGCTGTGTTAGATGTGTGCATGGAATATTACATCACCATTACAAGTCCAGTGTGTTGGCATGCATCTACATAATACATACTCACCAGCTTCAGGCTGCTACCTTGCTGCTACCCCGGAGGGACCTATATAAGTGGGTGTGAGATACAATGTCAGTCCCCACACCTGTGGCACTGCTACAGGCTGGGTGCAGTGCTACCATAAATCTACTTTAAATACACATACAATACTACCACATCTGGACATCTGATTATCACTACAATGCAGCAACACATTATTTGTATAACATATCAGATATGCATGATCTACATGTACCACTGTGGATATTTACACAACAGTGATCTACTGATGTGCCCTGTGTCCTTACCTGCATGCTCCTCAGCTGTTGTGTGGGTGACACCCACCTCCATAAAGGGGCCCAGTGGTTGATGTTCAGGATAGGCAGGTACCATGAGGCTGGCCAGTAGCTCCTCCACATGTGTCGGGGGGATGGATGGCATGCCCCCCCTGTGGCAAGGTGATCCCATCGGACTGTGGAAGCACACTGATTGGCATTGTGAAGCAGGTCGGTGCAGTGATGCTGGACCTTCTAATAACTGCGGTTATGCAGGCCGACATCATTGACCCTGTGGATGAGATCATTCCACAGGGTGGTCCGCTCCTGCTGTTCCACTGCTGTCCTGCCAAACAGGACCTGGTAGTGCAGTACCAGTGGTTGATTATCACTTTATTCTCCTCGGCGGAATAAGTTGGTAGGTGGCTGTGTGCCGTCATGCCTGAAAAACATGAGTATGGGAACAGGCCTGAGTGACTCATATGGCAAGGTTGCCACAGTTCATAGTACACATCTCTGCCCCCCCATGTCAGCGTCAACAGACTATACACACAACTCATTAGGTATGGCTACAGCTTAACTACCGTTTGGACAGATTATGTAGTGTACCACACCTGCTATGTGATTGTAGCCATGTCCCCTGTGCGGACACTAACATTGCAGGCCTGTTACAGACTATTCACTTGCATGCCATTGTCAGAGCCACTATGGTTACATATATGCCAGTGGTATGGCTGCTCTGAGATTGCTGCACATCTGACAGTCTGCATTTTAGAGGGGTTCTATGCATGCTGTTGGACATGTACCAGGATTGCGTAGACTATTACTACCTACATATGTACTATGACAGTGACACGTTCACATCTATATGTTCCATTGGCCAGCTGATCCACCTCTCCACACCCATCTTACCAGGATACCTGGCCACATCACATGTGTGTGCCAATGTGGGGCCTCCTCATGTACTGTTACAGCCATACCATCAGGTGGAACTACCCAGGGGATGTTGGCCCACCCCCCTCGGCCACACACCAACATGTCCCTGTCCCCTGAGCTCAGGTCTGGGTCTGTTCCATACCAGGCTCCACAGACACATGGGGGATGTGCTACATCTGTCTGGGGCACCCAGTACACATTCACACAGCCAACACACTCCCCCTCCTCAGACACCAGACCTGGCACATTTAGGACATGGACTGCTGTTGTGAGTGGATGTTGGTGGGAGCCTTGTTCCCACTGTGGCCATACTGGGGACCATGGGGCATCCACATCACAGGCCACACACACCATCCATGGTGTTTACCCACCACGTGTCACATACCACCCTTGTAGACTGTCCTCTATATCTACCAATCTTGACCACTTCCACATGTGTATCTGCCATACTTCCCCATATTCCCATTGCATAATTCACAGGTGGGGGCATTGTGGTGCTAGGATGGGACTAACATGTGACATACTCGTCCATGCTGCACACACTGCCAGCTGTAGATATCTCTCTGTACTGCTATGTGTGCTGCTGCCTCACACATAGCACACATCACTGTGGTAATGATATAGGGGACATGTCTTACCATACATATCTGTTTGTGTGTGTGTTTGTACAGATGTTATTTGCATATCGGTATTTATCTATATGTGTGTAGATATATGTGACTACATATATATGTACACATATATATGTCTAAACATGGGTATATGTATATTTCTGGACATACATGCTGATATACATATATATCTTTACATATTATATATGTGACATATGTACACATATGCATACCTATATGTAGGGTACATTCAGATACCAGCTCCACAATCTCACAACACCTTCCTGCACAGCTGCATGTTCTGCCCTGCTACAACACAGACAGATGCCACATTCAGACACGGCCTGACATTAGGGGAGTATATGTAGGGGCCAATTGCAGGTAACCCTATTACACACCTATGGCATTCAGGCATGCTACACTACAGATTCTCCTGAGTATCCTGCCAGTGGTGGGCAATGGCTCCCCATGTCAATCATAATGGCATTACTTCCACCACCAGCTACTGGCCACGTAATATACATACTTCCCATTATACAACACACACTATGATGGCTTACATCTTGTCTGTCAATTCTGACATGCACAGTTAACAGCTATGGCCCACTACACACAGGAACAGACACTATTGTCCATAGCAGTTGTTCAGTTGAACACCATCACAACAACACCTGATGGCGCATATAAATCATTCCACATCATCTATCCCATTATGATGGACCAGGTACTACATTCTATTACATGTATATATATACCTCACATACCTGTTGTGGGAATGAAATCTTCTTGAATGACAGCTAGCTAAACTGCTGTAAAGTTAGCTTAAGAGCTGTGTCTTTTTTTGTTTGTTTGTTTTGTGTTTCCTCTTCCTTTCTCTCTCTCTCTCCCTCCAGTAACTGGATTGAGCTACTTTGAATAGATTGCTGCCTGGCTTTAGTAGGTGATGCACATGATCAGCTGATGGCCTCTGCACCAATCAGTGTCCTTCACTTGCTAACTGCATGCAGCTTGCTGTGTAGTACTTCCAATTACCACTGTCATAGCAACCACCTACTATAAATCCCCACATCATGTGGGCATGGTCCCTTTACCTTTCCTCTGTGATGGACATCCTTCTGTGTGTGGGCATCAGTGTTACAGACAGCAGGTAGCAATACCTCTTACAGGAGAACCAGCACACTCAGGCCAGCTACATTTTTGTAGGAGGTTCCAGAACTGCAGACAGAGTTTGAGTAGAGTTGTGTTATGCTTTGTTTATTATTGGTGTTACAGGGTGTGTGTGTACATACTAGTTTACATTGGAATGCAGTTTGCCTGTACAGTACCATACACTTCATCTATATTTACACTACTTACATACATTGGGTTAATGCAGGACTACTGCCTCCTGCCATACAGACTGTTCTGTTGTCAATGTGCTTGTGATGGTGTCAGTTATGCCTTGTTATGTAACAGTTACATCACATTTGGTCAACTGACATTTTTACCACCTAGTGATTTTGTACAGAGTGTAGATAGAGGCTTCTGGACTATACACCTGCATTACTTACTGTTGATAGTTTGGTATCCTGTGGCCCAGTCTGTCTTTACTATTGTACAATTTTTAGGGCTTGGCCTGGACAGCAACAGTTGCGAACCTTTCCAGACTACTGTATTAGTATAACTGTTTCACAGGTGCATTACTCTGTTTATATGGATGTCAGTGAACAGTTTTAATACATGGCATATACAACTGTAATAGTACACAAATAAAGGTTATCCATGTCTGCAAACCTGTGTGTAGTGTTTTATCCTATGATCTCTCTGTGGGCATATGTTGCAGGCAATGATTGTCATTTGTATGGGTGGTCCATACAGTGTCCAGTTGTTAAGGTGTTAACTGTAGGCATAGTGGCTGTTCCATATTGTTTGCACCTTCTACTTATGTATCTTACTGTAAATATCTCTGCATGAGTCTGTGTAGTCACATGTATATCTATATATATATATATATCTATATATAGCTATATATATCTGTATATCTGTATCTGCATATATGTGTCTGTGTATATGTACCCTGGGGATGTTGATAGCTGCCATATTTTACACTTCCTATGGGTGCCACACTGTGCTGCATGATATGTCATTAATACCGGCCTGACATCATAGAGGTGGGTTGTAGTACTGTTTACGTGTTGTGCACATGTCATGTCAGGTCCTGCTTATGTGATCTGTAACACTTTAGTGTATTGCAGGGCTGAGGTGTTTGGCTGTTGGGGGGGTATGCCTAGTTGTACATGACGTATATTATTTTGGGGTGTCCCAACCCCATTAACAGTGCATGTGGACATATTTGTATTTGTCAATCTACCATTGCTATCTACAGATGTGTGGCCATATATATATATATATATATATATATATATATATATATATATATATATATATATATATATATATATATATATATATATATATGTATATATTGTTATGGATATATATATATATATATATATATATATATATATGTAGATATCTACATCTATTGATATGTTTTATCTGTTTAGATATTACTATATTTACTCACACAAATACATTTACATGTCAGAATACATTCTCTGTACTGTTGAATGACTGGGCTGGTCGATATGTTTTGAATACATCAGGGTTATGTATATCTGACATGGCTTAGTGGTAAATTGCTTAGCCTATAGTCTGTGGGGTTCTGTGTTCGAGCCTAGCAGAGACTGTTTATTTTGTTGCTGGGCAGAACATGGGCCATTGGATACAGACTGGTTAAGGCACGTTTAGTCAGTTGTTAGCGGGTTTGCACGGAGGTCAGCAATGCTAACCTGCTGTTACATCTGCTTACAGGCTGTTAGCTTCAGAGTTGCTTAACCAGTGTAGGCATTGCTTACCACCACGCAAACAGCCTTAAGCCTGCTTACTAGTGCTTACATATGCTTACTATTGCTTATTTGTGCTTAAACCTGCTTACTAGTGCCTTATTCAGTCTGACACTGATACTTCACATGTGCATTTCTTGCGGTACTCCAGTATATATATATATATATATATATATATATATATATATATATATATATATATATATATGCTATTTAGTGGGTTTTGCAACAAAACTATTGGTTATAACATGCTTTGCCATGTAAAATCGACTGTGCTACAGTGGGACTCGAACCAAGAATGCCTGCTCATTGGGCGGATGCTCTGCCCACTACACTATTGCTGTTCTGCTTCATTTGCTTATTTCTACCATAATGTCATACCCATGGTTCCTTCCCCCGCTCCCCGAGCTCCACTTACACAGCAACCATCCATTCTCCAGCTGCTAACCCAGCCATACCCCACCTCCACACATTGCCCTCTTTGCATGTCTCGGTACTCATCAAGTATACTGTCTCGACCCAAGCGTCTGCAGGCTCTTCATCCGTTTAGTCCATGTACGTATGAGCCTTGCCTTAATCATACTCTGATACTAGTGCAAACATCGATGTGATTCACAATTTTTGGTTCATCCCACTAGGGACAGACCTGTTGTTGTGTCAAGATTAGACTTAGCTGGTCTACACTGTTTCTCCCACTGGTAGCATCCTACCAGGGGTTTGAGAAGCAGCAGGTTACTCACACACCTGGCCAGCCTCATCTCCCAGTTCCGTGGAACTGGCATCCCAGTTTCCCGGGTTTGACATTCTGTGCATGAAACATGCCCACACACCCCCTCAATGTGCACCGCTTTGTATTATTCTCTTCAGTATTATGCAAGACTACTGCAACTACAGTTGGGAGGGTGGCCTAATGGTTAAGGTGTTTGCCTTACAAACACAAGGTGCAGGGTTTGAGTCTCACAAGGGATAACTGGCTAGGCTTAAAATGGCTCACAAGGGCAGTTAGCTTAGTACTAACCTATGAACCTGCTCTCCCAGTATGATTGGACAGGCACTGTTTTTATGATACACATAGACTGCTTGAAATACTGTAATTGAGCAATGTACACATGTTTGCTGGTATTAAGCTACATACTTACATACATTTCCTATACTGTTGAATGACTGTGCTGGATGATATGTTTGTGGTAACAGCAGC
Source organism: Protopterus annectens (assembly GCF_019279795.1). Taxonomy (NCBI): domain Eukaryota; kingdom Metazoa; phylum Chordata; order Ceratodontiformes; family Protopteridae; genus Protopterus; species Protopterus annectens. The sequence continues at coordinate 324,528,141 of NC_056744.1, read as the reverse complement.
TGTATGTGTATCTGCCATGGCTTAGTGTTAACTCACTTTGACTATACTGTGCAGGGTCCGGGGTTGCAACCTGGGAGTGCAGATTATTTTGTTACTTGAAATGATGAGAACTGTTGGCTACAGAGTGACTAAGGCACTTTTGAGCAATTGTAAGTGAGTATGTGCTGGTTTGCATGAGGGTCAGTAATGCTGACCTCTGGTTATGGCATCTTACACTGTTAGCTTCTACATTGCTTAACCAGTGTAGGCATTGCTTACCGATGCCCAAACAGGCTTAAACCCACTTACTCCTGCTTACTCCCCCACTACCTTATGTGTTTATTTTACATTTGTTGACCGGGAAAATCCAAATGGGTGCTTGTCCATTTTCAGAGTGGACGGGGGAGTCAAGCTCCACAGTACAACCCAGCTACTCATTGCAAGTAATACAGAGGTGTTCACATTCACAGAGAGTAACAGACTTAACATAGCTTAGTAACATATTATTCATGCTTAGTTTAAGTTAACATGTAGGTATTATTCATGCTTAGGTCAGGTTTACATGTCAGGTATGACTGTTGCAAAGGTCAGTTTAAGGTGAAGTTGGATTCCAGTTTAACAGTTCTGGATAGGTTACACTCAGGTATTCGGGTTAGGTTTAGTTATGCCATACCTGGATAGGTTACACTCAGGTATTCGGGTTAGGTTTAGTTATGCCATACCTGGATAGGTTACACTCAGGTATTCGGGTTAGGTTTAGTTATGCCATACCTGTGTGGTATAGTAGAAGACAATAGTGAAGGAGTAGGTAGGTAGGTAGAGGGGAGACATTGTAACTGCATAGTAAGCTGTGGGAATAATTGGTAGGGGAGCAATAGGGAAGGTTTAACGTATGTTGGGATATGTATGCGAGGCAGGACAAGAGGTGTTGGTTTCAGTAGTTGATGTAGGGGTATAAGTGCAAGGTGGGGGAGGGGATTTAGCCAGGTGGTGAGCATATGGTGATTCAAATGTGCTTGAGGTGTTCCTTCAAGTGTTATCTACATGTGTCCTTTGGGACAGCTGAGGTAATACCTGTGGGTAGGGAGTTCCAGATTCTGACAATATAGTTGGGAAAGAGGGTGTCATCTACCTGTAACTTTAAACATTAATAGAAATTACAAAGGGGTTGATAAGTAAGTGGCATTAAAGGGGTACAAAGAGGGAAAGATAGTAGGTGAAATAGCCAGGGATGTGCAGGAAGGCTGAAGGGAAGTTCCACAGCTAGCCATTTCTTCTACAGCAACAGCTGTGCATATACACTGAATTTGGAGGTAGATTTGGACACTCACACCCCTGGGTGGGGGTGAGGAAAACAATAATAAGTTGTGATTCCAATTAGGACAACTTACATGCCAACAGTGGGGTGCTGTGACCATGTGTTCTTTGGAGTTATTTAGTGGGCTTTGCAATAACAAATCTGGTTATAGCATGCTTTGCCATGTAAAATAGACTATGCTGCAGTGGAACTCATATCGGGAATGGCTACTCGTTAGGCGACAGCTCTGCCCAATTCACACTATTAATTACATCCACAAGGCAGAATCCGATTAGAACCGCTCCAGCCGACATCTGCACGTCTCGGCCCATAATTTCATACCCATAGTTCCCCCCACTCCTCCTCTGCAGCACTCATCCTTTCTCTTGGTGCAGGTCAGGTCTAACCACTACACACTGACCACTCTCCACTTCTCAGGACCCATCTCATACGTTGTCTCGACCCATGGGTCATCAGGCTTTCTCAACCTTGTAGTCCGTATACATACACGCCCTGCCTTGATGAATCAGTATACTGATGGGAGTCCAAATAACCAATAATTTTTGGGTTGTCCCACAAGGGACATTCCTGTCTTTGTTTCTAGATTAGACTTAGCAGATCCACAGTGTTTCCCCCACTGGTTGTATCCTGCCTGTGGTTTGGGGAGCAGTGGATTGTTTACTTTTTTGTGTGTTTGTTTGTATGTTTCACCTGTTTGGCTGGGGGGTAACGGTATGTGCTACACGTATGTTGATTGGGTCCCTCACTCCCATTGGTGGTGCCTGTGATCATATGTCATTCTTATGTACTGTATCATATCATAGATATATATCTTTTCGTCAAGACTTGTCAGTAGAAGAGGGAGTAGTTTTACTATGTGTATTTGGTCAATTGCCATAAATGAAAAACTGTGGCCTGGGTGGTTAATTATGTGTCTAGCAAGTGCGTTGCTGTCGTTTTTATTCCTGATCGCAACCACCCAGGCCACAGTTTTTCATTTATGGCAATTGACCAAATACAGGGTATTTGAACTTTGTGAACTTGAGTGGCAACTTAGAACTGACGCATTTAACTACCCAGCACTAAATGAGAATTGTAATATTTCCTCAGTACTAAAACTGAGAAGTTATCTAAGATGATTATAGTTTCTTCTTGCACTTCCACTTTAGGTGTTCATTGATCAACCCTTGATTTACATAGTAAATTTAACACATGAGTTTTTTTATAACTTCTGCATATTCTTTATTTTTGAAGTCTAAACAGTCTCTAGTTGTATTGTATTATATTGCATGTTTTTAAATTAACACTTATTGGTTATTAAAACCACTATTTTATTGACTTGCTCAGACTTAGATATCTTAGGGTATACATGATTTTAATTTAATACTTATAGCCTGTTAAAATGACCATCTTATTGATGTGCTCTGATTTAAACACAAAATGTTTTTTATGCTTTTATGTATTCTTATTTGTTTCATAGGCCATGACATCACTTCCTTGTAAACGATTTAAAAACTGACTTAGAGCAATTAGCAGTTGTTTTTTACTCTGAAGAAGCTGTGTCAGTGCACATGGCGAAAACGCTGTATTAATAAATTTTCCGTTAAGGAATTTGCTTTGCTACATTTTTTGGTGAGAACCTTTACAACTTTATCTGCTGGAGCAAGGAGTCCGAGCCTGTTTGTTTGTTATTTATTGGTTTTCCTGCATCACGTTTCTACTTGTTATGACTTCACCCTTGACGAATTACGCTACACAAAGGTATACATTTTTCAGGTTTACTGGAAATCATTACCTCGGGCAGTATTCATAGTCTGTGAGTTCACAACTACAGATTGATTATTACAAGCAGCTGTACTACGCTTATATGCAAATAAGCTAAGTGCATGGACTTACCAATGAATAAGTAAAAGCAAAGGAGTTTTGAAACACAAGCCTACTTAGGGCAAAAGTGTAAATTACCTTAAATGAAGCATTAAATAAATATGAAGTACTACTTAAATGCTGCAGATTTCATATAACTTTGCATGTATTCAGAAATTCTGACAGACGTGGCTATATGCAGTCACTCTCGAAAGACCTAAGGCAAGCTACAGACTGTACAGATTTTATTATTAATATTTAAAAAAAAATAAAGGAGTTTAAAATGTTTTCCATGCATACATCTTATGTGGACACCCTGATGTTTTCAATGAAGAATTGAAAGGGGGACAGAGGAAAGTCTGAAAAGGAGCGACACAACTAAGAGGGGAAAACAGAAAGAAAACATCAACAGGGTTGTGCTTGAGGAGGTGGTTGAGGAGCGTGACATTGTTTTTGGTGGGGACAGACCTCCATTTTTTCAGACTTTTTAATATAAGAGGGTAGTTTATATGGGAAATAAGTAAGAGGGTGCAGTTGAAAGGATAAGGGAAGAAGGACTGAAGAATCACTAATAAAAGTCCCAGTCCGGAGAGCCTCAAACATGATAGTGGGGCAGAAGAGGACCCCAATGTTGAGAAGGTAGGGCCTCTGATGGTGCAGTGGCCAGCACCAACTGGGGCAGTATGTCTTCAACATGCTGAAGAGAAGCTTCAATGGGCTGAAGTCACCAATCAGCTACCCCTTCCAATGAATCCTCAACCAAGTCCTGAAGCCCCTACTCAGTGAGGCTTGCCAGGCTGCAACATGCCAAGGTGCCTAAAGGACTATTGCCACTGTCCCACCTGATGAGGAAGTTCTTGGCAGACAGAAGCTGAGCAATCTCTAACCTAGGATGTATGCACCCAGGTCAGTCCAGGGGATTTTGAAGCTGTAGAAAAATGAATGTAAATGGGAGAGAAATAAAAAGACAAATGAATGCATAATTAAAATAAGAAAAACAGAGAAAAAAGGGAAGGGACAAAATAGATAATACACACGTCATGTTAGAAAGTATTCCATTTCTTACTTTAAAATATGTTTATTTTTATAGATCTTTAATAAAGTAAAAAAGAATGTAAGGAAAGTGCTTATGCAGACTTTGAGATGAATGTTATAAGAACTGCTTATGCTTATTTGCAGGACAGTGTTTTTATATCAAGTTTTGGAGGGGTTGACATGTTGCAGTCACTATAGAAACATATTGATCACATTTTGCCTGATATGCATTTACTTGCAATATTGTAGTAAGAACATCCATTATAAATACTTATATAATCAATGACAGCATTACTGCACATAGTAAAACTATTCCCTCTTCTACTGACAAGTCTTGATGAGTCTGATATGCAAAGCTATGGAATGCATCGTTATGGACCTAATAAACAAGGATATAGGGAATCTCCAAACTCTGGATCCCACACAGTTTGGTTTTGTGAAGGGTAGATCATGCCTGCTCAACGTGGTTGACTTCTTTGAGTCAGTCACCAGAGCTGTGGGTGAAGGCAAGGTGATTCATACAGCCTACCTTGATGTGGCCAAGGCCATTGATACCATTCCCCACTCATGAATCATAGAAAAACTCACTGAGCTAGGTATCAACCCCTATATCACTAGGTGGGTTGCAAACTGGCTCATTGTTAGGTAGAACCAACAGTGTGAAAGTAGCTGACTCCAAGTCAGACTGCCCACCAGTCACGAGTGGAGTGTCACAGGGTTTGGTCCTGGGTCCTCTCCTGTATGGTATCTACTTCTCTGAAGTCCAGGCCAACACAAAAAGACTCTGGCTGACAAAGTTCACATATGATTGCAGGTTGGGAGCTATTATTATCGCCCCAAGTGATGTTGACATCCTGCAGAATGGTCTCTCTGAGACCAATGACTGGTGTCAGAACCATGGCCTTAAGCTCAATGCTAAAACATGTGTTGTCATCCCCTTTGGAAAAAAAACAGTTCCCATGAATTACCACATTGATGACAATCCACTGAACACAGAAGGCATTATAAGAGATCTGGGAGCAAAGGTTGACAGCAACCTCTACTTTGACCCCCACATTGCCACTGTGGACAGAAAGTCCTTCTATGTGGCACATCTCATTACTAAGGGTTTTGCATCCAGAAAGAAGGAGGTCATTGTCTCCCTCTACTCTTCCCTCATTAAGCCAGTCCTTGAGTACAATGCCCCATTTGGCATGCACCTCACTAAACACCTGCAACAACTGGAGAGGCCGCAAAAGTACCTCACAAAGAGGATCCTAGCCCTTAAACATTTGTCTTATTTGAACAGACTCAAAAAACTCCAACTTTTCATTGTCTCTTATCGCCTACTTAGAGGTGATCTCTGCTTGACTTTCAAAGCCATGTCTGACCCAGCTCAGTTAGAAATGTTACATCTAAAGAAATCACAATCCCTCTGCACCACATGCTCCAGAAACCTCACCCTCAATACCACAATTAACAGAACATGCTGCAGGGACAGGTTCATAACCCAGAGACTGCCCATGCTATGGAACAGACTTCCCATACATGTCAAGCACAGCACCTTACTGGCCCTCTTCAACAGAAATCTTGATGAGTGCATGGGAAATAGAAAATTCACCCCGGGGATTACTCCAGTGGCTTTACTCGACAGAGGCACTGGGAACTAAGGCCGGGTGGCATGATGCCAGGGTAATCCTATGGACTAGGCTTGTAAAAGCTCCAGGGCCATTAGCCTAGTACATGCCTATGAACCTATGAACCTATGATAGGAAGAATATTTTTAGGTGATTTGATTTTCCCAGCCACCTGCTCTGTTGCTGTTGTTCTCTTAAACTTGGTGGCTTTTGAGCTGTCCACCCCTAGTGTAAAGCTGATTTAGGACACTCCTCCCAGCCCCATCTCATAAGCTCATTCTACTGAGCAAGGAGAGATCAGTGGGGAAGGTCCACCCATATCAATCAACTGTCCTGAGTTCCAAGATTGTCCAGATTTTTGGCTCATATATTTGGTCTATTCCTCATAAAACATGTGTGGTTTTCTGGCAAATCACTGGGATGATCTGAGATATGAAGTCACCAAATAATTACCTACATTTGAGTTTCAGACTTCATATCTTCTTTCAGAAAATATATGTGAAAACAAACTCTGCAACTCTGGTAACTTTCTAAGTTCATAAGAGCAATATTTAAAACATGACCCTGTTTTTGGACTTTGTCCACACATTTTGTTGGGCTTTGTCCAGATTTCTTGCACTAAGAGGTTGAGGGGTATAGTCCACCCCCCTTAGTCCCTTAAACTTGAATTATCTTCTGTTTTATCCCTTCCCACTTAAAAATGCACTTTATTCAGCTGTGTTTACTGTACCTGTGTTTCTTCCTACTTTATTAATTTATTTTGCTTTTTGCTGCACATTCTTATAGAGTTCAGTTGCATTTATTCTGCTGCATTTATTACTGCTTGTAAGTAGCCTGATTAAATTGTAACGGGTATTCTCAGCCTCGTAATTTTGATTTAAGCACTTGGGCTTCAAACTAGTTATCTTACTAAGGAAGGCTTGCGGTTTACACTCTTGTGCCAGGAGAGGTAGCTTAAATCCTTCTAAAATGGGAATTGCTGGTTGAAGGCTCATTGTGGCTGTTATTCTAAAAGTGTCTTACTTCTGGTTTAAGTATTTGGCCTTCAGGCTAGTTATTTTACATTAAGAAGGTTTGTGGTCTATATTTTTGAGGGAGGAGTGGGCAGCCTCTGCCTTTCTGAGCTGGGAATTGCTGGTGAAGGCTTATTCAGCATGTTATTCTAAGTGTCTTTTTTGTTTTAAGCACTTGGGCTCAAAACCACATTAGGAAGGTTTGTGGTCTAAACTCTTGTGGATGGAGAGATAGCCTCCACCCTTCTGGTGAAGGCTTATTGTGCCTGTTATTCTAGGTGTCTTTGTTGTGGTTTAAGCACTTGGGTTCCAAACCAGTTATTTTACATTAGGAAGGTTTCTAGTCTAGGCAAGGGAGGGGAGCCGTCACCCTACTGAGCTGGGAATTGCTGATGAAGACTTATTGTGCCTGTTATTCTAAGTGTGTTTGTTCTGGTCTGTGGTCTGCACTCTTCTGGCATTATTGTCTAGACAATTTTTAAACTACTAGACCATCTAGTTTGATCATAGTTGAGCGTTGCTTGTCTTATTTACTTGTTAAGTCTTCCTCACTCTTCTCTAGTAGATCAGTAGCCATGGATATGCACTTCCTGACTCTCTCTGTGTCCACTCTGGTTGAGATGGGTGCTCTGAGGCATTGTAGCAATTGCCTCATGTACACTGACAACTCACTTATTCTTAATAAAATAATGTATGTGAGATCTGTAAATACACTTCACCACAGGAGGCAAAACTCTCTCATACATCCAAAACTAATCTTATAGAGGCTGTCAGTGACACTTGCACCACACCTACTGGATAGGCTAAAGAACCTACATAAAAAACTATTTATGGAGAGGCACTTACAGAAACCTTCCTAAAATACTAAGACCTCCTGCACAGTACAATCAAAGAAATGGTCATCAGCCATCACATAAACACTCCATTAAAATACCACCCTCAGCTACACGTAGTAACATTGTATCCAATGCCTCTACTGCTAAGCCTAAAAGGCAAACCACCACACAGCCAATTTTCCTGGTCATTGGTGATTATATAGTGAGGCACACTGATGTCCCCCTCACCAGACTAAGTAAGGAGAGAGCCACGGTTAGCTGCCTTTCTGGGGCTAGGATGTGTCAAGCTACACAGACTCTCAGGTCATTGAACCATAGGTACCTCTATCTCATACTCCATGTGGGTGTCAATGACCTGAGATGCACCTCCCTTGACTATATGAAGTGAGACATGATCGAGCTCACTGATTATGTGTCTCAGGTAGGTATAAGATTAACACTGAGCAGCATATTACCTACTACAAGGGTGATGTCATGATACCAACAGGTATGATCCTAGCTCTGTGCAGCATACTACCTTCTCCAAGGGTGATGCCACGTTACCAACAGAAAATTATTAATTTTAACAATAGGGTTAGCTTCTGGTGTCAATCCAGGGGGGCACAATATTTGACAGTTAGGGAGTTCATGGTTTTTGGTCTGCACTTATCCCCTTTAGGCTTTCAGACATTCCCAAAAGTCTTTTTCAAGCCCCATAACGCCTTTTAGGCAATGCAAAACTGATAAACCTCCTGATTTAACTGAACCTATGAAGGAATATCTGAAGATGGTACTCAATGCAAAATGTCTTAACAGAAAACTCCACTCCCTGCAAGCCTTCCTCCCCTGGAGAGTGTAGACATCTGTGTAGTAATGGAGACATGGTTTAAAGTCACTGATAGTATGCCAGCAATGCAAGGTTATGATCCCTTTCACACCTTTAAACCAGCTACTGCACAGGAGGAACTAATAATGGAAGAGTGTCAGTCTATATTAAAAGCAATCGCACATCCAGACTAGTTAAAGTGTGTGACCCACTGGAAGTCATACATGTGCCACTCACCACAAATAGGGTGCTGTACCATTTCCTTGCAACAGATAGGTCCCTTTCTATGTCACAGAAAACCAGTATTACCTTTCTTAATGCACTAGAGTCCCACACCATTCAACCCAATAGGATGTTCAAGGGGGATCTCAACTACCCCTCTATAGATTGGGAATATATATACCACTTCCAATGCACAAGCCCAGTGATTTCAAAACTTTGTTAATACCATCATAGGTTCATAGGTTCATAGATGTGTAGTAGGCTAATGGCCCTGGAGCCTTTACAAGCCTAGCCCATAGGATTACCCTGTCATCATGCCACCTGACATTAGTTCCCAGTGCCTCTGTGGAAAAGAGGCACTGGAGTGATCTCCGGGGTGAATTTCTTATTTCCCATCCAGTCATTAAGATTTCTCTTGAAGAGGGCCAGTGAGGTGCTCTGTTTGACATGTATGGGAAGTATATTCCATAGCATGGGCAGTCTCTGGGTTATGAACCTGTCCCTCCAGCATGTTCTGTTGATTGTGGTAATGAGGGTGAGGTCTCTGGAGTGTGTGGTGTGGAGGGATAGAAAATAAATTACATATGTCCACAGTAACCAAAATTGTGTCTTTAGTAGTAATTGTGTCTCTTAACTTTTCTAAAAAGTGCCATGAATTTTTGGTAATATAGGAAAACATGGCCGCCCTTTTTGTAAATGATAATCAAGATATTTGCTAATGAAACAAGTCTTAGCATGTTTCCCATCCACTATAGGCCTGAACTTTAAATGTTCTAGCCCCTCGTGTATTTTCAGTATTCCAGATATAATGAAAACCATATGATATTCATTTTTAAAATATCTGTGTTCATTTTCATTAATATGCCCCTAATATAACATGTCATCCAACAACAAGTCCAATTTTTTTGTAAGCTATGTGAATCTCATTAATGTTACTTTCACTGTAAGTATCATCCATCAAAAGCACTGCCATATTGTCAAAGTAATCATTTGTATCCATTATCACTGCCCCATTTCCCTTATTGGGTTTCATTATACATATATCCCTATCTTGGCAATTTCAGCTAACACACCTCTCTCCTCCATAGATACATTACTTTTGCAGTACCTCTGTTTGCTCTTAAATCCTTCCTTGATATCAATTTCACATGATTTTTCATAGACAGCTACTCTATTATTGGCAGGGTGGTTAAAACTACTAGGCCTTTTTAAACCTGGCCCATATGTTTCCATGGTTCCACTTTTAAACCACATTTTTTTAAGCCACATTTTTTTTCAAAGATAGGGTGTGCGAGCATTTATTAGATATTAGAAAAGGGAAGCCTACTAATGCCTTAGCTAGACACATTTCTGCACATCAGGGACATGTTTTTAGATTTTTGTTTTGCAACAATTGGTTAAGGATGTGCAAGGCAGGGTTTTAGACGTGCATCTTGACATTTGCAAATTAAAGTGTCAATTCCATCTTAATGTAACTAATTTCCCAGGAATAAATTATAATGTGAGTATTCCTGCTTTGTTAAAACTGAAATACATTTTAGGGTAGAGACTCAAGTTATTTAAACGGCTTGTGGTACACATTTTAATGCACACAATTTTGTATTGTAATTTTGTATTGTATTTTTACTGTGCCTTTAAATGGTTTTATTGTGATGTCACTAAATAATGTGTAATTAAGGCTGTTAAGTAGAAGAACATGGGTATTTAATGGTTGGGATTTTAGCATTATGTTGTTCTGAGGAACTCCTAATAATGTTTGGATGAAAGCGCTAAACATATACATATATATAAACACATTACAAAAAAAGCCTCACAACCCTCTGTTTAGTTACTAAATGTTTAGTTATGTAACATAAGTCAAATGTTAATATGCATAATGGGTTTTCTAATGCAGCTCCTAGTTCATTTGATGTCATTTAGTTACTAAAAATGCCATTGAATCTGCAGAATGTATGCATCTATAAAATAACATAGGTAGTTTCAAAGGAGTTAAACTCTTGTATCAGAACTAATTATTTACCATTTAAAGTATCTAAGTGAAGGATAACAGAATTTCAAGAGAAAAAAATTTTAAATACAGCCATTTCACAAGTTCAAAAGGTCAAGTGATGTCATCACTGTTGTTTCCTCAAGCTGCAGCTTCATAAGCTTGTTAAAAAGTATCTAAATAGGCTCATGCACAACAGAAGTTGTCTCTAGTGAGGAAAAAAACATTTTTGGTGAGTAATCAAATCTTGAAGCTTTTAGAGTTTATAGAAAGCAAAAAAAAAAACTGAAACTGCCTTGTCATTTTTCATATAAAAACAGCTATTTAGAAGTAACAACAGCTGCCTCAAATCAGAAATCATATTATAACATTTCAATTGTTTACTACCTACCAGTTAAAAAAAGGGAACCTAGTATATATATATATATATATGTATATATATATATATATATATATATATATATATATATATATATATATATATATATATATATATATATATATATATATAAACTTATATTTAGCTATCTATACAACACCATTAATGTACTGTATTAATGTTTAAATGTATCTAAACAAAGAGTCTAAAACATCTAGTTAGAAACACTAATCAGAAACACAGGAAAATAACTTTCGTGGGTGGCATAAGCCAGGGAACCTTGTTGGCTAGGCTTACGTAGGCCCTTGGGCTGATGTTACCCTACCACTGACCCACTACAAAAAATGTACTTTAGAATTAAGTCAAATTATAATATTAGTGAAGAATTAGAAGACATATACCACTTGTAGTTATTTAAAAGGGAAAAGTATGTAAAATACTTATAATGGGGAAAGGAGGGAAAAGAAACATTGGTAACAAAAGATAATAGGAAGAAAGAAGAGAGAGAGAGTTATTTAAATACTTAGTACTATATGTAATTAGAAGTAGATATAGAAAGGAAAAGAGAAAGTTAATAATAAAGATAATTCACATTACCTTATAGTACAGAGATTTTGCAGAATCAAATATATTGAGTTTCGTAAAACAAATCATTTAAAATTAGAAGGAATGTATTCATTTGTCCTTTAGTTTCTTAGTGTCGTTTGGTCCTTCCTTCACAGACCATCCATTTTGTGTTGCCTGCCTCTTCAAACTCTGGAATGACCATTCCATTTCTTCTATATCCGACAGCATTTTCTTCTTTAGGATTAGATCTACTGCTTCTTGTAGGGAATCAAAGATCTTCATTCCTTCTGGCAAGGTGATTTTTATTCTTGCAGGAAACATAATTTGAGCTTTAATACTGGCTTTTTTCAAGGGCTTAATTGGTGGAACACACTCCTTTCTTCTGGATATGACCGTAGAGGTATAGCCATTGTTAAAACGAATACATTTTCACCTATCTTGATAGGTGAATTAGTCCACGCTGATTTTGCACTAAGTCCTTGTCTTGTGATGAAAGAAATCTAACTATTCTAGACTTGTGGTTAGATGAACTCAGAGATGAAGCTGAATTTGCCAGGGACCGATGAGCCGTCTCATTTCCAAAAGAGAGGGATTCAGGCATGTTTAGCGCTGATGAAAACCACTTATTGAGGAAGTGAATCATTTTAGCATCCTCTTCTTTCTCAGGAATTCCATATATTCTTATGTTATTCCTCCTTGATCTACTTTCAAGGTCTTCCAGTTTCTCAATCAGCCTGGTGTTTTGTTCCAGAAGAAATTCATTGTGATCTTCATTTTCTGGAAGTCTATTATCTAGGTCAGTTACTGTTTCTTCTAAGGCAAGAATCTGTTCAGATTGTTTTTTCACTATTCCATTTAGAAGTTCATAGGTTTGTAGGTTCATAGGTTCATACTAGGCTATCTGCTCTAGGGCATTTATAAGCCTAGCCAGAGTGTGTTTGGCTTTCGCCACCCATTTTAAATGAATTTTGCTATGCCCTTTTTTGAGGTTAGTATACTGTGCCTCTGTCTAACAGTGACACAGAAGTGATACCCGGGGTAAACCTACGATCTCCCATCCACTTATCAAGATTCCTCTTGAAGAGAGTCAATGAGGGACTCTGCCTAACCTGGACTGGGATTTTATTCCAGAGTGAAAGGAGCCTCTGGGTTATGAATCTGTCCCTCCAGCATGTCCTATTTATTTCAGTGCTGAGGAAAAATGGTCATAGGTTCATAGGTTAGTACTAGGCTACCTGCCCTTTCAGGCCATGTTAATCCTAGCCAGTTACCCCATGTGAGAATCAAACCCTGCACTTGTGTCTGTAAGGTAAACACCTTAACCATTAGGCCAACCCCCCCATGCAGTAGTTCTCTGCATTCTTGTTTGATAATATCCATTTTGTTTTTGAATGTGTCCATTTTTAGTGACAGTTCTTGGATGTTTGTTATTATAAGATGTAGCTCTTTGTTCGCTGCACTCTCCTGGTGTGGGTTCTTCACGTTGCTCATGTTTTTAGTGACAGTTCTTGGTTGTTTGTTATTATAAGATGTAGTTCTTTCTTCACTGCACTCTCCTGGTGTGGGTTCTTCACGTTGCTCATGTTTTTAGTGACAGTTCTTCGATGTTTGTTATTATAAGATGTAGTTCTTTGTTCGCTGCACTCTCCTGGTGTGGGTTCTTCACGTTGCTCATGTTTTAGTGACAGTTCTTGGATGTTTGTTATTATAAGATGTAGTTATTTCTTCACTGTACTCTCCTGGTGTGGGTTCTTCACGTTGCTCATGTTTTTAGTGACAGTTCTTGGATGTTTGTTATTATAAGATGTAGTTCTTTGTTCACTGCACTCTCCTGGTGTGGGTTCTTCACGTTGCTCATGTTTTTAGTGACAGTTCTTGGATGTTTGTTATTATAAGATGTAGTTCTTTCTTCACTGCACTCTCCTGGTGTGGGTTCTTCACGTTGCTCATGTTTTTAGTGACAGTTCTTGGATGTTTGTTATTATAAGATGTAGTTCTTTCTTCACTGCACTCTCCTGGTGTGGGTTCTTCACGTTGCTCATGTTTTAGTGACAGTTCTTGGATGTTTGTTATTATAAGATGTAGTTCTTTGTTCGCTGCACTCTCCTGGTGTGGGTTCTTCACGTTGCTCATGTTTTAGTGACAGTTCTTGGATGTTTGTTATTATAAGATGTAGTTCTTTCTTCACTGCACTCTCCTGGTGTGGGTTCTTCATGTTGCTCATGTTTTTAGTGACAGTTCTTGGATGTTTGTTATTATAAGATGTAGTTCTTTCTTCACTGTACTCTCCTGGTGGGC
>NC_056744.1:324428354-324513744 GCF_019279795.1 Protopterus annectens | reverse complement strand
TTGGTTTTTGATGGCAACACTTTTATGTTGTGTACTGCTATAATGATAAATTATTACTCTGTGTGCCTCTGCCTGGTTCTTGCTTGATGAGTAGTTGAAATTTGACTAGATATGGTGCATCACTTTGTGCCTGTTGTCTCACAGCAAGGCTCACCTCTTTATTATTAATGTTAATTAAACAATGTTTGCATATGTTGATTAATGTCATCCAGCTGTGTTTTAATATTGTGTGTGTGTGTGTGTGTGTGTGTGTGTGTGTGCGCCTGTTCATACACATCTTTTAACAGCTGTTACTTTTAACAGCTACTCTCTTGCTAAATCAATGTGTTGATCTTGCAAATGTGCAAGAAATCACTTCAAAAATAGATCTATGCTCAGAAACAGAAGCATGTGCGGTTATGTCCAGTAAAACTGGCTGCAGAGAAAAGTACTTTTTTATCTAGGAATGCTTGTAGAAGGTTATGAAGAGAACAAAAACTCACAACCTAATCTAGACATACAATAGCTTTTGACTTTGGCCCCAAGCAGAGAAAGGAAGTAGAAATATCTGTTTATTCCTCTTCTTTCTCTATTAACAACTGTACACATTATCTTTCTGATATTTTTTCAAAAATTAACATTGTTTTACCTACAAATCTTTCTATGATATGGTTTTAGTTTTATTCCTTATTAAAAGAGGAGAGAATGGTTTCTCTGTTTTTGCTTTAGCACTCATTGCACGTGTGTCTTTTTCTTATAGAAGTCTGGATTTTGCCATCACATAATCTCTAATAAGCAAATAATGTTCTTTATATAAAAAGAAAAATAAATGCTGTTTCTTTCATTTTGTGACAGTCAATGCTAAAGGTATAAGAACAGTCTTTAATTGAGCATACACACCCTTAAAGATTGCTGTTATGTAATGCCGAAGAGCTAATTCAGTCTATCACATATTTTATGGCTAAGAGGGAGTTTAGTAGGCGTGCAGTGCTAATTCAGAAATGCTGAAAACAGTACATCCACAGCTGGGAACATTTGTCATTTATTTACCACACCATAAAGATCATCTTTGATATGCAATGAAAATTCTGAAAAAAGATACTGAAGCACTGTCACATAGCCTGGTTATAGTGCCAGATGGATGAAACTCATTGTGTATAAACTTTATTAGTATGAGTCACATGGTACAAAGAATAAATGTGATGGTTGTAATGTAATTGTTTAAAAAAAATTTACACCTGGGCCTTTGCAGCAAGTTTCTCATTTATTGAATAGAATGCCACGTTTTACCTGCAAATACATGACAAAGGTGGTCTGGATCTGAGAAATTATATAGTTTAATAGTATTAGTACTGTTTTGTCTGCAGGCATCTGCTCAAATCAATGTTTTTCTTGTAAATTGTTTATTATGTATGTATTTATCCCTCATTTGGTTGTTGAAATTTATTTTTCATAACAACAGCAAAAAGTCTTTTATAATTTTTTCAAGTTGCACCCAATTCAAGTGCAACTTGTACAATTGGATGGGAAACCGGAAATTCATCCATGGTTTGGCACCGATGTCTTTAATGCAAATAGGTAACCTGTAAATGGTTTATCTCCCAGGCGCCTGCTTACACTTATCAAGGGTATCAGAACTTGTCAGAGATTTGGGATGCATGGCTAGGCTTACAAAGGCCTTAGTGGTCGTTAGCCTAGTAAACACCTATGAACCTATAAGAAGGATAATATGTTACAAAAGTTCCTATACCCAATGCCCCATTTTTGTAGTCCTGTGTTAGCCACACAGCTCACTTGGGTATTTCAGTTGTTGTGACTGACTCCTGTATTTAATTCCTTTCCACGTTCTCGGATAATCCCCAGTCCCCTTGCATGATTTACACCTTGCACTTAGCTTCCTGCCATGGCAAAAAATTACACAGCACAGTTACTGAACCCCAAATCATTAAATGACTTCTGCACTCATACTTATATTAGTGATGGGACACCAGGCTGTACAACAGAGATGCAGATGTCTCACTTCACTGCATTAATCTTCAGCATGTCCTTAGTATGCTATCATGACACAACATTACTTTACAGACACACACATAAACACACCTATAAACACACACACACACACACAAATAAACACACACACACACACACACACACACACACACACACACACACACACACACACACACACATGCACACGCACACACACACATGCACACATATACACACCCACTCACGCACACACATGTGCGAGTGTGCACAAGTCCAAGCGCAGTAACAGCATCCTGTCTTGTTATGACTTCACCCTTGATGAATTACGCTACACAAAGGAATACATTTTTCATCTTTACTGGAAATCATTACCTCGGGCAGTATTCATAGTCTGTCAGTTCACAACTACAGATTGATTATTACAAGCAGCTCTACTATGCTTACATGCAAATAAGCTAAGTGCATGGACTTACCAATGAATAAGTAAAAGCAAAGGAGTTTTGAAACACAAGCCTACTTAGGGCAAAAGTGTAAATTACCTTAAATGAAGCATTAAATAAATATGAAGTACTACTTAAATGCTGCAGATTTCATATAACTTTGTATGTATTCAGAAATTCTGACAGACTTGGCTATATGCAGTCACTCTCGAAAGACCTAAGGCAAGCTACAGACTGTACAGATTTTATTATTAATATTAAAAAAAAATAAAGGAGTTTAAAATGTTTTCCATGCATACATCTTATGTGGACACCCTGATGTTTTCAATGAAGAATTGAAATGGGGACAGAGGAAAGTCTGAAAAGGAGAGACACAACAAAGAGGGGAAAACAGAAAGAAAACATCAACAGGGTTGCACTTGAGGAGGTGGTTGAGGAGCGTGACATTTTTTTTTGGTGGGGATAGACCTCCATTTTTTTCAGACTTTTTAATATAAGAGGGTAGTTTATATGGGAAATAAGTAAGAGGGTGCAGTTGAAAGGATAAGGGAAGAAGGATTGAAGAATCATTAATAAAAGTCCCAGTCCGGAGAGCCTCAAACATGATAGTGGGGCAGAAGAGGACCCCAGTGTTGAGAAGGTAGGGCCTCTGATGGTGCAGTGGCCAGCACCAACTGGGGCAGTATGTCTTCAACATGCTGAAGAGAAGCTTCAATGGGCTGAAGTCACCAATCAGCTACCCCTTCCAATGAATCCTCAACCAAGTCCTGAAGCCCCTACTCAGTGAGGCTTGCCAGGCTGCAACATGCCAAGGTGCCTAAAGGACTATTGCCACTGTCCCACCTGATGAGGAAGTTCTTGGCAGACAGAAGCTGAGCAATCTCTAACCTAGGAGGTATGCACCTGGGTCAGTTCAAGGGATTTTGATGCTGTAGAAAAATGAACGTAAATGAAAGAGAAATAAAATAATAAAGGACAAATGAATGTATAATTAAAATAAGAGAAACAGAGAAAAAAGGGAGGGAATAAAACAGATAATACACAGATCATGTAAAAAGTATTCCATTTCTTACTTTAAAACATGTTTATTTTTATAGAGCTTTAATAAAGTAAAAAAGAATGTAAGGGAAGTGCTTATGCAGACTTTGAGATGAATGTTATAAGAACTGCTTATGCTTATTTGACAGGACAGTGTTTTTTTATCAAGTTCTGGAGGGGTTTACATACTGCAGTCACTACAGAAACATATTGATCACATTGTGCCTGATATGCATTTCCTTGCAATATTGTAGTAAGAACATCTATTATAAATACTTGTACAATCAATGACAGCAATGCTGCACATAGTAAAACTACTCCCTCTTGTACTGACAAGTCTTGGCGAGTTTGATATGCAAAGCTATGGAACGCATCGTCATATACCTAATAAACAAGGATATAGGGAATCTCCAAACTCTGGATCCCAAACAGTTTGGTTTTGTGAAGGGTAGATCATGCCTGCTCAACTTGGTTGACTTCTTTGGTTCAGTCACCAGAGCTGTGGATCAAGGCAAGGTGATTCATACAGCCTACCTTGATCTGGCCAAGGCCTTTGATACCATTCCCCACTTAGGAATCATAGAAAAACTCACTAAGCTAGGTATCAACCCCTATATCACAAGGTGGGTTGCAAACTGGCTCATAGGTAGAACCAACAGTGTGAAAGTAACTGACTTCAGGTCAGACTGCTGACCAGTCATGAGTGGAGTCCCACAGAGTATGGTCCTGGGTCCTCTCCTGTATGGTATCTACTT
Source organism: Protopterus annectens (assembly GCF_019279795.1). NCBI lineage: Eukaryota > Metazoa > Chordata > Ceratodontiformes > Protopteridae > Protopterus > Protopterus annectens. Next base: position 324,509,543 of record NC_056744.1, on the reverse strand, counting down.
CTCTGAAGTCCAGGCTAACACGAAGGGATTCTGGCTGACAAAGGCCGCAGACAATTGCAAGTTGGGAGCTATTATTAACTCCCCAAGTGATGTTGACATCCTGCAGAAAGGCCTCACTGAGACCAACAACTGGACTCAGAACCATGGGCTTAAGCTCATTGCCAAAAAATGTGTCATCATCCCCCGTGGGAAAAACCCGGTTCTCATAAATTACCACATTGATGGTAGTCTAGTGAACACAGAAGGTGTTATAATAGATCTGGGAACACAGGTTGACAGCAACCTCTCGTTTGACCTCCACATTGCCACTGTGGTCAGAAAGTCCTTCTATATGGCACATATCATTACTAAGGGTTTTGCATCCAGGAAGAAAGAGGTTATTGTCTCACTCTACTTTTCCCTCATTAGGCCAGTCCTTCAGTACAATGCCCCAATTGGCATGTACCTCACTAAACACCTGCAACAACTGGAGATGCCGCAAAAGTACATCACAAAGAGGATCCTAGGCCTTAAACATTTGTCATATATAGACATAGTAAAAAAACTCCAACTTTTCTTTGTCTCATATCGCCTACTTAGAGGCGATCTCTGCTTGACTTACAAAGACATGTCTGACCCAGCTCAGTTAGAAATGCTACAGCTGAAGAAATCCCAATCCCTCCGCACCACATGCTCCAGAGACCTCAACCTCATTACCACGATTAACAGAACATGCTGGAGGGACAGGTTCATAACCCAGAGACTGCCCATGCTATGAAATAGACTTCCCATACATATCAAGTAGAGCACCTCACTGGCCCTCTTCCAGAGAAATCTTGATGAGTGCATGGGAAATAGAAAATTCACCCCAGGGATCACTCCATTGGCTTTACTCGACAGAGACACTGGGAACCAAGGTTGGGTGGCATGATGCCAGGGTAATCCTATGGACTAGGCTTGCAAAGGCTCCAGGGCCATTAGCCTAGTACACGCCTATGAACCTATGATAGGAAGAATATTTTTAGGTGATTTGATTTTCCCAGCCACCTGCTCTGTTGCTCTTGTACTCTTAAACTTGGTGGCTTTTGAGTTGTCCACCCCTAGTATAAAGCTGATTTATGACACTCCTCCCAGCCCCATCTCATCAGCTCATTCTACTAAGGAGAGATTAGTGGGGAAGGTCCACCCATACCTGCCAACTGTTCAGATTTCCACAGAATGTCCAGATTTTTGGCTCATATTTTTCGTGTGTTCCTCATAAAATGTGTGGTTTTCTGGCAAATCACTGGGATGATCTGAGATTTGAAGTCACTAAATAATTAAGTAAATTTGAGTTTCAGACTTCATATCTTTTTTCAGAAAATGTATGTGAAAACAAACTCTGTAACTCTAGCAACTTTCTAAGTTCATAAGAGCAGTATTTAAAATATGTCCCTATTTTTTGGACTTTGTCCCCCCATTTTGTTGGGCTTTGTCCAGAGTTCTTGAATTATGAGGTTGGAAGGTATGGTCTACCCCCTTAGTCCCTTAAACTTGAATTATCTTCTGTTTTCTCCCTTCCCACTTAATAAAAAAATGCACTTTATTCAGCTGTGTTTACTGTACCTGTGCTTCTTCCTACTTTATTACTTTATTTTGCTTTTTGCTGCACATTCTTATAGAGTTCAGTTGCATATATTCTGCTGCATTTATTACTGCTTGTAAGTAGCCTGATTAAATTGTAACTGGTATTCTCAGCCTCTTAATTTTGATTTAAGCACTTGGGCTTCAAACTAGTTATCTTACTAAGGAAGGTTTGCGGTTTACACTCTTGTACCAGGAGAGATAGCTTGCATCCTTCTAAGATGGGAATTGCTGGTTGAAGGCTCATTGTGGCTGTTATTCTAAAAGTGTCTTACTTCTGGTTTAAGTACTTGGGCTTCAGGCTAGTTATTTTACATTAAGAAGGTTTGTGGTCTATATTTTTGTGGGAGGAGTGGGCAGCCTCTGCCTTTCTGAGCTGGGAATTGCTGGTGAAGGCTTATTGAGCATGTTATTCTAAGTGTCTTTTTTTGTTTTAAGCACTTGGGCTCAAAACCACATTAGGAAGGTTTGTGGTCTAAACTCTTGTGGATGGAGAGATAGCCTCCACCCTTCTGGGTTGGGAATTCCTGGTGAAGGCTTATTGTGCCTGTTATTCTATGTGTCTTTGTTCTGGTTTAAGCACTTGGGTTCCAAATCAGTTATTTTACATTAGGAAGGCTTCTAGTCTACACTCTTGTGGCAAGGGAGGGGAGCCATCACCCTACTGAGCTGGGAATTGCTGATGAAGACTTATTGTGCTTGTTATTCTAAGTGTGTTTGTTCTGGTCTGTGGTCTGCACTCTTCTGGCATTATTGTCTAGACAATTTTTTTTAAACTACTAGACCATCTAGTTTGATCATAGTTGAGCGTTGCTTGTCCTATTTACTTGTTAAGTCTTCCTCACTCTTCTCTAGTAGATCAGTAGCCTTGGATATGCACTTCCTGACTCTCTCTGTGTCCAGTCTGGTTGAGATGGGTGCTCTGAGGCATTGTAGCAATTGCCTCATGTACACTGACAACTCACTTATTCTTAAGAAAATAATGTATGTGAGATCTGTAAATACACTTCACCACTGGAGGCAAAACTCTCTCATACAACCAAAACTAATCTTATAGAGGCTGTCAGTGACACTTGCACCACACCTACTGCATAGGCTAAAGAACCTACATAAAAAACTACTTATGGAGAGGCACTTACAGGTAACCTTCCTAAAATACTAAGACCTCCTGCACAGTGCAATCAAAGAAAGGGTCATAAGACATCACAGAAACACTCCGTTAAAACACCACCCACAGCTACACATAGTAACATAGTATCCAATGCCTCAACTGCTAAGCCCTAAAGGCAAACCACCACATGGCCAAATTTCCTGGTCATTGGTGATTATATAGAGAGGCACACTGATGTCCCCCTCACCAGACTGAGTAAGGAGAGAGCCACGGTTAGCTGCCTTTCTGGGGCTAGGATGTGTCAAGCTACACAGACTCTCAGGTCATTGAACCATAGGTACCACTATCTCATAGTCCATGTGGGTGTTAATGACCTGAGACATACCTCCCTTGACTATATGAAGTGAGACATGATCAAACTCACTGATTATGTGTCTCAGGTAGGTATAAGCTTGGCTCTGAGCAGTATACTACCTTCCTCAAGGGTGATGCCACATTACCAACAGAAAATTATTGATTTTAACAATTGGCTTAGCTTCTGGTGTCAATTCAGGGGGGCACAATATTTGACAGCTTGGGAGTTCATGGTTCTTGGACTGCACTTATCCCCTTTAGGCTTTCAGACATTCCCCAAGTCTTTTTCAATCCCTATAAAGCCTTTTTTAGGGAATGTGAAACTTAACAGAACCTATGAAGGAATATCTGAAGGTGGTACTAAATGCAAAAATTCTTAACAGAAAACTTCACTCCCCACAAGCCTTTCTCCCATGGAGAGTGTAGACATCTGTGTTGTAATGGAAACATGGTTTAAAGTAACTGATAGTATGCCAGCAATGCAAGTTTATAATGCCTTTCACACCTTTAAACCAGCTACTGCACAGGAGGGGACTAAAGATAGAGGAGTGCCAGTCTATATTAAAAGCAATCTCACATCCGGACTAGTTAAAGTGTGTGACCCATCATACATGTGCCACTAACCACAAACAGGGTGCTGTACCATATCCTTGCAACAGATAGGTCCCTTTCCATATCACAGAAAACCACTATTAACTTTCTCAATGTGCTTAAGTCCCACACCATTCAACCCAATAGAATATTCAAGGGGGATCTCAACTACCCCACTATAGATTGGGAATATATATACCACTTCTAATGCACAAGCCCAGTGATTCCAAAACTTTGTTAATACCATCATAGGTTCATAGGTGTATACTAGGCTAATGGCCCTGGAGCCTTTACAAGTCAAGCCCATACGATAACCCTGCCATCATGCCACCCGACATTAGTTCCCAGTGCCTCTGTTCTTTATTTCTTTGTTGTTTATAGCACTTTGTGTACTGTGTATTTTTTCTAGCTAGTTTCACTGTGTGTGAGGTATTAACTGGAAATTGTCCACTCTTATTAAGCATCTGTTGGGTTGTTTGTTTATGATAACTTGTTGCAGTTAAACTCTTTTGTTCTAGTGGCTCCTTTAGCTGTTTAAAACTTTAATTTAAAGGCTCACTGCTGCTTTTCAGCTGTGAGTAACATTTCTGCAGTTTGTTCTAAGTAGTGGGGATATTTGTAGCATTTCCATATTCAGGCTTGTATTTGGGCCTAGTGTTTGTGGAGGCTGTGTGTCTGAGCACATAATTCAGGGACATCTTGTTTTAGCCAAAGCCATCAGGCATTTCAGTGAGAGAGAATTGTTTGAGGTCATTGGCTGACTGAGGTCTCCTGGACTACAGCTTAGACTAAGCACCTCATTGGTTCTTTTGAGATTTCTTTCTTAAAAGCTGTCTCAGGTTTCAACTTTCTGTTACCTAAGAAGCTCAGTTGTGAGTGTTCAGCCATTTTACAGTGAGCTGATCACAGGAAGGACACTCAGCAAACTCGGAGCTACAATAAATAACATTAAGTATCCTGTTTTTTGTTTATTTTGTTCTTTATTTCTTTGTTGTTTATAGCACTTTGTGTACTGTGTATTTTTTCTAGCTAGTTTCACTGTGTGTGAGGTATTAACTGGAAATTGTCCACTCTTATTAAGCATCTGTTGGGTTGTTTGTTTATGATAACTTGTTGCAGTTAAACTCTTTTTTCTAGTGGCTCCTTTAGCTGTTTAAAACTTTCATTTAAAGGCTCACTGCTGCTTTTCAGCTGTGAGAAACATTTCTGCTGTTTGTTTCCCACCCTCCCTACCTGTTGGTATAGTGTTTTTATAGTTGGTGGCTTTGCAGTTGCCCGCCCCTAGTGTAAATTTGATCTGGGACCCTCCTCCCAGTCTAGTGTCATTACCTCATTCTACCCAGTACAGGGAGAGCATTTGAGAAGGCCAATCAGCTTAGTTTCTGCTACTCCTTTCTCTCTTTCCAAAAAAAAAAAAAAAAAAAAAATTATCTGCTTTTACTGTATTTGTGTTTTTTCCTACTTTATTTTGCTTTTGCATCATCTTAAAAGTACTCAATTGTATTTATTACTGCTTGGTGTAGCTCATTGTAAGCCTTTTAGTTTAAGCACCTGGGCTTCAGACCAGTTTTACATTAGGAAGGTTTGTGGTCTGCACTGTAGTGGCAGAACAGGTAGCTTACATCCTTCTAAGTTGGGAACTGATGATTGAGGGCTCAATGTCTGTTATTCTAAAAGTGTATTAATTCTGGTTTAAGCACTTGGGCTTGAGGCCAGTTATTTTACATTAAGAGAGTTTGTGTTCTGCACTCTTGTGGGAGGAGAGGCTGGACTCTGTCCTTCTGAGCTGGGAATTTCTGGTTAAAGCTTATAGTGCCTGCATATTTGAACTGCTTCTTACTGAAATTGGTACACCTCATTTGCTGTAGCATAGACTAGATCCAGGCCTGCTGAATCTAGCTTTGTTTGTATAACTTGAGCACTAATCCAGGCATTCTTTAAAGTATTCAGTTGTATTTATTACTGCTGGTAGTAACTTGATTAAAGTGTAGCTATCATTTCTAAGTCTTTTGGATTAAGCACTTGGGCTTCAGACCAGTTATTTTACATTAGGAAGGTTTGTGGCCTGCACTGTGGTGGCAGGACAGTTAGCTTACATCCTTCTAAGTTGGGAACTGCTGATTGAGAGCTCAGTGTCTGTTATTCTAAAAGTGCATTAGTTCTGGTTTAAGCACTTGGGCTTCAGGCCAGTTATTTTACGTTAAGAAGGATTGCGGTCTGCAGTCTTGTGGGAGGAGAGGCTGGACTCTGCCCTTCTGAGCAGGGAATTTCTGGTTAGAGGCTTATAGTGCCTGCATATTCTAACTGTTTCTTACTGAAATTGGTACACCTTCTTTGCTGTAGCACAGACTAGATCCAGGCCTGCTGAATCTAGCTTTATTTGTATGCTTGTTGTTTGTTTATTTCCCTGAAACGCTAATTCCACCTAAAACACGGCCTTTTAGCACTTCTGTGGATCTCTAGTGATATATGCATTGCTTACTGTACTTATTTCCTTGTTTCACTTGAAAGAAAGTTACTGTTTGTCGTTTTTGCATTTAAGTTACCTGTAACACATTGCATTTAAGTTACCTGACACTTGCTCACTAAAGCAATTATATAAGTCAGCTCTAAAAAATAAATTAAAAGCACTACACCCTCACAAACTCCCCTTGAGTACCCTGTTCCCCATTGGCCCTTTTTTTCGATTATAAAGGAATTCCCAATACTATTCTAGCATGTCCAAAGGTCAGTTGTCAATCTCCTCTCCGGTCCAGCTGGTGAATCTGGGAATCTTGAGGCAATGTTACAACTGCCTCATGTACACAGACAACCCTCTCCTCCTCCCAACAAATTCCAACACATGTGAGAGATGCAACCATATAGCCAAACTGGAGGCTAAGCTCTCTCAACTCAGTACTGGCATAACCAGTCAGGAGGAGAAGGAAACCACACTCACTACAATTCCAGTCTCACATAGACCTACCACGACAACAAACCAAACACATAAACACACAAAACATACTCGGAGGCTCTAAATAAAAATCTGCCTAAGCAGCAGAGACCTCCAAAGCAGACAAACAAGCAACCGCTACCCCAAAACAAAACACGTGCAACACATAGCTCACAAAGCCAGTGTGCCGAACAGTCACAGCCCTTAAGGCTAAACAACACACCTGATACACTTGTAATAGGTGACTCTATCGTCAGGCACACTGACGTCCGCTCACCAGGCTGAACAAGGAGAAGGTCATGGTGAGCTGCCTGTCGGGCGCTAGGATCCGCCACATAACACAAGCACTCAGGTCACTCCAAGGCAAGTACAAATATGACTCAGTCATTGTCCATGCTGGTGTGAATGACCTGAGACGTACCTCCCTGGACTACATGAAAAGAGACATAGAGGAGCTCTCTGAGCATGTAGCCCAGGCCGGTATGACCCTAACCTTGAGTAGCATCTTACCCTCACCAAGAATGATGCCACAATATGAAGACAAGATGATCAATTTCAACAATTGGCTTAAGTGTTGGTTTCATTCAAAGGGGATCCAATGCCTGTCAGCCTGGGATGACATGCTCGACAAGCCACGATGCTTCACTAGGGACGGCTTGCACCTGTCACCCCTGGGCTTTCGGATATTGGCAAAGGCTCTTGCTACCCCCATAGTGCCTTTTTTAGGCAAGGCTCAAAAAACAAACCCACCTCCATAGGTATCATAAGGGATAAGAAACTAAGAGTAATGCTACTCAATGCCAGAAGTCTAAACCTCAAGATGCATGCACTCGAAACTCTCCTTAGTATGGAGAACATCGATATCTGTGCAGTAACAGAAACCTGGTTCAAGGCTCCCGAGAGCACCCCAGCACTACCAGGTTATACCTCATACCATGCTTTTCGGCCCCAAAACTTGGACCGAACCACAAAAGAGGGGGAGTATCAATATTCATCAAAGATACCCACACCTCCAGGTTGGTGGCACAGCATGAAGCATCAGAGACTATCCATGTGCAACTAACTGTGGGTAAAACTGCCTTCCAGTTTATAGCCTGCTACAGACCACCCTCCCAAACACAGGAACCCCACTTGGCCTTCCTGAGAATACTGGAAAATATGAAGGTCTCTCCAAACACCATTATATTGGGCGACTTCAACTACCCAAACATAGACTGGGAGCATTACTCTAGCTCCAACACCCTAGCCCAAAGGTTCCTAGAATTTATAAACTCAAATGCTATGGAACAACTTGTTACCACTCCCACAAGAGGGGAAAACATACTGGACCTGATCATCACCAACATGGGGACACTATGCTCCAGACCAGAAGTGTATCCCTCACTGGTAAGATCAGACCATAAACTAATCTCACTGGATATTCACATCCCGACCCCACCCCCTGCCCAGAAAACCACAGTGAAAAACTTCTCTAAAGCAAATTTCACACGCCTCATAACCGAGACGAAATCCTTCAAAGCCCCCGGGCCTGTGGAAAATATGGCCCAGACCGCAGAATCCTTTATAAATGCATTCTATGAACACCTTCAGGAATGCATGGATCCTGCAATCCCAAATAAAACCAAGACCCAATCCTCCAAAGGCAGACGTCCTGTCTGGTGGACCCCAGCCATAAACAAACTATACAATAGAAGGAGGAAGCTACTACATGATAGAGCAAAATCCCAAATAGGGAAGGCATCTCTGATCAGTATTAGCAAAAAACTACGGGCACTCATAAAATCGTCTAAGGCCAGCTTCGAGAAAAAAATTGCACAGGACACTAAGGATAATCACAAGGCTTTCTTTAGTTATGTTAGGAACCTGGGTGGGAATTCCCAGATATGCTCCGAATTAGTCCAAAATGACAAAAAATACACCGAGCCAACAGACATTGCCAACATCCTAGCTGACAGGTTCAGTGCAAACTTCTCCCCCCTCTCCCCACCAAAAGGGCAAATATCTATCCCAACAGAGTGCTGCCCCCCCCCCTGACATCTCAGATGTTCAGGTAAGAGCCGCCCTCTCCAAAGCAAAAAACACAGCATCAACGGGACCAGATGGTGTCCCGGGCTGCGTCCTACATGAACTCCAAGAAGAGCTAAACCCAAACATAAAACTACTGTTCAATCTTAGCCTTACTACAGGATATGTACCCAAAGAGTGGCTTACAGCAACAGTGGTCCCTTTCCACAAAGGTGGTGCCTCAACGGATCCTGGAAACTATTGCCCCATAAGCCTGACTAGCTTGGTCTGCAAAGCTATGGAAAGGATCATCATGGACCTCATAAATAAAGATATTGGGGACCAACAGACACTGGATCCTACCCAGTTTGGCTTTGTTAAGGGCAGATCCTGCCTCTTAAACCTGGTCGATTTCTTTGAAACAGTCACCGAGGCCATTGACGAGGGGAAGGTGGTCCACACAGCCTACCTGGACCTCGCAAAAGCCTTTGATACAATACCCCACTCGGGCATTATAGATAAGCTCACCAGCTTAAATATAAACCCCTATGTCACTAGATGGGTTGCAAACTGGCTCAAGGACAGAACCCACATGGTTAGAATTGCTGGAGCCATGTCAGACTCCCACAAGGCTCAGTCCTGGGACCTCTCTTGTTCGGTATATATTTCTCGGCGGTACAGGCCAATACGGAAGGACTGTGGCTGACCAAGTTCGCAGATGACTGCAAACTGGGCACCATAATCAACTCTCCAGCTGACACAAGCATCCTCCAAAAGGGCCTCATAGAAACAGACAACTGGTGCCAGAGCCATGGCCTCAAGCTAAATGCCAAAAAGTGTATAGTCATCCCCTTTGGCAAAAACAAAGTGCCCACAAATTACCACATTGGTGGTAATCCATTAAGTACAGAAGAAGTCATTAGGGATCTGGGGACCCAAGTTGATAGCAATCTCTCATTTGACAACCACGTGGCCACAGTGGTTAGAAAAACATTTTATATAGCCCACCTAATCATGAAGGGATTCACATCTAGAACAGGGGAGGTCATCGTACCTCTTTACTCATCCCTCATCAGGCCCATAATTGAGTACAATGCCCCTTTTGGGATGTACCTTACCAGACACCTGCAGCAACTGGAAAGACCCCAAAAGTACCTCTCCAAGAGGATCAAATGGCTCAAACAGATGCCATATGCTGCCCGGTTAAAGAAACTCCAGCTCTACTCTGTGGCATACTGCCTGCTCAGAGGCAATCTGTGCCTGACGTATAAAGCCATGTCCAACCCGGAATTAATGGACATGCTGCACCTCAGAAAATCCAAATCCCATCGAGCTACGCGCTCGAGAGACTTGAACCTCAGCACTGAAATAAATAGGACATGCTGGAGGGACAGATTCATAACCCAGAGGCTCCCTTCACTCTGGAATAAAATCCCAGTCCAGGTTAGGCAGATTCCCACATTGACTCTATTCAAGAGGAATCTTGATGAGTTGATGGGAGATCGTAGGTTTACCCCGGCTATCACTTCTGTGTCACTGTTAGACAGAGGCACAGTATACCAACCTCAAAAAAAGACATAGCAAAATTAATTTAAAATGGGTGGCGAAAGCCAAACACACTCTGGCTAGGCTTATAAATGCCCTAGGGCAGGTAGCCTAGTATGAACCTATGAACCTATGAACCTAAGAGAGGCACTAGAGTAATCCTCGGGGTGAATTTTCTATTTCCCATCCAGTAATCAAGATTTCTCTTGAAGAGGGCCAGTGAGGTGCTCTGTTTGACATGTATGGGAAGTCTATTCCATAGCATGGGCAGTCTCTGGATTATGAACCTGTCCCTCCAGCATGTTCTGTTGATTGGGGTAATGAGGTTGATGTCTCCAGAGTGTGTGGTGTGGAGGGATTGGGATTTCTTTAGATGTAGCATTTTTAACAGAGCTGGGTCAGACATGGCTTTGTAAGTCAAGCAGAGATCGACTCTAAGTAGGCGATATGAGACAGAGAATAGTTGGAGTTTTTTGAGACTGTCCATATAGGACAACTGTTTAAGGCCTAGGATCCTCTTTGTGAAGTACTTTTGTGGCCTCTCCAGTTGTTGCAGCTGTCTAGTAAGTTACATGGCAAATGGGGCATTGTACTCGATGATTGGCCTAATTAGAGAAATGTAGAGGGAAGACAATGACCTCTTTCTTCCTGGATGCGAAACCCTTAATAATGAGATGTGGCACATAGAAGGACTTTCTGGCCACAATGGCAATGTGGTGGTCAAACGAGAGGTTGCTATCAACCTGTGTTCCCAGATCTTTTATAACGCCTTCTGTGTTCACTGGACTACCATCGATGTGGTAATTCATGGGAACCGAGTTTTTCCCAAAGGGGATGACGACACATTTTTTGACATTGAGCTTAAGGCCATGGTTCTCAGACCAGTTGTTGGTCTCAGTGAGGCCTTTCTGCAGGATGTCAACATCACTTGGGGAGTTAATAATAGCTCCCAACTTTCAATTGTCTGTGAACTTTGTCAGCCAGAGTCTCTTTGTGTTTGACTGGACTTCAGAGAAGTAGATACCAAACAGGAGAGGACCCAGGACTGAACCCTGTGGGACTCCACTCGTGACTGGTTGGCAGTCTGACTTGGAGTCAGCTACTTTCACACTGTGGGTTCTATCTTTGAGCCAGTTTGCAACCAACCTAGTGATATAGGGGTTGATGCCTAGCTTAGTGAGTTTTTCTATGATTCCTGAGTGGGAAATAGTATTAAAAGCCTTGGCCAGATCAAGGTAGGCTGTATGAACCACCTTGCCTTCATCCACAGCTCTGGTGACTGACTCAAAGAAGTCAATCAGGTTGAGCAGGCATGATCTACCTTTCACAAAACCAAACTTTGTGGGATCTAGAGTTTGGAGATTCCCTATATCCTTATTTATTGGGTCCATGATGATGCATTCCATAGCTTTGCATTTCAGACTTGTAAGACTAATGCGGCGATAGTTCCCAGGGTCTGCAGTTGCTCCTCCTTTGTTTATTGCAATGACTGTAGCAGTGCACCATTCAGTAGGCACAAAGCCTGAGATGAGGCTCTGACTGAACAGGGCAGACAGGTGTGGTGCCAGTTCACTCTGTAGTTCATGTAGAACACAGCCAGGGATATTATCAGGTCCCATAGGAGCTGCATTTTTGGTCTTGGACAGTGCTGTGTAAACCTGTGCAGCAGTAATACTGGGTGCCTGGCAATCTACTCGTATTGTGATTGGTCTTTTGGGGGGGTTAAAGTTGGCACTGCCAGTATATGGAAATATCTGTTGGCTCGGTATAGGAGGTACCATTGTGCAGTAGCTCAGAGCAAATTTAGGTATTGCCATGGAGATTCTTTACACAACTATAGAAGGTCTTGTGGTTCTTTACTATCTGCTGCAATTCTGTTTTCATAGCTAGCTTTAGAGGATTTGATGAGGGATCTTAACTTTTTGTTGAGGTTGATAAAGGAGATTTTCCAGTCTTGGGACTTCACCTTATTTTGCTTCAGTTTCTTCCTTCTGTTGTAGAGTTTGTTCATGGCAGAGGACCACAAGTTTGGCTTCCTTTTTTTGGAGGACAGCGTCTTGGTTCTATTGGGTATGGCAAGATCCATGCATTTGTGTACGTGCTCGTACAGTGCATTGGTATATGATTCAGCAGTCATGCAACTATTCTGCATTTGCATGGGTGCCGTGAAGTTAGCCACCTCTGTCTTTAGGAGCTCAAAGTTAGCACTGGAGAAGTTTTTCTTGGTGGTTACCGTTGTGGGGTGGGGGGATGTGGATTTCCAAGGTGATTAGTTTGTGGTTGGATCTTACCAGAGAGGAATTGACTATTGGTGTAGAGCAATGGTCGTCCATGTTAGTAATGACCAGGTCAAGGATGTTGCTACCTCTAGTGGGGGTAAGAATGAGCTGGTCCAGGGCATTGGAATTAATGAATTCCAGGAAACACTGGGCAGGTGTATTGGTACATGAGTAGTTTTCCCAGTTAATGGAGGGGTAGTTGAAGTTGACCAGTATGACAGTGTTAGGTTGGACCCTAATATTCTCCAGGGTGCTTATGAACGTGGCGTGTGAGTCTTTGGACATAGTTGGGGACCTATAGCAGGCTATGACCTGAATTGCTGTCTTACCCAATGGTAACTGCACCTGAAGTATCTCTGATGTGTTATGTTGGGCTACCAGTCTGGAGGTGTGTGCATCCTTCATGAATATGGAAACACCTGCCTTTGGAGCTCCAGTCCAGGTTCTGGGGCCAAAAGGTGACTGTGGAATGAGTTATAGCCTGGTAGTGCTGGGGTGCTTTGAACCAGGTCTCTGTTACAGCACAAATGTCAATGTTCTCCATTTTAAGGAGTGCTTTGACTGAGTGCATTCTGAGATTTAGACTTCTAGCTTTGAACAGCATGACCCTCAGATTGCATTTGTCTGGAATAGTGGGCCATTCTCCTACCAGGGCTACAAAACACCCTTGAACTTGTACTCATGAAGATGGGGAGCTAATGTTCTTCACCCAATGTATTATCTTTACTCATCAGATATGACCATAAGACAGGATTACTTGAAATAAAAATTAAATCTGGGGGCTCAGCAAAATCAAAAACCTTTAAGAACTACTTCAATGCTAACCTCTATTGATTAAGTAACACTATAGCTAAATTCCAAACACCCCCAAACCCACGAAATGCCATAGAATACACTGGGCTAGTTACACAATCTCTGTGCAGCCGTATTGATAGCTTTATAGACTGAGCTGTGCCCACTCATATTACGAATAAGACAAACCCATGCAGATGGACAATAGAGGTATGACTGCTGAATCCTACACAAATGCACTTTATAAGCACTTACACGAGTGCATGGATCATGCTATTCCTAATAGAACCAAGATGTTATCCTCCAAAAAAGGGAAGCCAATCTGGTGGTCCTCTGCCATAAACAAACTCTACAACAGAAGAAAGAAACTGTTGCAAAAAAGAGTAAAATCCCATGACTGGTCAACCTCAGTAAGAAGCTGAGAACCCTCATAAAATCCTCCAAAGCTAGTTACGATAACAAAATTGCCACTGACTCTAAAGACAACCACAAAGAATTCTATAGCTATGTCAAGAATCTCAATGGGAACACTCAGATCTGCTCTGAGTTACAGCACAATGGCACTAAATATACAGAATCAACTGATATTGCCAACATCCTAGCAGATAGGTTCAGTGCTAACTTTACCCCCCTCTCACCCACTAGAGGGCCCATCTCTATACCGGAAGAATGAAAAGTTCCTATAATCATGGCTGCACAAGTAAAAAACACACTCTCCAAAGCCAAGAACACAGCATCCATGGGACCTGACAATATCCCAGGCTGCATTCTACACGAACTACAGAATGAACCGGCACCCTACCTAAGTACCATGTTCAATCATAGCCTCACCTCAGGCTTTGTACCCACTGAATGGTGCACCGCGATGGTTATCCCACTCCACAAAGGGGGAGCCATGACGGACCCCAGGAACTACTGCCCCTTTAGCCTGACGAGCCTGGTCTGCAAGGCCATGGAACGTATCATCGTAGAACTCATAAACAAAGACATTGGCAATCTCCAAACTCTGGACCCTACCCAGTTTGGATTTGTAAAAGGCAGATCATGTCTCCTAAACCTGATTGACTTCTTTGAAGCAGTCACCAAAGCCATAGATGAGGGTAAAATGGTTCACACAGCTTATCTGGATCTCGCCAAGGCTTTTGACACCATCCCCCACTCTGGAATTATAGATAAGCTCACTAAACTAGGTATAAATTTCTATGTCACAAGATGGGTTGCCAACTGGCTCACAGACAGAACCCACGCTGTGAAAGTAGCGGATTCCAAATCCGACTTCTGACCAGTGACAAGTGGAGTACCACAGGGTTCAGTCCTGGGTCCCCTCCTGTTTGGTATCTACTTCTCTGTAGTGCAGGCTAACACAGAAGGTCTTTGGCTAACAAAGTTTGCAGATGACTGCAAACTAGGAGCCATAATCAAAACTCCTAACGATGTGGAAAAACTACAACTACAAAAGGACCTCACTGAGACAGATACCTGGTGTCAAAGCCATGGCCTGAAGCTCAATGCCAAAAAGTGTATTGTCCTCCCCTTTGGTAAAAACTCTGTACCCATGAACTACCACATAGCTGGTAGTCTACTTAATGCCGAAAATGTGATAAGAGACCTTGGGATACAGGGGGACAATAGTCTCTCCTTTGATAATCACATTGCCACAGTGGTTAGAAAATCCTTCTATATGGCTCATCTCATCACAAAAGGATTCTCATCCAGAAAAAAAGAGGTCATTGTTCCCCTCTACTCATCACTCATTAGACCCATTATAGAGTACAACACCCCTTTTGGTATACCTCACAAGACATCTACAACAACTGGAAAGACCACAGAAATACCTCATAAAGAGGATTACTGGCCGCAAACATATGCCCTATGCAGACTGTTTAAAAAAACGACAGCTTTACTCCATCGCATATCGCCTACTCAGGGGCGATCTCTGCCTAACATACAAAGCTATGTCAAACCCAGAGCTGTTGGACATGCTCCACTTAAAGAAATCCCAATCCCTCCAAGCTACACGTTCTAGGGACCTAAACCTTGTCACCACAATAAACAGAACATGCTGGAGGGATAGATTCCTGTCCCAGAGACTTCCCATACTCTGGAACAGACTACCTATCTATGTCAAACAGAGCTCCTCATTAACACTCTTCAAGAAAAATCTTGATGATTGGATGGGAAATGGGAAATTCACCCCAGGGATCACTTCTGTGGCTCTGCTCGACAGGGGCACAGGAAAATAATTTTCTTGGGTGGCGAAAGCCAGGGTACATTTTTTGGCTAGGCTTATATAGGCCCTAGGGCCAATAGCCTAGTACCTACCTTTGAACCTATGAACTCAAAAGACAAGTCACCTTGTTGGAATCATATTATCAATCGAGTATACAAGAAAAGAAAAAAAATCTTGGTGAAGCTTAGGAGGAACAAAGCCATACA
The DNA here is from genome assembly GCF_019279795.1 of Protopterus annectens. Taxonomy (NCBI): domain Eukaryota; kingdom Metazoa; phylum Chordata; order Ceratodontiformes; family Protopteridae; genus Protopterus; species Protopterus annectens. Next base: position 324,493,897 of record NC_056744.1, on the reverse strand, counting down.
TAGTAAATGCCCCATGACCAATCTAAATAGGCAGCTAAGAGGGTTAAGTAATATTTCAAAGGCTAAAAAAAAAAAAAAGCTTCTCAGGCTAAAGACAGACACAAAGCTTTCTACAGCTGTGTCTCTAACCTCAGACAAAATATACAACAATGCACAGAGCTTATTGTAAACGGCATCACCAACACTGAACCAGAGGCCATTGCCAACCTTTTGGCTGACAGGCTCAAAATCCCCCCCCCCCCCCGATAGTCCAAAAGAAATATTGAGTACCACAATTCCACCAACTATTACTAGGGAACAGGTCTTGAATGCACTTTCCAAGGCCAAAAACACTTCATCAGTGGGCATGGATAACATCCCAGGATGTTTAATAAATAGCAGCATGACCTATCTGGTCCACTTGAATCATTTTTCATCTGGAGCATTCAGTCAGGTTTTGTGCACAAGGAATGGAAGATGGCTACAGTAATTCCTCTGCACAAAGGAGGCCCAACCACTGATCCAGGTAACTACAGGCCCATAAGGTTTACCAGCATCATATGTGAGGCCATGGAAAGAATCATCATGGACATGATAAATGAGGACATAGGCAACCTGCAAACACTGGACCCATAACAGTGTAGCTTTGTTAAAGAAAAGTCATGTCTATTAAATCTGGTGGATTTTTTTGAGAGGGTCACCAAAGCACTGGATGAAGATAAGATTGTACACACAGCTTACTTCAACCTGGCCAAGGCTTTTGGCACAATACCTCTCTCAGGCATTATAGACAAGCTGACAAATTTAGGTATAAATCCTTTTATTCATTAATTTATTTATCTGACATTTGTTGACTGGGATAGTTCAAATAGGCAAGTGCCCTTTTTCAGTGGAGGCCCAGGGTGAAAATCTCCACAAAAAAACATGTAGGATACTCCCAGTAAAAAATATGCAAGAAAATGTACATATTAGAGGATGAACTAGAAACAGAAAGTAACATACAAGTATATAATATATAATTCAGATTTAGCTAGGAAATATGTTGCATCACAAAATGCTAATGTAAGAATAAGAAAAATAAGGAAGATATAAAAACATAACCGTACAAGAAAGGGAAAAAGTAAACTTAGGAAAGGAGTCCGTTAAAAAGGGAAGGAAGTGTAGCGGAGGTTGGCAGGAACAGGGAAGAAGGAGACTTGAGGAAAAGGTCAGGAAAGGTAGGTAAAGCAATACGGTTAGAAAGAAAAAGTGAGAAAGGAAGTGATAGTAAGAGGAGGAAGAAAGAAGAGGTGAGAGTGAAAGAAATCTGGGAATAAAGAGAGCAGGAGGGAAAAGACAGAATAAGTTGAAAGTTGAAACAGGAAGGAGAGGGATTTCACGTGGGATGATTAGACTGACAAATCCAGGCCATGTTCAGGAAAATACTAAGAGCAGTTTTGAAGTCATGAGAATTGGTAAAATGTCTGAGGGCTAAGGGAAGCTTATTCCAAGATAATGCAGGAAGGCAGCTATAAAGGTTTAGTCTGAAAGATTTTTTTGGCTTATGAATCTGCAAGAAAAATTGATCAGAACTTCTGACGGAGCAGGGAAGGTTATAAAAAGATACAAGAGAGGAGATACTAGGGCAGGAGGAGTGTAATTTAGGATGGTATGGATAATGAGAAGCTGTGAATATAAGAGTTGGTTTGGAAGCTCTAACCAGCTAAGAGTGTGGACAGCAAGGCAGTGATGATATTTAGGTGGCAGGTTGGCAGCGAATCTGGCAACTTTGTTGTATGTACTCTCAAGTTTGGAAAAAAGAAAGGACTGTAAGTTACTAATGATTTGAGAAGAGTAAAATAAGTTAGGGAGAAGATAAGACTGGGTAAGTGAAATTCTAGAACTGGGTATTAGGACATTTTTATTCTTATAAAGAAGGCCAAGCCTTTGGTGGGTCTTCTTTATACAGTGGTGTACATGGAGATCAAATTTAAGTTGATAATCAATGATTACTCCAAGGAGCTTTGTAGAGGTTGTTGTTGTTGTGTCTTTCGGCTTTTCCTGGTTAGGGGTCGCCACAGTCGAACTCCGGTCCGCTAATGATTGACAGTAGATTTTTATGTGCAGAGTTGCCAGCCCTGATGCACAACCTTCAACGAAGGTACGCCCATTCACGCATGTCTCCACATAGAAGACGCTTTAGCTGAGAATCGAACAGGACAACGTCTTACTGTGAGGTGACAACGCTACCACAGCACCACCACTGCAGTATAAGGAGCTTAGTAGAGGTAAATCTGAGATAATAGTGTTGTTAAGGGAGGAGATAGTAAAAGAGGCCTTAAGAGGGGAAACAGATTTAGGAAGAACAAGTAGTAGTTTTGTCTTTTATGGATTTAGAATGAGTTGATTATTAGTAAGTCAGGTTTCAGTGAGGTTGAAGGAGGTTTGAGTAAGGAAGAGCAAGTCAGTGGCGTTGTCAGCTATAGTGATAATGGTAGAGTCATCTTCAATATGAGGCAAGACTGAGGACAGGATGTATAGAGTTGATTAGTAAAAATGTTAAAAAGAAGGGGACCAAGAATACAGCCTTGTGAGACTCCAATTTTTATAGGGAGGAGGGGAGAGAGAGCTGAGAGCCATTTGACAGCTTGCTGTCGATTAGAGAGATAGCTAGAGAATGAAGAAATAGTAGCATGGAAGAGATTAAGTTGAGATAGTTTGGATAGAAGGATGGAGTGGGAGACAGTATGAAAGGCTTTAGAAAGATTTAAAAAGAGGCAAGAGACCAGTTTATTATTGTCTCTAGCTAGAGAGATTGAGTTAGTGAAGGAAAGTAGTGCAGTGGTGGTGCTATGGTGAGGGTGAAAGGCAAGCTTTCATCACCCACTGGCTAGCCAACTGGCTCATTGATGGGACCCAGGAAGTCAAAATAGGTGAGTCCTCCTCCAGCAACAGACCAGTCACTAGCAGAGTCCCCCAAGGCTCAGTATTGAGCCTGCTCCTTTTTGGCATCTATTTCTCTGAAATGGTAGCAAACTCTGAAAGTTTATGGCTGACTAATTGTTCAGATGATTGCAGGCTGAGAGTTATCACCAACTCCCCTGCAGACACTAGCATTCTTCAAGAAGGTCTATCTGTGACTAATAAATGGTGCAAACCCATGATCTTAAACTCAATGCTAAGAAATGCACAATTGTACCCTTTGGAAACTCAACCATCCTGGCTAATTACCATATCGATAATACACTCCTAAGAGTCTACCCAGTGGTCATGGATCTGGGTATGAATGTAGACAGTAGCCTTAACTTCAGCCACAGTGGTGAGGAAATCCTTTTATGTTTCACAACTTATAAGTAAGGGCATGGCATCTAGGTCCAAAGAGGTCATTATCCCACTGTACTCCATATTTATCAGACCAATCATAGAGTACAGTGCTCCCTTTGGTATGTACCTGATGAGGCATATGCAGCAACTAGAGTGACCTCAAAGGTTCCTTACAAAAGGAATACAAGGCATAACAAACCTGCCTTATGCAGATACCCTTAAAGCCCTTTCCCTCTACTCAGTCACCTATAGATTTCTGAGAGGTGATCTATGCCTGGCTTACAAGGCATCAGCAAACCCCACACTTATGAATCTCCTACATATTCATAAGTCAAAGAATACCACAAATATAATGTTTAGGGAGCTGAATTTTGATCTGACTTAAAAAGAACATGCTAATGTCCCAGAGATTGCTTGTCCTATAGTACAGGCTTCCCAACTTTGTGAAGCTGAGTTTGTCTATTACCCAGTTTAAGTGCAACCTAGACCAGTAGATGTGGAACAGGAAATTTACACTGGGCCTGGCTCCCATGTCCCTTATGGACAGAGGTAGCTTATCTCATTCCCTCAAGTACAGCTCTTTTGAGTGTGTACCTTTAACTACCAGTGGGTGTGGCTTCAGCCTTTAAAAAATGAAGTTATTCAGCCTTTAAAAAATGAAGTTATCACCTTACATTCCTAACAAATACTCATTGACAGAGGTCAAATATCAATACAATTGTTTTTGCCATCATGTATGCTTCAAGATAAAATATTCCGGTACATTGTATGTAGCATGGTTTTGGAATTATTAATGCAAATATGAACAAGAAATATTTGATGCCTAGAGGCGCAGTAGGAGTTAACTGCAGAAATGCCTGGAGGTGTGACTCGGCTGTAATGAGTTAAAAATGCCTGCTCCTCAGTGTCCTATTTGGATACAGGATATAATTATTCTTTGGGGAAAACTTGGCTAGGCTTAGAAAAGCACTCTGGGTTGTTAGCCTGGTAACAATCTGTGACTCTATGCATCTATAATACTTGAATCAGGCTTAATGGCAGGCACAGTGAGTCTTTCTAAACATGTCACCTGTTGTCTCATGCTACAAGAGGTCTCTTAGCTGTAAAGAGAAGAGCAAAAGTAAAGCAACAGTATCAGTGCAGTGACAGGTCCGTTACTAATACGGCGAATGTGACAAGTCCATTACTAATAAGGCAAAACTGTATAAACAAAAAAGTAAGTGGAACCACGAGCAGGGATAATACAACAGTTGTTTGTTCAAAAAGTATAAAGTCCACAACTTACTTTAAAAGTTGCTTTTGTAAAAAGCAAGAGATGTTTATTCCAAAAGTTTAAAATCCACAACGTACTTAAAAAGTTACATTGTATGTGCAAAGAACACTTTTACCAAGATAGACTTCTTCAGGAAAAAATCTGAACAACACATTGTGTTTACTTATGTAATCAAGATGTAGTCACATGATCAAGTCACAAGTTAAAACTTTAGTCACATGATAAGATTAAAATAAAATATAAAGGTTTTTACATAAGAAACTTTTCAAGCAACTTGTGGATGTTATACTTTTTTGAACAAACTGTTCTTTTGTTCCTGCTCATGGTTCCAGTTACTTTTTTGTTTTGCTTGTAAAGAGAAGACATGAGACAATTCTTGTTTACCTGCATTTCACTTTTTTTCATTAACATGTAATTATATGATTATTAGCTCTAAGCCATTCATGCACTGCAATATTTTCTTACCATGCATTTGTTCAAATATACATTCATATCTGAATTCTCAAACATCGCTAATCTTGTCCTTCCTGTCACTTATAAACACAGGTAGGTTTGTTAGAATGCATTTTTGAATATTATGCTTTGCACATAACAGTCCCTTCATTTTGCTCATCTAGAATGTGCAGACACACACACACACACACACACACACACACACACACACACACACACACACACACACACACATGCGCACACATGCACGCACACACACACACACACACACACACACACACACACACACACACACACGCACGCACACACACACACACACACACACACACACACACACACACACACAGTTTTCTTCCTTAACAATTCTAAGCATATTAGCTGATTGGAAATGTATGCAGAACTAGCAGAGAGTTAATAATATTGGTTAATTGAGAGGAGTAGCTGGGCCATTTGGAAAGCAGAGTGAGACCCTTATTTGATGCCCCCTTCCTGAAGAAAAAAATGTTTTTGAATGGCGTCTGGGGGAATATGCTGTTGACAACAATTTTTCACAAAACATAAGAGACCAACATCAACTCCAAACTGGAAGTTTTATTGAAAATTTAAAGCATTTTCAGAATAAATCATTTGGCTGTCATCTGATGCATAATTAAACGCATTGCTTTAGCAATTTGAAGAAATCACACAGTTAACCTTCCATTAAAAGTTCACAGTTAAGTACTAGACTAGCTGACTTGTGGACCATTTCAAGCCTAGCCAATTTCCCTGGTGAGAATCAAGCTCTGTACCACCTTTCTATGAGTTAATCAGTTCATCCATTATGCCAATCCCAGCTCCACTCATTAAAAATAAAGCCTGAATAACATCATACTTTTTATACTGTAATAGCTTGCCTAGTGTGCTGCATAAGCTCTGTACCACCCTTCTATGAGTTAAACAGTTCAACCATTACGCCAATCCCAGCTCCACTCATTAAAAATAAAGCCTGAATAACATCATACTTTTTATACTGTAATAGCTTGCCTAGTGTGCTGCATAAGCTCTGTACCACCTTTCTATGAGTTAAACAGTTCAATCATTACACCAATCCCCAGCTCCACTGATTAAAAATAAAGCCTGAATAACATCATACTTTTTATACTGTAATAGCTTGCCTAGTGTGCTGCATAAGCTCTGTACCACCTTTCTATGAGTTAAACAGTTCAACCATTACGCCAATCCCCAGCTCCACTCATTAAAAATAAAGCCTGAATAACGTCATACTTTTTATACTGTAATAGCTTGCCTAGTGTGCTGCATAAGCTCTGTACCACCTTTCTATGAGTTAAACAGTTCAACCATTACGCCAATCCCCAGCTCCACTCATTAAAAATAAAGCCTGGATAACATCATACTTTTTTTTTCTCAAAAATCTCTTTATTGAATTATAAAATATAACATAACAACAAACATCAAAACATTGTAAATATAATAATTTACGAGTTATTTGAAGTTACACAACATATATAAGCATATTTCAACTCATGAATGTGAACATTAAAGAAAACAACAGTATATACAATATGTACAAAAGGTGACCAAGGTGCAAATGATTAAATGATATTTTAATCATGTGAGAAAATGAAGTATGAAGGTAAATAAATCCTATTAGTGTACTAAGACAAAAAGGTAAAAACTATTAATCAATATTAATAATATAGAGGACCTTCTCTATAGTTTTGTTATTTAAAGCCATTTTTTGGGACTCTTCAACATAGATTTTTGTGCGGAAATGTACAAGTAAGCCATTGTTCTAAAGGCATTCCAATTCAATTTAGTGCGATCAAGCCAGTTTTTGGTAATGTAAAGTTTTATGAGAGAGGAAATAAATATAAATACATGTGTATCTAATTTAGAAAGATGTATCGAGGGTATGTGAAGAATTGCTGTTTCCCAGGATAAAGTGGATTTGTGATATCCCATTTTCTGTAACCTTACCTTCAAAGAAGTCCAAGGTTTATGTGAATAGTGGCAATACCAAAAAATATGTAGAAGGTCAGCTTTTGGAAATGAGCAACAGGGACAAGAGGGAGACTTACTAGCATCAAATTTATTAAGTTTGGAAGGGGTATGATATGCATTATTATTTATCATCAATTGGGTATAGAACAATTTCTTAAAAGGGGAGTATTCCACAGTGTTTATAATAGCCAAGAGTTTTTGTTTCTCAGTTAATTGAGAATTATGTTTATCCCAGAAGTTAGAAAAAAGACATAATGAGTCTTGTATGAATTTGTTTAATAAGTTATATGATTTTGATAGCATTTTCTCAGGGAGTGATACTGTTTTAATTATTGTATTTAAATTATTAAAATCTTGTTCTTTTGGCTTATTAAGAGCACATTTAGCCATAATTACATCTCTTAATTGACGTAAAATTATGGTATATTTACAACTGACTTTCAGTATATTCCGCAGGTTAGTCAGGGACAAATCTTTATATTTCAAGAGATCCCAAACATTCATATTTTTGATAAGAGGGTAGTTTGTAAGATTAAATGGCATATTATCTAATTTAAGATTGGGATTCAAGTGAAGTGGTTGAAGTAAATAAAGACTATTATCAAGCTTGACAAGTTTCAGTAACTCCTAAAATGCTTTGATCTTTTGTTTTAGGAAATTCGAGATTTTGAGTGTGTTTATGATATCTATAGAGATGAATGGAATGGCAGCAGGGTTAATGTTTTTGGATATAATATATTGATGCCATAGCTTAACCCAAATTGGAGATTGATTGCAGTTAATATTGTTCAATTTAGAAATGGAGAGAAGTTTGTTGGCCAAAACAATTAAATAACAGAGATACAAATTTGGCAGACCCAAACCACCCCTGTCTTTAGAAGTAGATAATTTAGAATAAGAAATCCTAACTGTTTTAGGAAACCACAAAAATTTAGCTAGTTCTTTATTAACTCTATCAAAGAAAGATTTAGGAATGATTTGATCTGAGGAATTGAATTGATAAAGAAATTTAGGGAGAATATTCATTTTAATCACTGCAGTTTTGGATAAAAGTGATAGGTTAAGTAGTTCCCATCTACGCATATCAAGCATTATTGATGTCTATATTTTATTCAAGTTATTTTGAAATGTAGATAGGCTATTTTGAACCACATGAATACCCAAATATTTAACTCCATAAGTAATGTTAAAAGAAGATCCAGGAAATAGGTATGGTTTATGTGCCAAATAATTTAAAGGGAGAATATGAGTCTTTTGGGAATTGATGTGATAATCCGACGCAAGTGAAAATTTCTCAATAGAGTTGACAAGTTTGTTTAGGTCTGTGATAGGTGTTTGAAAGTATATTACTAAATCATCCGCAAAAGCTGAGAAAGGTAAATTAGTGTTCAAAACCCTAGGAATCCTATGGAATGTATTTTGTGTTATGTATAAAAGTAATGGTTCTAAGTACAAATTAAAGAGAAAAGGAGATAAAGGACAGCCCTGTCTTGTACCATTAGTAATCTTTATAGGGAGTGATGTAGATCCATTAATATACAGTCTAGTAAAGGATTCTTTATATAAAGTTTTGATTAAATTTATAAATGATACAGGAATATTAAAACAGGTCATAGTTTGAAAAAGGAAGTCCCAACTCACTCTATCAAATACTTTTGATGCATCAAGAATCAATGCATATAGTGGGTTATTATCATTTTCCGTTAGGTGTATAATGGATTCCATAGTCAGAGTGTTGTCCCATGCATGTCTGTGAGATGTAAAACCTGATTGGTATGGGGAGGTTATAGATGTTAAAACTTTCTTTAATCTATTAGCCAGAATAGAAGATAACATTTTGATGTCTAAATTGATTAATGAATGGGTCTGTAATTATTGGGGTCCGTTTTGTCTTTATTATTCTTTAAAATTAGTATAGTTTTTGAGGTGTTCCAGTGGAGATCAGCTATGTCATTTATTTTAATGTAATTATAAACCTTGAACAAGAAGGGAGCAATTACTGACTTAAAGGATTTAAAAAATTCCGGTGTGAATCCGTCTGGGCCCGGGGATTTACCAAGTTTGAGTCTGTCAATGGAATCCGAGATTTCAAGGAGACTTAGAGGAGCTGACAAAATGTTTTGTTGTTTTTCATTCAACATAGGGAACATTATAGAACTTAGAAAACTATTTATATGACAATTAACAATAGGTTTAGGGTTTTTGGAATATAAATCAGTATATAATAGTGTAAAAATTGCAAAATTTCCTTGTCAGTGTTATATACTTGATTTTTGTATTGTATAGGCGATATTTTAGGCCTATCAAAGTTTTTTTTAATTATTCTTGCTAAAGTTTTGGAAGGTACTTGAGTCCATTCAGAGTAAGTAGCTAATAATCTTTGCTCCAGTATTGAGAGGTTATTTTGATGTAATAAAAGAAGTTCTTTTTGAGATTGTATAATTTGCTTATAATATGAAGGGTCCGAATTTAATCTATATTGAGTTTCAAGAGACTGAATCTTTAGTTTTAGGAATCTTTCTTTATTATTAAATTGTTTTTTAAGGTATGAAGCCTTACCAATGAACATTCCCCTCAACCTAGCCTTGCAAGCAGCCCACTGTATATCATAGGGAATATCCGTTGAGTCTAGGTTATTTTCCATTTCCTGAATTATTTCTATACATGTTTTACCAATATCTTTATTAGAGAGCAAATTATTATTCAAAGTCCAACTGTTTTGTTTGAATGTATGTCTAGAATTAAAGTCCATATTTAATTTTAGTAAGATTCTAGAGTGATCAGAGAGAAATCTGGGCTCAATACTAAAGTCCAAAAACAATTGTGATAGAAAAGTAGATACAAGAAAGAAATCTAACCTTGACCATGAATGATAACATTTTGAGTAATATGTATATATATCTTTTTTATTTGAGTATTTAGTAAGTTGTAGAGGGTCTATAAGATTATAGTCTAATATTAGGTCTTCTAGCGCAAGGGATGCTTGTTGATTATAAGAAGAGGAACAGCTAGTGTGGTCTATAACTGGGTTAATTACAGCATTCCAGTCTCCACCTACTATAACATAGTGATCTTTATAAGACGAGAGAATATTTTATATCTGTAGAATAAAAAAATGTTGATGACTACAAGGACCATAAATATTTAGCACCAAAAGTGGTTTATCTAAATTTTGTATGGTGGAGGTAAAGTAGCACCATCTGCCCTCATTGTCATGTTCTTCTTCGATAATAATCCCCTGAAATTTTTGTTTAATTATGATAGCCACCCCTCTGGCATTAGAAGTGTCACCAGAAGCTATTATTGTTTTGATCCACTTTTTACTTTTTTCTTTGTACCAGTCATCCCTAGGAATATGTGTTTCTTGCAGAAAACATATATTAGCATGTGATTTGTAGATTAAATGGAATAGTAAAGATTTCTTGGCTTTGTTCTTAATCCCTCTTACATTCCAGGAATCAATTATTAATAAATTATTCATATGATTATCAAAGGTCTATTAAAAGAAATGCAGGAGAATAAATTGTTTGTATATGAAAAAAAAAATAAAAAAGGAAGAAGAAAAAGAAAAACAAAACTTAGTCCCAGTACAACAATTATTATGTATAAAGGTATGATTCAAAATAAAATCAACTTTAATCTCAAAATCTTCCCACTTCCCTACCCCAGTGCCTACCCACCTAAACTTATCTAAAGAAGGAAGACATAGATAACTATATGTATGATGTGTATACTTGGTCACCAATAAATCCCATGTAACAAAAGAAAATTTGAGTAAAGTCCTGAGAAGGACTATAATAAAGTTAACAAAACTAAACATATTTACACAATAATCTAACAACAAGATGCCCGACATACTTAACCCCATTCACATGTGTATTCACAAACTCCTATAAAGTTAATTAAAATTATGTCAAATAAAGAAAATATTGTTAATCTAACACTATAATATATATTTTCATTAATAGGTGCGTGTGAAACATATATATCATAGTAGAATTTTAATACATCTAGAGCAAAGTAAACATGTAAGTGAATGTATTAACATGAGAGTATATCTCAAACCCTATAATTTAAAAGTATCTAGAATAAGAGGTATTAATTTATTTATTTAAGATATAATACTTTTATATCAATAAACCATATAATCAATAGATCTCTGACTAATAATGTAATTATTGACTAAACTAATTTGTAGAACACAAGTGAATATAATTTCTTTTAATAGTGGGATCACCATCACATCTAGTATCAATCATCCATCTAGTATGCAGTTTGAAGTCTCCCATCTACATTACATACAGTAAAAAAATAAGTAAAATATTGTTTAATAACTTATCATAGATATGGTTTCACTCTGAGTTAGGTAATATGTATAATGTAAAGTATGCCAAGGGCACAAGGAATCCCCTAACACATATGTCAAGCACTACCCAATCTAGTAATATCTTATGATGTTTCATGTTGCTGTATAAAAAATGACATTTTAATCATAAATAAAATAATGAAAATCAGAGCCTAACCCACATCCCTCTGTTAAGTAATTTGCTAACCTAAGCCCACTGTGAAAGGATGTTAACATTAGATTTAACTTTGAACCCATTTAGATATACACGAAGCTGTAATATATAGAACTACAATTATCCTAGAGGCTTGACGTGTTTAGTGTACATAGGGAACATATCAGTAGGTAAAAACCTTATAAAATAAGGCTAAACAATGTATTTTTTGAGAAACAGTCTCAGAGGCAGTGATGCCTCAGCGCATACATAGAAATCCTCTCGAACATGAAACGAGCGTCTCAAAGCGTGCAAAGCTTCAGATTCAACCTAAGTGGGGAAAAACACACTTACGTGAAGAAACAACAACAAGACAGCCAGAACAGAGTCTCCGATGATGGGAATCCACATTCTATACAAAGCGAGGCATCAATAAACCAGGAATCCACACTCTAAGCAATGAGAAGCATGTAAAGGACTCGACACATCCAAATCAGCAATCGCTTTCAAGCCAGATGAGTACAGCAACAGGAAACTCATTTCAAACAGCTTGCCACTGCCATGATGTATGAATCTTTATTTTCCCCATATCACGACACCAATGCAGAACCACACACGAAGGGAAACACTGTCCATCACACTCCAGACACAAACCAAGAAACCCCAGCAAGGTTAGTAGCATAACATCAGTACTGAAGACTGGATATTGCAACTTCCATTTTGATAAGTGACAATTAAATATTGAAAGCAATGGTTCCTTAAATATTTAGGCTCTGATGATTCTCAAATACTGTGTAAGCAGTACATATAAGGATTACAGACACTGGAGTATGTGACTAGTTTAGTTATTTTCAAGCATATGACTTTCTTACAATAAGACTGGACTGAATTTTCTTTTTGTAAAAAGTCTGTCATGTGGTCATTGTGGTTAAAGAATACATATTATGAGATGTAGGTTTACAGATCTAACAGTAAATGTACTTAAAACAGTTAGATGAGTTACTTTTGTGCAGCTGTATCAGGAAGGGTCTTGAATACTTTTAGGAAGATGTCTTTTGCTTCTTGTGGATTTGTAATTATATGTCTCCTGTCATTGTAGTTGAAAGATAGAGTGTTTGGGTAACTCATGCGGAACTTGATTTCCCTTTTTATCAGGTCTGCACAGTATAGTGATAGCTTTTGTCTATTCAGTTTTATTTGAGGAGGTAAATCCTGTGAAAAGGTCAGCTTATGTGAATTCCAGATAAGATGTTTTTTACTTTTGGCTGCTACCAAAACACTTTGGGTATCTTGAAAGTTTAGTAACCTTGTGTAAATAATCCGAGGCGGAGCAGAATCTTGACGGGCATGCAGGGCTCTGTGTGCTCTTTCTACAATTAAGGATTTTGTAGTTGTCTCACGGTTAAGTAGTGCCTCAAATATTTGTTTAGTCACTGATAGTAAGTTTTGATTTTCATAAGATTCCGGTAAACCTCTAATTATTATATTATTTCTGCGACTTCTTGCTTCTAAGTCCAGTAATTTGGCTTGTACTTCTGCAATAATAGTATCTTTGGATTTTAGATCTCGATCCACAGTATCTGCTCTCATTTCCAAAGCTAAATATTTGTTTTCAAGAATGTCCATTCTTTCATTTATCTGTTTTAAGGTTTTACCAAAATCAGTGAATTGAACAGAAAAACTCTGTATGGCACTCTGAATGGGTTGTAATGCCATCTTTAAGTCTTCCAAATGAAAGTTAGAGTCACTTTTATCTTTGGCATTTACTTTAATGTTCTCAGTAGTTTGTTTAGTGGTTCTTAATCTTTTAGAGCCAGTGTCCTTCTCTGGAGAAAGCATAGAAGAAAATTTGGCCTTGGTTGTCTGCGTTTCCATGGTGTCAGAGTTGCTAGCCATGCCCAGGATAAAGGTGTGAAAACAGGATGCTTGACACAGGGTAGAGCTTCTGGGGTGCATGTGGCAGGAGACAGTTGAAGTCCAAAATTTGTCTGAGGTAAATTATTAAAAAAAGTTAAACTTTTTTGAAAATAAATAAGCTCTGAATGAAGGAATTTTGTCAGAGATACTTTCTATAAAAAAAAAAAAAACTGTGGAGAAATTGTGCTTGAAAGTTGTTAAAAAAAGCCGGTAATGTCAAAGCTGTGAGAAGCTCAGTGAATAGGGAGCAGTCTAGCCGACGACCATCTTGAAATCCTGAACATCATACTTTTTATACTGTAATAGCTTGCCTAGTGTGCTGCATAAGCTCTGTACCACCTTTCTATGAGTTAAACAGTTCAACCATTACGCCAATCCCCAGCTCCACTCATTAAAAATAAAGCCTGAATAACATCATACTTTTTATACTGTAATATCTTGCCTAGTGTGCTGCATAAGCTCTGTACCACCTTTCTATGAGTTAAACAGTTCAACCATTACGCCAATCCCCAGCTCCACTCATTAAAAATAAAGCCTGAATAACATCATACTTTTTATACTGTAATAGCTTGCCTAGTGTGCTGCACATAAAATAGCAGTGTATGACGTGTGAGCAATAAAGGCAGGCATTCAGAGGTGTTCATCACTGATATTGTGCAAAGCCCCCAGGGGTTTTGTCATGCTGTGAGTCATTATGACTCCAAAGAGAGCTTAGTCACGCAAGTACATGAGTGATGACTTCCTGACAGTGTGTGCTGACATACGAAATTCCTGCACCACTCTGCTGCCTTTGTAAAATATTAAGTCAGAGCTGTCATGAAAAACTTAGGCTAAAGCAACCTATTCACTGCAGCCTGCAGCCTGCTAACTGGTTGTCTGCCTTTATCACTTCTAAACTTGTTATCGAGTATCCAAAAATAAATGGTAAGGAAAGTAGTGAGTTTGCTTTGTCAACATTAAATTCAGCTTCGGGAGACATATGTAGGATGTTTTATCACACAAGCAGAACCATCTGTGAAGTCAGAATCTGGACTGGACCTAACTCTTATGTGCAATTTCTGTTATGTGTAATATTAGTAAGCAACTGAGCAATGAATGCAATCAGCATGTCATGTATATAATTCCATTACTTCCCTCCATCATTCCTTCCATGTAAAGAAAATTTGTGGCATTCTTATTCTGAATTCACTGCCACCCCGCTCCTTATGTACATGTACTGTTCAACAACACTTCAGAGGAAAACTCTATCATACAAATTACATCCAGGAAAGGATCAGTGCAATTGGCTTTACCAGAAAGGCTCATCCAGACTCTGCTACACTTTGCTGTGAAGGAAAGGTTAGTTTGCTTTTATTTTTTGTATTACTATATTGCCTTTCTATATTTTGAATACTGTAGTTTGTTTTCTTTGCCTTGTGTTTTGCTTGCATTCTGTTTTAACAGCATATTAAAACTTCAAAAGAGACCAAAGCTCTCTCTGCTCTGAGTCAGGCAGAAATAAGAACTGATTAATTAAGGACTCAATCATAAGACAGAAGAGGTCACTTAAGGTTAATCACTTGTTAACTGAGGGAGTGGAGCTAGGAACTAAAATTTCTATTTAAGGAGTAAACTAAAACATTTCAGAGCTTTACCAGAAAGGCTCATCCAGACTCTGCTACATTTTGCTGTGAAGGAAAGATTAGTTTGCTTTTATTTTTTGTATTACTGTATTGCCTTTCTATATTTTGAATACTGTAGTTTGTTTTCTTTACCTTGTGTTTTGCTTGCATTCTGTTTTAACAGCATATTAAAACTTCAAAAAAGACCACAGCTCTCTCTGTTCTGAGTCAGGCAGAAATAAGAACTGATTAATTAAGGACTCATTCATAAGACAGAAGAGGTCACTTAAGGTTAATCACTTGTTAACAGAGGGGGTGGAGCTAGGAACTAAAATTTCTATTTAAGGAGTAAATTAAAACATTTCAGAGCTTTACCAGAAAGGCTCATCCAGACTCTGCTACATTTTGCTGTGAAGGAAAGGTTAGTTTGCTTTTATTTTTTGCATTACTGTATTGCCTTTCTATATTTTGAATACTGTAGTTTGTTTTCTTTACCTTGTGTTTTGCTTGCTTTCTGTTTTAACAGCATATTAAAACTTCAAAAGCGCCAAAGCTCTCTCTGTTCTGAGTCAGGCAGAAATAAGAACTGATTAATTAAGGACTCATTCATAAGACAGAAGAGGTCACTTAAGGTTAATCACATGTTAACAGAGGGGGTGGAGCTAGGAACTAAAATTTCTATTTAAGGAGTAAACTAAAACATTTCAGAGCTTTACCAGAAAGGCTCATCCAGACTCTGCTACAGTTTGCTGTGAAGGAAAGGTTAGTTTGCTTTTATTTTTTTGTATTACTGCATTGCCTTTCTATATTTTTAATACTGTAGTTTGTTTTCTTTACCTTGTGTTTTGCTTGCATTCTGTTTTAACAGCATATTAAAACTTCAAAGGAGTCCACAGCTCTCTCTGTTCTGAGTCAGGCAGAAATAAGAACTGATTAATTAAGGACTCATTCATAAGACAGAAGAGGTCACCTAAGGTTAATCACTTGTTAACAGAAGGAGTGGAGCTAGGAACTAAAATTTCTATTTAAGGAGTAAACTAGAACATTTCAGAGCTTTACCAGAAAGGCTCATCCAGACTCTGCTACACTTTTCTGTGAAGGAAATGTTAGTTTGCTTTTATTTTTTGTTTTACTGTATTGCCTTTCTATATTTTGAATACTGTAGTTTGTTTTCTTTACTTTGTGTTTTGATTGCATTCTGCTTTAACAGCATATTAAAACTTCAAAAGAGACCACAGCTCTCTCTGTTCTGAGTCAGGCAGAAATAAGAACTGATTAATTAAGGACTCATTCATAAGATAGAAGAGGTCACCTAAGGTTAATCACTTGGTAACAGAGGTGGTGGAGCTAGGAACTAAAATTTCTATTTAAGGAGTAAACTAAAACATTTCAGAGCTTTACCAGAAAGGCTCATCCAGACTCTGCTACACTTTGCTGTGAAGGAAAGGTTAGTTTGCTTTTATTTTTTTGTATTACTGCATTGCCTTTCTATATTTTTAATACTGTAGTTTGTTTTCTTTACCTTGTGTTTTGCTTGCATTCTGTTTTAACAGCATATTAAAACTTCAAAGGAGTCCACAGCTCTCTCTGTTCTGAGTCAGGCAGAAATAAGAACTGATTAATTAAGGACTCATTCATAAGACAGAAGAGGTCACCTAAGGTTAATCACTTGTTAACAGAGGGGGTGGAGCTAGGAACTAAAAATTCTATTTAAGGAGTAAACTAAAACATTTCAGAGCTTTACCAGAAAGGCTCATCCAGACTCTGCTACACTTTGCTGTGAAGGAAAAGTTAGTTTGCTTTTATTTTTTGTATTACTGTATTGCCTTTCTATATTTTGAATACTGTAGTTTGTTTTCTTTACCTTGTGTTTTGCTTGCATTCTGTTTTAACAGCATATTAAAACTTCAAAAGAGACCACAGCTCTCTCTGTTCTGAGTCAGGCAGAAATAAGAACTGATTAATTAAGGACTCATTCATAAGAAAGAAGAGGTCTCTTAAGGTTAATCACTTGTTAACAGAAGGAGTGGAGCTAGGAACTAAAATTTCTATTTAAGGAGTAAACTAGAACATTTCAGAGCTTTACCAGAAAGGCTCATCCAGACTCTGCTACACTTTTCTGTGAAGGAAATGTTAGTTTGCTTTTATTTTTTGTTTTACTGTATTGCTTTTCTATATTTTGAATACTGTAGTTTGTTTTCTTTACTTTGTGTTTTGCTTGCATTCTGCTTTAACAGCATATTAAAACTTCAAAAGAGACCACAGCTCTCTCTGTTCTGAGTCAGGCAGAAATAAGAACTGATTAATTAAGGACTCATTCATAAGACAGAAGAGGTCACTTAAGGTTAATCACTTGTTAACAGAGGGGGTGGAGCTAGGAACTAAAATTTCTATTTAAGGAGTAAACTAAAACATTTCAGAGCTTTACCAGAAAGGCTCATCCAGACTCTGCTACACTTTGCTGTGAAGGAAAGGTTAGTTTGCTTTTATTTTTTGTATTACTGTATTGCCTTTCTATATTTTGAATACTGTAGTTTATTTTCTTTACCTTGTGTTTTGCTTGCATTCTGTTTTAACAGCATTTTAAAACTTCAAAAGAGACCACAGCTCTCTCTCTGTTCTGAGTCAGGCAGAAATAAGAACTGATTAATTAAGGACTCATTCATAAGACAGAAGAGGTCACTTAAGGTTAATCACTTGTTAACAGAGGGGGTGGAGCTAGGAACTAAAATTTCTATTTAAGGAGTAAACTAAAACATTTCAGAGCTTTACCAGAAAGGCTCATCCAGACTCTGCTACACTTTGCTGTGAAGGAAAGGTTAGTTTGCTTTTATTTTTTGTATTACTGTATTGCCTTTCTATATTTTGAATACTGTAGTTTGTTTTCTTTACATTGTGTTTTGCTTGCATTCTGTTTTAACAGCATATTAAAACTTCAAAAGAGACCACAGCTCTCTCTGTTCTGAGTCAGACAGAAATAAGAACTGATTAATTAAGGACTCATTCATAAGACAGAAGAGGTCACTTAAGGTTAATCTCTTGTTAACAGAGGGGGTGGAGCTAGGAACTAAAATTTATATTTAAGGAGTAAACTAAAACATTTCAGAGCTTTACCAGAAAGGCTCATCCAGACTCTGCTACACTTTGCTGTGATGGAAAGGTTAGTTTGCTTTTATTTTTTGTATTACTGTATTGCCTTTCTATATTTTGAATACTGTAGTTTGTTTTCTTTACCTTGTGTTTTGCTTGCATTCTGTTTTAACAGCATATTAAAACTTCAAAAGAGACCACAGCTCTCTCTGTTCTGAGTCAGGCAGAAATAAGAACTGATTAATTAAGGACTCATTCATAAGACAGAAGAGGTCACTTAAGGTTAATCACTTGTTAACAGAGAGGGTGGAGCTAGGACTAAAATTTCTATTTAAGGAGTAAACTAAAACATTTCAGAGCTTTACCAGAAAGGCTCATCCAGACTCTGCTACACTTTGCTGTGAAGGAAAGGTTAGTTTGCTTTTATTTTTTGTATTATGTTATTGCCTTTATATATTTTGAATCTGTAGTTTGTTTTCTTTACCTTTTGTTTCGCTTGCATTCTGTTTTAGCAGCATATTAAAACTTCAAAAGAGACCACAGCTCTCTCTTTTCTGAGTCAGGCAGAATTTTTTCCTGCCCTCCCACCCATTTAAGTTGTCTTGTTAAATACCACTGTCTTTCTAGTTGCCTGCCTCTTATGTTAATCTGACCATATATCTCATTTCTCTCTACTTTCACTGGCTTATGTGAGTAATTACAAAATCATCATTTTTGAAATCCCACCCCTTCAATTATTTAAATTTATTGGCCATCCTACAGTATTTCATAATACCAAAATACAAAAGTGACCACCCCTTTCAATCCATCTTGCTGTTTTAAAAATAGTAACTCTCCACTAAACCTTAACTTTTTAAACAGGTAAAACTCAAGTTACCTACTTTCACATCTAACTTCTCTAGTGCACACTGCAGAGTGCATTCTTTTCAATCTTACCTTTAAGCATCCCTGTGACTAGCACTTTCTCTAATACCTGCTGGAAAGCACTAGGAAGCCTTAAACTCATACAAACACTGAACTCTTCTTGTTAACAAGGAGAAATTAATAGTAGGCACTAAACAGCCTATAATTGCAAAGTACCTTGCTAAGGAAACAGCTTCTATACTTTACAAAGAAAAAAAAAAAGCCCCAAGCCAGGCATGTCGAAGGGTCAGCTTCCGGTGATTTCTCCTGTCCACCTGGTGAATCTGGGCATACTGGGGCAATGCAGCAATTGCCTCATGTACACAGACAACCCTCTCATCCTACCACCCAACACTACAACCTCTGAGAGATGCACTTACATAGCCAAAATGGAAGCAAAGCTCTCTCCACCCAAGATTGTGCTAAACAGTCAAGAGGAGAAGGTTAACATCCACACTACACCTCAAGCAACACATAGCCCTTCTAAACCCGCACCACCAACACCCACATATAGCAACACTAAATCCACATATGCAGAGGCCCTTAACTGTAACCTGCCCAAGCAACAAAGACCTCTGAAGCTGAAACGCAAACAAACACCAATCACAACCAATGTGTCACATAGTTCACAACACCAGTGTGCCACCCAGCAACAGCCCCTAAGGCAAGACAATGTACCTAACACTTTAGTCATAGGTGACTCTATAGTCCGCACACTGATGTCCCTCTCACCAGGTTGAATAAGGAGAAAATTACAGTCAGCTGCCTGTCGGGTGCCAGGATCCGCCACATAACGCATGCACTCAAGTAACTCCACAACAAGTACAAATATGACTCTGTCATTGTCCATGTTGGAGTGAATGACTTGAGACGTACCTCCCTGGACTACATGAAAAGAGACATGGAAGAGCTCTCGGATCATGTGGCCCAGGCAGGTATGACCCTAGCCCTGAGTAGCATCCTGCCTTTGCCCAGAATGATACCACAATATAAGGATAAAATGATTGACTTCAACAATTGGCTAAGCTTATGGTGTCATTCAAAGGGGATCCAGTATCTGTCTGCCTGGGATGACATGTTTGACAGACCACAATGCTTTGCCAGAGATGGTCTGCACCTGTCACCCTTGGGATTCAGGTTACTGGCTAAGGCTCTTGCCACCCCTATAGTGCCTTTTTTAGGCAAACTTCAAAGGACAAAACCACCACCGTAACAGGTACAAGCATGCAAAATCTGAAGGTAATGCTACTCAATGCTAGAAGTCTAAACCTCAAAATGCACTCTCTCGAGGCACTCCTAAAAATGGAGAACATTGATATCTGTGCAGTAACTGAGACCTGGTTCAAGGCTCCAGAGAGCACCCCTGCAATACCAGGCTACAACTGTTACCACACTTTTCGGCCACCAAACCAGGACCGAAACACTAAAGGTGGAGGAGTGTCAATATTCACCAAGGATATTCACACCACCAGGCTAGTTGGCCAACACAATGTGTCTGAAATTCTCCAAGTGCAATTCACACTAGGTAAGACTGCAATCCAAATTGTAGCTTGCTACAGATCCCCCACCATACCCCAAGATTCTCACTACACCTTTCTAAACATACTGGAAAATATTAAGATAGAACCAAACACCCTAATACTGGGTGATTTTAACTACCCTGCCATTAACTGGGAAAACTACTCATGTCCCAACACCTTTGCACAACGGGTCTTGGAATTCATAAATTCCAACGCCCTGGATCAACTAATCCATAGTCCCATCAGGGGCTCCAATATCCTAGACCTGGTCATTACCAACATGGGAAATCAATGCTCCATACCTATGGTCACCCCCTCATTAGTCAGGTCTGACCATAAGCTAATCACCCTTGACATCCACATCCCACCCCCACCCCCCAGTAAAGAAACCATCATAAAAAACTTCTCCAAAGCCAACTTCATGCTACTCAAGTCAGAAGTGACAAACGTCATGACACCCATGCAGACGGGAACTGAAAGTTCAACTGCTGAATCCTACACTAAGGCACTGTGCGAGCACATCCACTCATGCATGAATCGTGTCATCCCAAATAGAACCAAAATGCTCTCATCCAAAAAAAAGGAAGCCAATCCGGTGGTCCCCTGCCATAAACAAACTTTACAACAAAAGGAAGAAACTTTTGCAGAAAAGAGGAAAATCCCAGGATGCAAAAAATTCCCTTACTAGCCTCAGTAAGAAACTGAGATGCCTCATAAAATCCTCCAAAGCTAGTTACGAAAATAAAATTGCCAAAGATTCCAAAGACAACCACAAAGCATTCTATAACTATGTCAAAAATCTAAATGGCAATGCTCAGATCTGCTCTGAGCTAAAACAGAATGGCATTAAATATACTGATCCGAAGGATATTGCCAATATCCTGGCAGATCGATTCAGTGCCAACTTCACTCTCACCCCCTAAATGGCCCATCACAATACCGGAAGATTGCCAAATTCCAGTAATAACGGCCACACAGGTACAAAACGCACTCTCTAAAGCCAAGAATACAGCATCCATGGGACCAGATGACATCCCGGGCTGTGTACTACATGAACTACAATATGAACTGGCACCTCACCTAAGTGTCATGTTTAATCATAGCCTCACCTCAGGTTTCATGCCCACTGAGTGGCGCAGAGCTACAGTTATCCCAATCCACAAGGGGGATCCACCTTGGATCCCGGAAACTATCGTCCCATCAGTCTGATAAGCCTTATCTGCAAGGCCATGGAGCGTATTATCATGGAACTTATAAGCAAAGACATTGGCAACCTTCAAACACTGGACCCCACCCAGTTTGGGTTTGTGAAGGGCCGATCTTGTCTCCTGAACCTGATTGACGTCTTTGAATCAGTCTCCAGAGCCATGGACAAGTGTAAGGTGGTCCACACAGCCTATCTAGACCTTGCAAAGGCCTTTGACACCATCCCCCACTCTGGAATCATAGATAAACTTACTAAGTTGGGCATTAATCCCTATGTCACTCAATGGGTTGCTAAATGGCTTACTGATAGAACCCACACTGTAAAAGTAGCCGACTCCAAATCCAGCTCCAGACAAGTGACAAGTGGAGTACCTCAGGGTTCAGTCCTGGGGCGACTCTTGTTTGGCATCTACTTCTCTGAAGTACAGGTCAACACTAAGGGACTCTGGCTAACAAAGTTTGCAGATGACTGCAAACTGGGAGCCATTATTGAATCCCAAATGATGTGGATACTCTACAAAAGGGCCTTACAGAAACAGATGCTTGGTGCCAGAGCCATGGGCTCAAGCTCAATGCCAAGAAATGTATTGTTATCCCCTTTGGGAAAAAACATGTATACATGAATTACCATATAGGTGGCAGTACACTAAACACAGAAAGTGTGATAAGAGACTTAGGGACACAGGTGGACAGTGGTCTCACCTTCGATAACCACATCGCCACAACAGTCAGGAAATCCTTCTATGTGGCACACCTCATCACGAAGGGCTTTTCATCCAGAAAAAAGGAGGTCATTGTCCCACTGTACTCATCCCTCATTAGACCCATTATAGAATACAATACCCCATTTGGTATGTATCTCTCAAGACATCTGCAACAACTGGAAAGGCCTCAGAAATACCTCACTAAAAGAATCACAGGCCTAAAGCAGATGCCCTACGCTGACCGCCTTAAAAAACTCCAGCTATACTCTGTCGCATATCATCTACTCAGAGGCGATCTCTGCTTAACATACAAGGCCATGTCAAACCCAGAGCTGTTGGACATGCTACACTTAAAGAAATCCCAATCCCTCAGAGCTACATGCTCCAGGGATCTAAACCTTGTCATCACAATAAACAAAACATGTTGGAGGGATAGGTTCCTGACCCAGAGACTCCCCAGACTCTGGAATAAATTGCCCATACATGTCAAGCAGAGTGCCTCTTTGGACCTCTTCAAGAGGAAACTTGATGATTGGATGGGAGAAAGGAAATTCACCCCAGGGATCACGTCAGTCGCCCTGCTAGACAGGGGTCCAGGAAAGTAAATAATGTGGGAAGAAATAGCCAGGGAATTGTTATGGCTAGGCTTGTATAGGCCCTAGGGCTGATAGCCTAGTACCAACCTATGAACCTATGAACCTATGAAAATAACTGATGTACAATAGAGCAAAGCAAAATAAAAAGATCATGCTACCAAAACATTCTCAGAAAATGTTAAGGATATAGCATTCATTCATTCATTCATTCATTCATTCATTCATTCAGCTAACAATAATAAATAAAAGCAGCTTTAATAAATTAAGACTCATCAATTATTTCACCCTCATTAAACAGAGTAGCACTGACTCAAAGTCCATCAACTGATGCAGTTTTGATGAATTAAGAACTCATCTCACCCTAAAAGAGCAATGTGCCATTCATAGATAGTCCATATCCCTCAAAAACAGTATAGCATTCATTGAAAGTCCAAGTCCAAGCAGTATAATAATAAACTAATAATATATAAAAGCAGCCTTGATGAATAAAAACCCATATCTCTTTGTTCCTCTAACCTCCCAAACAGCTTAACATTCAGTAAAAGTCCAATCAGTAGACATAATCAGGTAATAATAGATAAAAAAACTCTTGATGAGTCAAGAACTCATATGAAGCTCCCCATCATAAAACAGCCAACACAATCTGCCTTGTATAGTAACAGCAATAAACAGTATTGGCAGTGTGGCATGAAGATACCCCACAATGTGCCTCCCTGCCATTCCTTACAAATCAGGTATCAGTTGTAGTCAGACAATACATGAGAATGTGAATTAATATGAAGTAGTATATTATAATTCTAATTACTGTTGTTATTTATTAAGTGTGATTCACCACCTCATCATCATCACACCCCTTTTTCCCCATTTTCTACAGGAGGTCAGGTTGCCGCATCAATTGTCACCATCTTTCTGTATTCAGTGTCAGTCTCCTAACTTCTTCAGCACTCACGCCTGACTGTTGCAGGTCTCTCACACAATCCATCCACCTCTTTGTAGTACACCCTCGCTTCCTCTTAGCTTATTTCTGTCTCTCCCAAATCTTATAGGTTCATACGTGTTTCCTAGGCTAACGACCACAAGGGCCTTTTTAAGCTTGGCCATGCATCCCAAATCTCTGACGAGTTCTGATGCCCCTGATAAGTGTAAGCAGGCGCCTGGGAGATGAACCATTTACAGGTTACCTGTGTCCATTAGAGACATAGGTGCCAAACAAGAGATGAATTTCTGGTTTCCCATCTAATTCTCCAAGTATACTTGAATTGGGTTAGGTATGGGGAGCCTCTTCCTTAGATGGGGTAGTCTCTGGGATACATACATAGCCCTTCAGCAGATCCCATTTATATCACAGGCAAGGTTTAAGCCTTTAGAATGGGTAATTCTGGTTTCTATTTGTTTTAATGATATGCAGGAGGGCCATTAGAGTGGGTTCTGATAATGCCCTGTATGCCAGGCCTAGATCTCCCCTCAAAAGCCTGTAGGAGACAGAATACAGGGATAGGCCTTGAGGCAGTCTGCATAGGACATTTTACTTATGCCCTGTATTTGTTTAGTAAGAAACCTCTGTGGAAATTCCAATTGTTGGATATGCCTGGTTAGGTACATACCAAAGGAGGCATTGTCCTCAATGATAGGTCTGATGAATGCCAAATACAGTGGAACAATGACTTCCTTGGACTTAGATACCGTACCTTTGTTTATAAGTTGCGCAACATAGAATGATTTCCTCACCACTGTAGACACATGATGGTCAAAGGCTAGATTACTAGCTCTGTGTGTCCCTAAGTACCTGATTACTGGGTCAACTCTAAGGGGTGTGTTGTCAATGTGATAGTTACCAGCAATGGATGAATTCCCAAAAGATACTATTATGCATTTCTTGCCATTTAGTTTTAGTCCATCACTCTGACACCAGTTGTTTGTCTGTGTCAGCCCCTCCTGGAGAACATTTGTGTCAGTGTGAGAGTCAATGACAGCTCCTAATTTGCAATCATCTGCAAATTTAACCAGTCAGAGACCACTGACATTGGCCTTGATTTCTGGGAAGTAAATGCCAAAAAGGTGCAGTCCAAGGACTGAACCCTGAGGGACTCCACTTGTGACTGGTCTCTTTGTAGAGGTGGACTCTCCAATTCTAACTTCCTGGGTCCTGTCTGTGAGTCAGTTGGCGATCCACCGAGTGACATATGGGTGTGTACCTAACCTCCTGAGTTTGTCAACAATGCCCAAGTGGGGTGGTGTGTCAAATTCCTTGGCCAGGTCAAGGTAGGCAGTGTGAACGATTTTGCCCTCATCCATTGCTTTGGTGACCTTCTCAAAGAAGACCACCAGATTGATTAGGCATGATCTGCCCTTGATGAAACCAAGCTGGGTTGGGCCCAGTGTCTGGAGGTTTACTAAGACTAGTGAGACTTATGGGTCTGTAGTTTCCAGGGTCTGTAGATGGTCACCTTTGTGCAGAGGGATGGCTGTTGCCTTTCTCCATCATGAGGCACTAAGGCTGTTTGGAGGCTACAGTTAAATAGCAATTCCAGAGGCTCTGTTACATCATATTTCATGCTATTTAAAAGGCATCCTGGGATATTGTCTGGACCCATTGATGTAGTCTTATTGGTCTTAGAGAGAGCATTAAGGACCTGTTCCCTAGTGATAGTAGGGGGAGTTATATTTGATGATATTTCCTGAGAGAAGGTTGAGGGGGAGAGAAGGGTAAAGTTGGAGCTGAATTTATCAGCCAGGAGGTTTACTGTATCTTTTGGCGCAGTATAGGTGTCTCCATTCACAATGAGCTCTGCACACAATTGTGTATTGCCTTTGAGGTTTCAGACATAGCTAAAGAATGCTTTGTGGCTGTTCTTGGCATGGGAGGCCAAACTTACCTCACATTTGGGTTTGGTAGCTTTTGTTTGCCCTCTGAGTTGTTTGTTTAGTTTGATGAGAGTGCGTTTACTCTGCTGGGTGCTGCACCTCCTCCTGTTATGTGGCCTATTCAGGCTTCTTCACCAGATTGCCTTCTGCTTTTCTGCACGTGCCAGAAGCACCATCATCTGTTTTCGTTGATCCTTTCTGCAATTGAAGATACTTTGGCTTCTGCTCTTATGTCCTCATTTCTTCATTTGTCTTACAGTGTGCATCCTACACCCCTCTGTGGCACTTCATCTCCAGTTACCTCTACCCAGGTTTCTCTACCATTCAGTGGCAATGTTTGCACCACTGTTTTGTACATGTTACTTTTCAGCTTCTTTGCCATTCTTATTATTAATTAATCTAATTATTAATTGTCCAGCATTAAAAAACATTCTGCACAACTATGTTCCCAGTCGGTCATTGTGATCCAGTGACCAAAAACTCCTTTCTGTCTACAAACCTAGAAAATCTGCTGGCATTGCCTATACCCGTATAAGGTTCTGAAGGCCTGGAACTCCTTACCTGTATGAATCAGCTCTATACCCTCCCTCCCATCTTTCAAAACCACTCTGAAAGACTTCCGAGGTAAAATCTGGTTTTGTTCTTGCTCAAAACCAGGATAAACTATAAACGTAAACAAGTACCTTTTCATTCCTTATACCTCCTTACTCTCCTTTTTCACTTACTTCCTTACTGCTATCTAAATTCTCTTCCCTGACTTTCTTTTGAAATATATCTCGACTCTCATTAGACCCATTATAGAGTACAATGCCCCTTTTGGAATGTACATCACAAGACATCTGCAGCAGCTGGAAAAGCCACAGAAGTACCTCACAAAGAGTATTACTGGTGTCAAACAGATGCCCTAAACTCACCGCCTCAAAAAACTCCAGCTTTATTGGTAGCATATCGCCTACTCCGAGGTGATCTCTGCCTAACATATAAAGCTGTGTCAAACCCAGAGGTGTTGGACATGCTATACCTAAAGAAATCCCAATCCCTCCAAGTTACACGCTCTAGGGACCTAAATCTTGTCACCACAATAAACAGGACATGCTGGAAGGATAGATTCCTGTCTCAGAGACTTCCCATACTCTGGAACAAGCTATCCATCTATGTCAACCAAAGTTCATCATTAGCACTCTTCAAGAAAAATCTTGATAAATGAATGGGAAATAGGAAATACACCCTGGGGATCACTTCGGTGGCTCTGCTCAACAGAGGCACAAGCAAATAACTTTCTTGGGTGGCGTAAGCCAGGGAACCTTGTTGTCTAGGCTTACTTAGGCCCTTAGCCCAATAGCCTAGTACCTACCTATGAACCTATGAACCTATAAGTCTGTTTTCCCTCACCTCCTATTGCAATTCCTGTTTGTATTAAACTAACTTACCTTTAATTTCTCTACAAACTCTCTAAAATTTCTCTAAATATCAAATGATTGTCATATACCTTGTATCAGTTCTTAACCGATATTTTTTATTATGGCTAATTTGTTATAATTAGTTAAACTGCAGATGTTTTTTTTGTTTTTATTTTTGAAGATGGTATAATTATTGTTCCTGAAAAGATTTGCAATAATTTGGAGCTTTTCTCCCCAGACCTCAGTTGAAAATGGACTTCTACCCAGTTGGACTTTCCTGGTAATCAAATGTCAATGAATACATAAATTAATAAATATGCTGCACTCTGCCAGTTGCCTGCAACCCATCTAATTCTGCCTTTGACTTTCTCATTCAGATTCCTCCCAGATACTTGAAGCTGTTAACTGTTCCACTATTTTGCCTTCTATCTCACTTCTCAGCTTCTTCTGATTTCCCCCACTTGCGGCCATTACCACAATCTTATCTGTACTTAGTTTCATCCCATGTGCCTTCAGTTTTGCATTCCATTCCCCTATTCTTTGCTGAAGTTCCTGCTCAGAATCTGCCTGTAATGTCACATTGTCTACATACAGCAACTTTGTTGAGCTGTCCCCCCTGACCTGTTTGCTAACGTAGCCTATCACCAGTATGAACAGCAATGGGCTCAGAACTGAACCATTATGCACACCCACTCCCACTGGGAACCCCTCTATGAGACAGAACAGTTTGTACTGGAGTTATCAAGTCCTTGTACATAACTTGCACTAATTCTGCCAGTGTTTCTGGGACTTTGAGTCACTACAGGATTGCCCAGATCAGCTTTCTTGGGACCCTGTCATATGCTTTCTCCAAATCTCGGAATGCTGAGTTGGACTCTTTCCTTATCTCTAACTTCTTCTGAACTACCTGTCTCACTGCAAACATTGGATCAGTTGAGCTGCATCCTGATCTGAATCCGAACCGCTCATCTGCCATCTTCCTTTCTACTGTTCTGTGTATTTATGTCACCATCGCTAGAACTTCCATTCAATGTGACAGGAGTTTGATACCTCTGTACTGCCTACAGTTGTAAATGTCCCCTTTGTTTTTGTACACTGGCAAACAAGTTATTCTCCAGTCATCAGGGATACACCTTTCTCTCCACACTGCTATTAGCACCCTCAGGAGCCATTTCTCTGCTATCTCACCCAGCATCTTTATCATATCCACTGTGACCTTATCTGAGCCTGCTGCTTTCCCTGACTTCATCTTCCTTAGTGCTGTTCTTACTTCTTCTATGGTGGGGTCCTCTTCTTCTCTCTGTGTAGGCTGTGTCTGGAGCAGTACAACTTCTGTGGGCCCTTCTTCATTCAGAAACTGCTTGAAGTACTCCTATCTGCCTTTGATGACCTGTGGACTGGTGAGCAGGTTGTTGCTGTCATGCCTTATGAAGGGTGTCTGACTATCTTCTTTATCTTTCTGTCTTTGCCTTGAAACCTGATAGAGTTTCTTAGTGCCATCCACTGACTCACTTTCTAGAAGCTCGTCGAGTGCCTGTGATGCCTTGTTCTTTGATATTGCAACTCCTTTCTTAGTGTCTTTGTTAGCCAGCCAGCATTCCTTTTTAGCCTGGTCCATCTTTTCTATCTCACACCTTTTTTCTGCACTCCTTTCTTTTGATGACATCCTGGACGTCTGCGTTCCACCACCAACTTTCCTAGCTTGGCTGCATATTTGTTCTGCATTCCTCGCACATGCTTTTTTGAGACACCTCCATTCTTCTTCAGCTCAACCTATTTCCTCTTCTTCTTGAGGTGCTAAAGCCCTGAGTAATTCCTTGCACTGTTGACAATCAACAACTAAGTCTTCAGCCTGGTCTGTTGACCTTAAAAGTATTGCCTAACTATTGTTTGCAATGAGGATGACTTTTCAATTATTGATTCTATCCCAATGCCTTTTCCTTACAAGGAGGAAGTCTACCTGAGTTGCATGTTTGCCATTCTTGTATGTGATCTTGTGACTGTCTCTCTGAACCATGTATTGGCTACTGTTAAGCCATTTACCAGACAGAAGCCTAGAGGGTCCTCTTCTTCTTTATTCCTGCTGCCCCCCAGGAGGACACTGGCAGTCATCATATCCTGTTCTGTCTGCCCGGATATGTGCAGTCAGGTCACCCATTCTCAACATCAGTTCCTGGTGTCCTGCTTTATCTAGCAGGACCTGCAATTTCTGACTGAATGCACTCTTTTCCTCACTATCACAACCCTTATGTGGAACATAGGCTAAGATTATGGATACTGCTCCATCATTAAGCTGGAGCCTGATTGCCATGAGTCTGTCACTAATTCTGATGACATCCCTCACTGTCTTCTGAAGCCTCTCCCTCACCCCAATTCCCACACAATTTCTAGCTTGTCTTTCTCCTGAGTAGTAGATGCTGGATCCCAAGCCAAGTGACTTTGCTGCATTGCCCTTCCATCTCATGTCCTGGACACATAGGTTGTCTAGTATCATCTTGACCATCATATCATCCACTTCCAAGCTTCCCCTATCAGTGAAGTTATGTTGATAATATTGCAATTCTTAGTTCATGTTCAGCAGGCTGATTGGTTTTATTTCCAGCTTTTGCTCAACAGAGCCTTCCCAGGTAGCCCAAGCTTGGCAGCTAGACACCAGCCATTCAGTAGCTTATTGACCAAGGGCTACTTGGCTTTATGGTGGTCACTACTGGCCAATAGGGGCACATGTACCATTCCTACCATTAGCTTGGATCCCTGGCATAGGTTGGAGTAGGCCAGGTCTTCAACCCTCTTATCACTGGCAAAATAACCATGCCTATTTGGCAACATTAGTCAACATGACTGAATCACCTGGAGCTTTATTTTACACTGTCAAGTGACTAGCTCTGCCACAGCTCACAATCTATGATCAGTGTTCTCCTATCCTGAGGATACTGCACACCATAGTAGATGCTCAAAGTGGTTGGTCTGTACAACTCTTCCCCTACAGGACACCACGCAGAATCTGTGCTGCTGCCCACAGCTACATTCTTTGGTGAGTTTAAGATGGAAACACTAAGCATATTTTTGGAGGTGGGAGGAATCCCACAGAGACACAAGGAGAAAAATGCAAACTCCAAACAGGTAGTGGCCAGCGGTCAGGATCAAACATTGTACTTTGTGTGTAGGAGGTGAAGACTTTAACCATTATGACAAACAATTTCGCCTGTTTTTCCAAAATGATAATTGCTTAAAAAAGCCATTAAACCAAATTACACTTATGAATTTGATCTGTATTACATTTTAATTTGATACATCCACCACTCCAGATTCCAGTCCACTATACCTTTCAACTGTCCAGATTTTTGCTTCATATTTTTGTCCATTTCTCATAAAATTTGTGGTTTTCTGACAATGCATTGGTGATTGAAGTTCATAAATAATGACAGCCACTTCCTGTCCTTCAGAAATGCATGTTAATAACACCACCTGTTATTGTAGCAGCTTTGTAAGTTTATAAGAGCACTATTTAAAATCGGTGCTATTGCATGGCATTTGCCCCACCACCATTATTAATTGAAGTCACTAAATAGTAACAGACTTTTGAGTTTGACGTCCTGTCCTTCAGAAAATCCATGCTAACAAAAACTTGCTAGAAAAGCAGCTTTCTACGTTTATTAGAACAGTATTTACCTTTGTTCTATTAATATTATTCAAATTTACAAAACAATGTCAGACATTTGCGCTTCAGACTTCCTCTTTCACTAAATGCTTTTTAACAGAACATTGTAACCTAACCTTCTTTGACTTCTAAGTTTATAAGAGCAATATTTAAAATCTGCTCCTATTCTTCTCGCCTCTAAATTGTTGCTGTCCACTGCACCTCCGTTCCCCATTAAACAAATGACTAGAAGAGAAGACACAGAAAGTAATTATTCATTTCTTCATCTTTGTGACACACATTTCTTTCTTGAATTTTTCTGTTCTGTCTAAAATCGTCTCTCTTCCATGCAGTACCTGGCCCAAACTACAAAAAAAAGCAGTTTGTTAATATTTTGCATTTATATCACGTTATCGAAAGATGAAAATAGCGAACGCTATTTCATTGAACCTAAAATATCTAAACCACATAATATTGAACATTCAGAACAAATTAACAGAAAAAAATTGCTATTCCGAAACACATAGAGACAACACAAGCACACCTAAAAAACATCAATACACACACATACACTTATAATCCTACAACTAACCCTACACTAAACTATGCATACACTGCTATCTATCCACTTACCTTAACCCAAACCCTAACTCTAAGGTCCATCATTATCGCACACTCACCTAACCCACACCCTAATCCTAACTCACTTAACCCGGCCCTAAACCTAATTCACCTAACCCTAACCATAACCCTAACCCTAATCCTAACAACCACACAATCGCACATTTACCTGAACCTGACCCATAAATCTCAACCACAGTGTTGAAAATAGTGAAGCCATAGAACCGGCCAACCAAATTCTTTCCCTAGGAAAAAATTTGGTGTTCTGCAGCTTCGCTATTTTTAGCGTTCGATTAAAGCGGGTCGATATTAGAACATTCAAAGTTTTAAAACTTCGATGTTCTGATATAGACCCAATATTTTGACCTTTCAAAACATGGGTCCAGGTGAGCAATGACCAAGTCGCCATCATATTCCACTGACTGCACTGCCAAATTTTGAAAAACAAACCAGAACAAGTCTGCTAGCTAGCATGCCCACAGTGAGTGATTAACCAAATAAACCAAAACGAATACGTACATTGCTCACTGTGGTAGCCAAAGATAAAGCCCTAGAAGTCCCTTCTCTGTACCTCCCTCTTTACCTGGCTGCCAATCACAGTTGCTTGGAGTGGCGCACACATGTGATGATGTAAACAGGGTGGGAGGCAGAATGGAGTGTCTTGGATGACTACACATTTTCATTACTTTCTGTTTTCCTTAAAGGGAAATAAAAAAATATTACAAACAAAAAAAATGTATGTAGTAAGCACCAATTGCTCCCTCGTAATCCACTCTGCCTTCACTCGTTAATTCTCAGTAAAATATGAGCTGGACATTCACTTCACGCAACAGCAACCTACTCCCACTTTCCCCAACCTGCAGTCTGAGGAGTCGTGGAGCTGACTGACTTCAGCTATTTTGTATGTGTAGTTACATCTCTGAAGACAAAGCACTTCCTTATACAAGTACTATACTGCTAAACATTTTCTGGCCTACACAAACTGTTTGCATGTAATTTAACTATTACTTAAGTCACTGCAGTACCACATGAACATATGGAAATGCAAACATTTTCTTTCTTTCTTATTAAATACATAAACACATAGTTGCAAGGTTACTCCTTCAGGTGTATACCTGTGCTTTCCAGACATATATATGAAGATTATTATTTTACTCATACATATCATACAGCTGTATTTATACAGACAATTATGTTATCACTTAAACATTGCATATACTTGTATTCAGGTGCAGTTGTGCATATATTTATGTTTATGCATTCTTTTGCATTGCAGTAATAATGTTAAAGATAACATTTATGCAGATACACATATTTAATCTAGCAAACACCCTCAGTTATACAACCTTGTATTGTTTTAAACCTATGTTTAACCTACACTAAAGGCAGAGGTGTGTCCATATTCATTAAGGATATCCACACCTCCAGGCTAGTTGCTCAGCATAATGCATCCGAGATTATCCAAGTGCAACTAACTCTGGGCAAGACTTCAATCCAAATTGTAGCTTGCTACAGATCCCCCACCATGCCCCAGGATTCCCACTCCTCATTTCTTAATACACTGGAAAATATTAGGGTACAACCTCACACCCTAATAATGGGCAATTTCAACTACCCTACCATTAACTGGGAAAACTACTCATGTACCAACTCTTGTGCTCAACGTTTTTTGGAATTCATAAATTCTAATACCATGGATCAACTTATCCACACCCCCACCAGGGGCAGCAATATCCTAGACCTGGTTATTACCAACATGGGCAACCGGTGCTCCACACCAGAGGTCAATTCCTTGTTGGTCAGATCCGACCATAAGCTAATCACCCTAGACATCCACATCCCTCCTCCACCCCCCATTAGGGAAACCACAGTAAAAATAATTCTCCAAAGCCAACTTTACGCTTCTTAAGACAGAAGTGGCAAACTTCACGACACCCATGCTGACGGACAATAGAGGTATGACTGCTGAATCCTACACAAATGCACTTTATAAGTACTTACATGAGTGCATGGATCGTGCAATCCCTAACAGAACCAAGATGCTATCCTCCAAAAAAAGGAAGGCAATCTGGTGGTCCCCTGCCATAAACAAACTCTACAACAGAAGAAATAAACTGTTGCAAAAAAAGAGTAAAATCCCATGATTTCAAAAACTCCCTGGTCAGCTTCAGTAAGAAGCTGAGATCCCTCATAAAATCCTCCAAAGCTAGTTATGAAAACAAAATCGTCACTGACTCTAAAGACAACCACAAAGCATTCTATAGCTATGTCAAGAATCTCAATGGCAACACTCAGATCTGCTCTGAGTTACAGCACAATGGCACTAAATATACAGAACCAACGGATATTGCCAACATCCTGGCAGATAGGTTCAGTGCTAACTTTAACCCTCTGTCATCCCCTAAAGGGCCCATCTCTATACCAGAAGAATGCAAAGTTCCTGTAATCATGGCTGCACAGGTAAAAAACACACTATCCAAAGCCAAGAACACAGCATCCATGGGACCTGATGACATCCCAGGCTGTGTTCTATATGAACTACAGAACAAACTGGCACCTCACCTAAGTACCATTTTAAATCATAGCCTCACCTCAGGCTATGTGCCCACTGAATGGCGCACAGCAACAGTTATCCCACTCCACAAAGGGGGAGCCACCACAGACCCCAGAAACTACCGCCCCATTAGCCTAACGGGCCTGGTCTGCAAGGCTATGGAGCATATCATCATGGAACTTATAAACAATGACATTGGTAATCTCCAAACTCAGGACCCCACCCAGTTCGGGTTTGTAAAAGGCAGATCATGTCTCCTAAACCTGACAGACTTCTTTGAAGCAGTCACCAAAGCCGTAGATGAGGGTAAGGTGGTTCACACAGCCTATCTAGATCTCGCCAAGACTTTTGACACCATCCCCCACTCTGGAATTATAGATAAACTCAGTAAACTAGGTATAAATTCCTATGTCACAAGATGGGTTGCTAGCTGGCTCACTGACAGAACCCACACTGTGAAAGTAGCAGAATCCAAATCCAGCTTCAGACCAGTGACAAGTGGAGTACCACAGGGTTCAGTCCTGGGTCCTCTTCTGTTTGGTATCTACTTCTCTTAAGTACAGGCCAACACAGAAGGTCTTTGGCTAACGAAGTTCGCAGATGACTGCAAACTAGGAGCCATAATCAAAACTCCAAAAGATGTGGACATCCTACAAAAGGGCCTTACTGAGACAGATGCTGGTGTCAAAGCCATGGCCTCAAGCTCAATGCCAAAAAGTACATTGTCATTCCTTTTGGTAAAAACTCAGTACCCATGAACTACCACATAGGTGGTAGTCTACTTAACACCGAAAGTGTGATAAGAGACCTTGGGACACAGGTGGACAGTAGTCTCTCCTTTGATAATCACATCACCACAGTAGTCAGGAAATCCTTCTGTGTGGCACACCTCATCACAAAAGGTTTCTCATCCATGAAAAAAGAGGTCATTGTTCCCCTCTACTCGTCACTCATTAGACCCATTATAGAGTACAATGCCCCTTTTGGTATGTACCTCACAAGACATCTACAACAACTGGAAAGGCCACAGAAATACCTCACAAAGAGGATTACTGGCCTCTAAGAGATGCCCTATGCAGACCGTCTCAAAAAACTGCAGCTTTACTCTGTTGCATATCGCCTACTCAGAGGCGATCTCTGCCTAACACACAAAGCTATGTCAAACACAGAGCTTTTAGACATGCTCCACTTAAAGAAATCCCAATCCCTACAAGCTACATGCTCTAGGGCCCTAAACCTCATAGGTTCATAGGTTTATACTAGGCTATCTGCCCTAAGGCATTTATAAGCCTAGCCCAAATTATTGTGGCTTACGCCACCCCTTATATGAAAAAATACTGTGCCCATTAGTTTGTTGTGCCTCTGTCCAGCAGTGACCCAGAGATGATTCCCGGGGTAAACCTACGATCTCCCATCCACAGGTCTAGATTTCTCTTGAACAGAGTCAGCGAGGTGCTCTGCCTCACATGGACCGGGATTTTATTCCACAGCATAGGGAGTCTCTGAGTGATAAATCTATCCCTCCAGCACGTCCTATTTATATCCGTGCTAAGGTTTAAGTCGCTTGCTCTAGTGGTTTTGGTGGATTTGGATTTTTTGAGGTGGAGCATGTCCATTAATTCGGGTTGGACATGGCCTTGTATGTCAGGCACATGTCACCTCTGAGCAGACGGTATGCGACTGAATAGAGCTGGAGTTTCTTCAATCTGGCAGCATATGACAGATTTTGGAGTCCCTTTATCCTTTTGGTGAGGAACTTTTGGGGTCTCTCCAATTGCTGCAGATGTCGGGTGAGATACATCCCGAATGGGGCATTGTACTCGATCATTGGTCTGATAAGTGAAGAGTACAGGGAACAATGACCTCACTAGATCTGGATGTGAATCCTTCATGATCAGGTGGGCAATGTAGAAGGTCTTTCTAACCACTTTAGCAATGTGAGTGTCAAAAGAAAGGCCACTGTCAACCTGGGTCCCCAGGTCCCTGATAACCTCTTCTGTGCTTAGTGGATTGCCACCTATATGGTAGCTTGGGGTTACCTTGTTTTTCCCGAAGGGTATGACTATACATTTTTGGCGTTTAACTTCAGGCCATGGCTCTGGCACCAGCTATCTGTTTCCGTGAGTCCCTTCTGAAGGATATCAGTGTCCGATGCACTTTCCACTATGGCGCCCAGTTTGCAGTCATCTGCAAACTTTGTCAGCCAAAGTCCTCCCATGTTGGCCTGTACTTCTGAGAAGTAGATGCCAAACAATAGGGGCCAAGGACCGAGCCCTGTGGGACACCACTTGTGACCGGCTTGGAGTCTGACACAGCGCCAGCAACTCTAACCCTGTGGGTTCTGTCCTTAAGCCAGTTTGCAACCCATCTTGTGACATATGGGTTTACATTTA
The DNA here is from genome assembly GCF_019279795.1 of Protopterus annectens. NCBI lineage: Eukaryota > Metazoa > Chordata > Ceratodontiformes > Protopteridae > Protopterus > Protopterus annectens. The sequence goes on along the minus strand of NC_056744.1, from coordinate 324,457,379 downwards.
AGCTGGTAAGTTTTCTACAATACCCGAGTGGGGTATTGTGTCGAAAGCCTTTGCAAGGTCAAGGTAGGCTGTATGGACTGCCTTTCCTCATCAATGGCCTTGGTGACTATTTCAAGAAGTCGACCAAGTTCAAAAGGCATGATCTTCCCTTGACAAAGCCAAACTGGGTCGGGTCCAATGTCTGCAAGTCCCTATATCTTTGTTTATGAGCTCCATTATGATCCTCTCCATAGCTTTGCAGACTAGACTTGTTAAGCTTATGGGGCGGTAATTACCAGGGTCCGTGAGCGCCACCTTTGTGGAGTGGGACCACAGTTGCCATACGCCACTCCTTGGGCACGTATCCTGTGGTAAGGCTGAGATTAAACAGCTGCCTTATGTGCGGGTTTAATTCCTCATTTAGCTCGTGTAGCACACAGCCGGGGACACCATCCGGTCCCATTGATGCTGTGTTTTTAGCTTTAGAGAGCAGCTTTCACCTGCGCATTTGAGATGTCCGGGAGGCTACACTCGGCTGGGATAGTTATCTCTCCTTTAGGGGAGAGGGGTGAAGTTTGCACTGAACCTGTCTGCCAGTATGTTGGCAATGTCTGTGGGTTCAGTGATTTTTGTATCATTTTGGACTAATTCTGAGCATATCTGTGAGTTTCCACCCAGGTTCCTAACATAGCTGAAAAAGGCCTTATGATTGTCCTTTGAATCTATGGCAATTTTTCTCTCAAAATTGGCCTTAGTTGATTTTATGAGTGCTCGTATTTTTTTACTAATAATGATCAGGGGTGACTTCCCTTTTATGGATTTTGTTCTATCATGTAATAGCTTTCTCCTCTTATTGTAAAGTTTGTTAATGGCTGGGGTCCACCAGACTGGACATTTGCCCTTTGTGGAAAGAGTCACCACAATAAACAGATCATGCTGGAGGGATAGATTCCTGTCCCAGAGACTTCCCATACTCTGGAACAAACTACCTATCTATATCAAACAAAGCTCCTCATTAGCACTGTTCAAGAAAAATCTTGATGATTGGATGGGAGATAGGAAATTCACCCCGGGGATCACTGCTCGACAGTGGCACAGGAAAATTATTTTCTTGGGTGGCGAAAGCCAAGGTACATTTGGCTAGGCTTATATAGGCCCTAGGGCCAATAGCTTAGTACCTGCCTATGAACCTATGAACCTATGAACCTATGTTAAAAATGACCCCCTCTAAAAAGTATACTTACTAATGAACTCTGGCCTTCTTGCTTCTACCTGGTCAACCTACTCAGCTAGTTGGTCCAGCGTATGCTTCTTCAGGTTTTCATACCTGTGACAACACTGCTGGCTGGAGAAAGTTATCCCTGCCAGTGTGTCCAGATGTTCACAAAACTTCTGCCAGATAACATTTTTTTCTGATCACTACTTTAGTGCACACCTCAATCTTCTTCAGGTATGACACCTTTAAAAGGTAGACCTATCCAGGTATGATACAGTAATTCTGTTCTTCTTATCAGATCAGCTTGGAACACAGCCTCATGTCTTAGCAGGTGCTGCCATGAACAGAAGAGCCAAAAGCAGAATGAAGAAAGTATTAGCATGGCTGTGGTTCACAGGTTCGAACCACACTTCCTCCGGGAGTGTGACACTACTTTAATCAAACCCACTTAACCAGCAGGGGGATTAAAGCAAGTGCTCTTATTACTGACACATTTTTAACTGAAATGCTTTGTCAAATGCATTTTTTAAAGGAATACATTTTAATTTATATGGTGGACAGAAAACACTATGTTATAATCATTTCTATTTTTTATTACTTATAATGACCACTGTTGCTGTACCTTGCCTTAGATATATTTTGGAAAGTATTATACCCAGATGTTATTCATTACTTCAGTGTAGCAACAGGAATAATTGTTTGTATTTTTTTTTTTTGGGGGGGCATATAAATACATACACCTTTGAGTGTAATGAGGAACGTGTATAAACTGTTGAATGGTTTCAGGTGACAAGGTGTTCCAGATTGCCAGGTCAGGTTAAATGGGCAAAGAGTACACATGTATGGTTATGCAAACTGTAATGCATATGACTCCATTTAGCTTTTTCTGAATATCTTTAAATTTTAGAATATCTGAACATATATGCGGATTCCCACAGCACACTGGGGAATGCTGAGGACTGCTGCAGACTCTGCAGCTGTGTGCATCATGCTTATGCAAGCTGGAGTCTGTGCTCATGAGCAGCCAAGAACAAGATATAACCACAAGTGGTCATACACGTTCATGTATAGCCAAGAGCAAGATATAGCCACAAGTGGCCATACACGCTCACATATAGCCAAGAGCAAGATATATCCACAGGTGGCCATACACGTTCACGTATAGCCAAGAGCAAGATATATCCACAGGTGTCCATACACATTCACGTATAGCCAAGAGCAAGATATATCTACAGGTGGCCATGCATGTTGACATATAGCCAAAAGCAAGATATAGCCACAGGTGGCCATACATGTTCACGTATAGCCAAGAGCAAGATGCATCCACATGTGGCCATACATATTCACGTATAGCCAAGAGCAAGATATATTCACAAGTAGCCATACATGTTGGCGTATAGGCAAGAGCAAGATATATCCACAGGTGTCCATACACATTCATGTATAGCCAAGAGCAAGATATAGCCACAGGTGGCCATACACGTTCATGTATAGCCAAGAGCAAGATATAGCCACAGGTGGCCATGCACATTCATGTATAGCCAAGAGCAAGATATAGCAACAGGTGGCCATACATGGTCACATATAGCCAAGAGCAAGATATACCCACAGGAGGCCATACACATTCACATATAGCCAAGAGCAAGATATAGCCACAGGTGGCCATACACGTTCATGTATAGCCAAGAGCAAGATATATCCACAGGTGGCCATACATGTTCACGTGTAGCCAAGAGCAAGATATATCCACATTTGACCATACATGTTCATGTATTACAGCGATTCATAGAGCTAAATATAAAATGACCTAATTTGCATAAAAAACATGTAGATGGACTTAAATTTACATGAAAAAGTTGAATACCTCCATATTAACTTGTGATTACTCGAGTTAGGTGGCAAATGTCTTGGGAATCTGTAGACTTCTTAAAGTAAGGAAATAAAAATAAAATATTACAATTTAATATGAAACCCCTAAAAATTGTTTAAACCTCGGCTCTAGATGATTCCACTGTTGAAGTAACACCCCAATCCCATGTGCAAAAAGGGGAAAAGGGGTTGTGGGTGGATGGATTTAAGAAATGTTTATTTTGCTGATATCATGGGCATGTTATCATGGATATTAATAAATGCTGTAAAGCTGCCATTTGTGACTGGGAAATCATTACAGCAGTAGTGATCACCGAGAAAAATAATTTATTCAGGATCATTTAATGATTGTGCATGCATGGTAGAAATAAACTGAATTGTGAAGTACTTCAGTTCTAAGGATGTTTTCTTGGATCAACATACATGTGTCTAGATGACAGGGCATTATGAATGTGAGAGAGTGGTAGGGGCTGGAGAAAGGATGAATCTGTTAATAAAGTGATCGCTCTAGTCCTCCTCTGTTTAATTTCTCCAAGTCTTTTGGGGTTCTAATACCATGACAGGAATGGTCCCCATTCCTAAGTCAAAGTATGATTCAAGTTCATGAAATTAGCAGTTACAATCTTTGATGTCTGCCAGAAGTGCTCTTCGCAGCACCTTCAATATGTCCAGCAATGACTCCTTCTGCAATTCATATGGAGTTACATGTATTGATAACATATCTAAGTAAGATTGTAAATCCTTTTTTATAAAACCCATTGCTCCTACTACTATTGGAATTGTCTGGGTATCTTTCTTTCACATTGCCCTCATTTCTGCCTGCAAACCCTGGTATTTTATGACTTTGTGTCTCTCTGTATGTAAGATACTGTAGTCACTGGGTGTAGCAATTTCAATAATCAATGCTACTTTTATCTTCTTTTCATAGACTACTGTATCTGCTTTTCTCGCATCTATTTTTGAACTGTTGGTAATGGGTGATCCCATGTGATATAAACTTCATAATTTTCTATAATGCTTTGTGGCTCCTGTTTCCAGTGTTTTTCAGCTACTTGAATATTATATCTACACAATCCCCAAAGTAACAGTCTTACCACCTTATTATGCCTGTCAGTATAAAGTCCTTCTTCCATTATAATATGACAACCAGCGATGAGATGTGAGACTGTTTCCAGTTCTGTTTTACAAAACCTACATTTGTCTGTTTCTCCCACATGTTCAATGGACTTTGTAAACCAATGTTTACTTAGTCCACTATCTTGGGCCACCAATATTAACCTTTCGTCTTTTGGTTTAAATTCACCTCTCCGTAACCACTCCTGCATTCAATCCTGATAAACATGAGGTTGTTCCAGGAGTTTTCTATACTTGCAATGATATTGATGCACTTTCCACATTTCTTACCTTCTCATCTGGTCCTTCACCTTATATTCTTTCTTTTGTTTTTTGACACATTCGGTTGCTGCCTGATTTTTATCTACTTCTGGTTTGATTTCCATTCTGCTTGGTGCTGATGTGATTCTGCTAAACTAAGTAGTAAAGTCATTTTAGACTTATTCTCCTCGTGTTTTAAAACTTTCACTACAGTTGAGTCTTGTGAGGTCAGCAGATATGTATGCAGTCCTACAATTGAAGATCTATACATGTAATCAATTTTGAGGAGGCCCATACCTCCTTCAGAATGGGGAATATATATAGTCTTGGTATACACTGATTTTTATAAAACATTTGATAAGTGTAAAGCATCCTTCTTGTTTTCATGTCCAACCAATCTAACACCTTTTGGGGGCCAGTCAATTACTCCAAAACTGTACATTAGGACAGGAAGAGCAAATTGGTTTATAGCCTTGCCTTTGTTCCTAGACGTCAGCTCTGTTTTCAGTATTAACTTTAGTCTTTTAAAATATTCCTTACTAAGTTTTATTCACATTTTTTCATGTTTTATTGTTGATCCTTCATCATTTCCCAAGTATTTATACACTCCCTCTTGCTTACGTTCTTTTATCTCACATTCTTGTCCTAAGCAGATGTTTTCTTTTTGCTGCAGTTTCCCTGCTCTAGTGGTTGCTTTTGCACATTTACCAAGACCAAATGACATTCTTATATTATTTGAAAAAGTTTTGACCACTTACAGTTGTGCTTTCAGTTCCTCATCTGATGAACTGTACTGTTTTAAATCATTCACAAAAAGAAGATGAAAAGTCTTTACAGTTTCTTGTTTTCTGGGAGCCAAACTGTAGCCATAACCTAATCTGTTAAGTAAACAGCTTAATGGGTTAAGGGCAAGACAAAAGAGCAGCGGTAACAAAGAGTCACACTGGAATATCTCCCTTTGAATTTTTATCCCTGGAATTATAATGAGTCCTTTATCATGGCTGCAAAGTGGTTTACCACTGTTTCATGGTCATTGTGACGTAATCAATCAGTGTAGGATGTATCTTATACATTTTTAAGCACTTTTATCCATGAATGTGGGATCCTGTCAAATGCTTTTTTGGAATCTATCCATGCCATACTTAGATTTTTCCCCTTTTCAGTCTATTTATTTTATTTAACATTTATTTACCAGGAATGTGCGACTTGGAACAAAGCCAGTTTTCAGTGGAGGCCCAGAGAGAAATGCTCCAGATGCATGTCTTTGTAATGTGGGAGGAAATCGGAGCACCTAGAGGGGACCCACATGAATACAGAGAGGACATGCCAACTCTGCACAGAAGGCACCCCAGCTGAGAATTGAACTGCAGAACCTCTTGCTGTGAGACAAAAACACTACCACTGCACCACTGCACCATCCAAATGTCATTTACTGTTCTCCATTATGACTATATTTAACAGCACATGGTCCTTTGTTCCATATGACTTTTATTACCCTTTTGTTTTATTGCCATAATTGAGTTTTCTTCTAAATGACTATAAACTCTGTCGGCATGAATTCCAGTGTATAGTTTATACATCATTGGAAGGCATGTTATTAGTCTATAGTTTTTAGGATAAGTTGCAGGTTTACGCTTAAGTAGGAATATTGATGTTCTTCATGTTTCACTGTTGCAGTCATCACATTTGGTTTATCTGCCCTCAGCTGGCCTGAATACCAGAGTCTTCGGATTTCTGTGTAGGATGCTGTCGCTTCTTCCATGATGTCAGGTTGTCAGGGGCATAAAACATGCAGCTGATGCCATTACATCAGTCTTTCTTGCCGTGCGGTGCCTGAAGCAGAAGCAGTTCGCAAGTGGCGGTCAGCCGACTTCTGAAATTTTCATTTTCGAGTTTCAGACCTGAAGTCTTCAAAAAGATAAGTACCCCATTGGGGATCCTTTTTTCTTGCTCTAACTGATGTCAGAAAAAATTAACAATTGCCTTGCCTGTGGAAAGCAAATACCTCATAGAGATTTTCATTCTTACTGCGTCACCTGTTTAGGCCCAGACCACGATGTCCCTCACTGTTGGTTTAGTGCCTTGTTCAACGCCCAAACTATTCATGGTCGGGCTATTTTTTGTAGCTAAATATTTTCGTTCTCGAGCTCTGTACTCCAAAATGACTTCATTAAGCCATCCGATTACCGATCTTCCAAAAAACATAAGGATAAACAAAGAGACAGACTGCATAGGTCCAAAACTGCCAACAACACTTCCGGTAAGCTAGTCGCTAGTCCGGCCGGTACTCAGTGAGGCACTTTTGCAGTCCCTGATACCCACTACTACTGATTCGCATGCCTCTACTGAGACCCATTTGAAGTCCAGTATGCCGTGAGATGCTTCTTCGACTATGGAACCCGCGGATGTCTCTAACTTGGATGAGTCCGGAGCCACTGTGCAGGCACCAGCTTCTGAGGGTGTATTCAGGCCTACCGATTTTCATATTAAACCGACGACTTTGTTTCAAGCTAAGAATACTGAATTCCTCAGGCCTAAAGCTCGCACTACACCTAGAAAACCGACAACCAAACCACATTCTGAGGCCCATATGCCTCAAACTAAATGATTGGAATGGCTGAAGACCTTATTACCTTAATTATGGGAAGCCAGCCTTCCCCCTCTAAGAGACCTAGAACTGATTTTCTTTCTGATTCTTCTGATCAGGAATCTGATATCTCTGTTACTTCTGACTACCAGGACATTCCCTTATCCACCTATGAGGATTCTGATGCAGAGGATTCCATTCCCTCTGCTTCCCCTCCAGAAGATTTTTCTTTTGGTGAAACCTTGCATACCCTTAGGGAGCATTTCCACTGGGAAAGCCAGGACTATTCTGAGTCCAAAAAGAGACTTAGGGAATTTTTACTCCTGCCTCAACACAGGCCTTTAGCTATCCCTCCTGTTCTAAACATTGTAGATGATGCTTTCTTTGAATCCAGCCTTACCCCCAGACACTTTGCCTCCAGCTCCCAGGAAACCTGACAGGTACTACAGAGTACCTGACTCTCACAAATTCCTCTTCAAGAATTCAACTGCTGGAATCCAGAGACCATTTCCTAAGGACCAAAAGGCATTAAGGCTACTACTGCCACAAATCCTACCCCTTCTGATAGGGACTCTAGAGCTTTAGACAGATGGGGTAAGAAGGTATACACTTCTGCTACTTTGGCCATTAGGGCTTTAAATTGAAAGTTTCATTTGTTAAAGTATCAGCAGCATATTATGGGACTACTTAAACAGAAAATGATGTTAATTCCTGACTGTGCTGAACACTAAGATTTGCAAGAGTTAATGATTTCTGCTGAACAAGTTGGTAAACATACTTTGCAATGTGGTTATGATGCTTTAGAAGCATCTTGCAGGGCTGTTGTCACTGGGACTGTACTTAGAAAGCATGCTTGGCTTAAGGAACAAAACTTGCCAGATCATGTTAAAGCTAGATTTCTGGAAAAACCCTTAAACCAAGACCGCCTTTTTGGTAACAGAGCAGAATAAGTTCTCAAAAGGATGGAGGAAAAAGCTAAATCTATGCAAACTGTTAAATATTTCTTACAAATACAGCCTCCTAGATTCAGCAGGCATTGGCCTTCAAAGAACTGGTCTTTTCCAAACCCAGTCTTAGGCTATGCACAGATCTAAGCAGTGGGGGGCTCCCACTTCCAAAGCAGGGAGTAGTAAGCCACCCCTCTATGGAAAAATGGCACAATGGCTTATCCTTAACTCTTCCAAGCCCTGCTCAACTACTTGCTCCCTTAGGAGGAAAGCTTGCCCTGCATGCAAAAAACTCGGAACTCATTACCCAGGACAAATGGGTTTTAAACATAGTTTCCCAAGGATACAGATTCCACTTCCACTCACTTCCCACCCCAAGTGGATGGACAAAACTCCCCCCAAACCACTGGGTGGAGGCCCCAAAACAAGTGCACTCTCTCCTCAGTATCAGAGCTATTCAACCTGTCCCAGCAGAACAAAAGGGACAAGGTTTTTATTCACGACTGTTCCTGGTTCCCAGAAAAGAAAACTCCTGGCATCCTATCCTGGACCTGTCTATCCTCAACACCTTTCTGGTGGTTCCAAAATTCAAAATGCTAACTCTTCAACAGCTTCTTCCTTTGCTAGCCAAGGATGCCTGGCTGACAACCCTAGACTTAAAAGAAGCTTACCTGCACATCCCAATAAGGGAATCCTGCAAACAATATCTACGTTTCAGAGCGGGCTTCATGCACCATCAGGTCTCTGCACTTCCCTTTGGCTTATCTACTGTGCCCAGGGTATTCACAAAGTGCCAAGCTCCAGCTATTGCATTTTACAGGCAGAAAAAATTACCCATACTTGGACGATTGCCTGAATCAGGCAGAAAGTCAGGACTTGCTATTACAACACCTGGCATTTGTAAAGAGACTTCAAACCTCACTGGGGTACACCATCGACGAGAAGAAATCAAACTTAATACCCTGCCAACAGATTGAATTCCTGGGAGCAAGCTTGAACACAACTTCCCAGATGGCATTCCTCACTCCGGAGAAACAAGTTTATTTGACAACCTACTTCAACCTACTGGCCACAAAAACACAGCTTTCTGCAAGGAAAATCCTGCAAGCCCTGGGGTTCATGGCTTCTTACATTCTCTTAATTCCATGTGCATGACTGCATATGAGGAAACTTCAATGGTATCTAAAAATTCTGTGGTGTCACCATTCTCAGAACCTCGAAACAATGATTCCCATCATTCCTTGTCTAAGGGCATAGTTCCTTTGGTGGGCAGAGGCCTGCTACCACAACAAGGGACTCCCTTTCACTCTACCTCCTGCCCCGCACACCCTAACAACAGATGCATCAGACTATGCATGGGGGGCTCACATGGCAGGGCAGTGCATTCAAGGCAGATGGGACCCAAAATAGATGCACCTGCATATCAATCAAAAAGAAATGTTAGCTGTACAGTATGCTCTGACAGCCTTCAAAGACCTTATTCTTCCAGGACAACTATTGGTAAGACAGACAACACCACAGTTATGTGGTACATAAACACGCAGGAGGGAACCCATTCCTACCCACTCTACAGACTAGCCATGGCTCTGTGGAACACAGCCATGAGCTACCAAGTGAACCTGCAAGCTCACTTCCTGTCAAGCAAACTAAATTCACTGGTGGACGACTTAAGCAGAAATCTCATGGACCCACACAAATGGAAACTGAAACCCAAAATATTCAAGATCTTGAGGAACAAATGGGGGACACCAGAGGCAGATCTGTTTGCCTCCCCTCAGAACTACCAATTGAACAAATTCTGCACCAGAACTTCCCACAGTCAAGCTTGGAAAGTGGATGCCCTGTCTTTTACCTGGGAAAGTCTCTCAATTTATGCCTTTCCCCCTCTGACTCTCCTCTTGAAGGTTCTACTGAAGATCAAACAGGACAAACCAAGGACAATACTGATTGCCCCAGACTGGCCACTCCAGCAGTGGTACCCCCTTTTGCGCAGTCTGACAGTGCTGCAACCATGGCACCTGCCTCAGACCCCTTCCCTGCTGTCCCAGCAGGTGGGCCAGATTCTGCACCCTCAACTTCAAACCCTGAACCTTGCAGCCTGGCTAATTCCCTGAACTCACCTCTAGCAGCCCTCAGTAAGCAGGTGCTGGAAGTCATTCTTGAGGCAAGGAGGCCTAGTACTAGAAAATCCTATTCAGAAAAGTGGAAAAGATACTGTTCCTGGAGACAGGCTCAGAGGATGGGCACAATGGTGCCCAGCTTACCTCATATTCTAGATTATTTAACAGAAATGCTCTACAAGGGCTTAACTTTCTCTTCAATTAAGACTCATGCCTCTGCCATCTCAGCACAGTATAATACTGAGCCACCCTTCTTCTCTCATCCCCTGCTAAAACAATTCCTTAGAGGGGCCAAAGCTCCCACTCCAGCCTGGGACCTTAACTTTGTAATGGAAAAACTCACTCTTCCCCCCTTTGAACCAGCTGCTACAGCAGAGTTGAAATTCCTTTCTTGGAAAACAGCCTTACTTCTAGCCATTACTTCAGCAAGAAGAGTGTCTGAACTGCGGGCCCTCATGGCAGTGGAACCCTTCATTATCTTCCATGCGGACAGGGTTTCCCTCAGGACTAACCCATCCTTTATCCCCAAGGTCATGTCTAGTGTGGCTCTAAACCAGTCCATTCATTTGGCTACTTTTTTTCCCTAATCCTCAAAATAAGGGGGAAAGGATACTGCCTTCTCTGGATGTGCACAGAGAGCTTACATTCTATTTGGACAGAACTAAGCCTCTCAGAAAATCTGACCAGCTGCTAGTTAGCTTTGCTGCAGGGGCAGAGGGGAAGGCCATTTCAAAGCAAACCATTTCCAAATGGATAGCCTATTACATCCATTTCTGCTACAAGCACCATGGAAAACCTACCCACAGGGGATAAGATCACATTCCACCAGGGCTGCATCTACCTCTACAGCATTTCTCAGGGGAGTCCCTACCAGGGACATCCTGGAAGGTGCTACCTGGAGCTCTGTACATACTTTCACCAAGCATTACCACCTGCCTATCTTTTCTAAATCCAGAGCTGGATTTGCCACAGCAGTTTTACAGGGCCTTATTACAAGCCCTAATGCTCTTTAACTGCCTCCACCCTTCCATAGCTTTGGGAATTAACCCAAATGTGATGACTGCAACAGTGAAACACGAAGAACATAGTACAGTCATGCACACTTACCATAAATGTAGATGTTCGAGTGTATTCACTGTTGCAGTCCTGGTTACCCTCCCTCCAGCTCCATGACTTCTCTTGCCTCTACCTTTCCTTCTTGTTTAGCATATATTATATTACGTGTATTTTCTTTTTTCTGCGGGTGTTCCATACCATATAATTGCTTCCTATTGTGGGGGCACCTGACATCTGGGGCAAGAAAAACTGATGCAATGGCATCGGCTGCATGTTTTATACCCCTGATGTCATGAAAGAAGCGACAGCATCCGACGCAGAAATCCGAAGACTCTGGTATTCAGGCCGGCTGAGGGCTACCTGCAGGCAGATAATCCAAATGTGATGACTGCAACAGTGAATACACTTGAACATCTATATTTATGGTAAGTGTACACAACTGTACTTTTTCCCCTGTTGTTAACCAGGTTGGTGCTTGTTTAGGATACTCATATAAATAGTTCTTACTCATGGCTAAATCTTCATGCAAAGATGTTAACACTTTTAGCCAGAAGTTAGGTATTGCATCTGGGCCTGGGATTTCCCATTTAGAGGCTTTTCTTAACTTTGTTTCAATCTGTCTGGCCGTTATTTCATCCCATTTCATATCCTGTAAGTTTGGACTTATTATTCTTTCTTTTACTTCTTCTATCCATTAAGAGTCTTTGTTATGTTTCACAGGATCTTCATAGATATTTCTCCAAAATGTATCTATTTCTTCTTTTTTTGGTGGTGTTTCAAACCTTTTGCCTTGTTTCCCAGTTCTCTATAAAACTATTCTGGGTCATCAATAAATTACTTATTTTGTACTTTTCTTTTATATTTATCTGCATATCTTCTAAGTTTTTCTGCCTGTGCTAATATCTTTAGTTTATTATTTGCGATAGTACAAAATAGATCCTGATCTGTTCTGATACTGTGCTCTGCTTTTATCACATCTATCTTTCTGAGTATTTTTGTCAGTCTGTCCCCTCTTCTATACTCTTCTAACAGTGACACTTCTTGTCTTAATTGCTTTATAGTTTTCTCTAGCTGATACTTCCATGATGGTTGTTGACTTCTGCCCTGCTTTTCCCTCACTGCCTTGTGTTTTTCTGGTAAGAATGTATCTGTTATTAATTTAGCTGCATAGTAATATATCCTATTTACTTCTGTTATATTGCATGAATTTCTATGAAAAATCCTAATTACTATATTCATGTGTTTTATCAAACTTCTAACTTTTGGTGTTTTATTGACTTTCTATAGTCTATTTCTGAAATTGGTCTTAATATGTCTGTCCATCTCTATTAAATTAAGCAACTCTTCTCTTAGATCATTTTCTTCTAAACTGGGAGTACATTATTTGTTCTCCATTTCCTGCAGGCATTCTATAGAAAGTTCCAGAGCATCTTCCTGTGCTACATTCCCTTCAGTTTCATCCTGTGTCATCTGTTGTGCTTTCATATGGGAACTCACTGGCCTATCATACCGCAGCATTGACTGTGTCAGAGTTGCCACAGTTTCCTGTTCTTCCTCTTGCTGTGCAACTCCAACTAAACTTTCATAGTGGTTTCCAATGGAAGGCTCCAAAGCATCTTCGTATGGCAACTGTTCAGATGTTTCCCCCTCTGCCCTGGTTTCTCCTTAATTTAGGACTCAGTTGCTCTATCCTGCTGTGGTGTTATCAGAGTTAGATTTCTTAAACTAAATCTTTCATTTTTCAGGTAATCCATAACCTCAGTTTCTATTTCCTTAACGTCTTCAATACTAAAATCATCTTTTCTACTTTTCCTCTGTTTCCTTATTTTTTGTATTGTAAACTGATCATATCCTGATGCCTTTGCCTGGACTTCTCTTCACATATCTTTGGTGCTGCTCTTTTTATACTGATTAGTTTTGCTTTCTCCTTTGCATAGATATTGCACCGTATTAAATCTTTTTCTTTCCCGTGTCCATATTTCTTCTTCGGAGGTCTCCTGCTCCTCCTGTTTCTCCTTACCTGCTGCACTCATTGTTCCATCACGTTGTGATATAACCTGTCTTAGACTTTCTATACTAAAGTCTTACTTCACAGGTATTCCATAACTTCAGCTTCTATTTCTTTAACTTCTACTTTACTAATCTTCAGCTCTATATTCCTCTTTGTGATCTTATATTTTTTTTTGTGAAATTTTCCATATCTGGATGCTTTTGCCTGTATTTTTCTTCAAATACCTTTAGGGCTGCTTTTTTTGGATTGATTAATTTGGCTTTCTCCTTTGCATAAATATTGCACCATATCACATTTCTCTTTCTTTCCCATGTCCATATTTCTTTTTTATACCTTTCAAAAATTTCTAGATTTTGTTCTTAATATTTTCGCACTTTCATATTTGCTTCTTTTTCCAAACAGCTCAAGGTTTCTTGGTCTATATAATGTTTTTCAGAAATCTGTTGTATTAATGAACACAATTTTTTATTTGAAGCTTCTGACAGTTTTTCTTTTGCAAGTATTTTTCTTTCCTCTAACGTCTCTCTTAATCTTTTTCTATATCTTCTGTCTGGAAATTCTGGACTTCTTGCAAAATAGAAACAATTTCTTTCTTATCCTCAATAGTCCCTTGTTTTGCCTTTATTGCTCTTTTTTGGCCTATAAATTTGGAGACACACTGGAGATCTCACAGGCTTCTGCCCTGAGGATACTGCAGCATCTCTGGGATGTACTCCTGTCATACATAGATCAGTACATCTAGTTCCTGGTGTCACCTCAGGACGAGCCGGGACTATGAGTGGCTTTTATGGGTGGTACATTTCTCTGAGGTACTCAGTGTAACAGACTGCACACAGGTTGTAATTAGGGGGCCTTCTGGTTCATGGGTGGAGTGGTATCACAGTAAGAAGGCTTACCAAGGGTTATCAAGTGCCAGGTAGTGTGTGATTGATGGGTATACATCCCTGACATCTCTCACCACCATCCTGGCACTGCCTATTATTCCAATTTCTGGCACAAAGAGCTCACTGTACCACCTCTTCATGCATTGTAGGATCCCCAGTGGTCATCCTGGTGGTAAGTGGAAAAATATATTTTTTTCTTTTTTATATTGTACTTAGGTAGTTATTCATAGCAAAATGCATTGCTGAATACTATGTCACTTTCCCTTGTTTTATCTCTCCCCCCTTCTCTCTCTGTCTGTCTCTATTTTTTTGTTTTTCAGGTGATACTGGATATCCACTGAAGCTATGGCTCATAACACCAGTGAGAACTCCAAGTGTAACTGCAAAAGAGACCTATAGCACATCCCTGTCCCAGACCCATATTGTCCTGAAGAGGTCTTTGGCCTCCTCGTGAGACATTTCAGATGCCTGGATGAGACTTGTGGGTGCCCTTGAGTATGACCTAGCTATGGCATTCAGGATGTTTACTGCATGTTGCATTCCACACATGATCACGGGCTGGTCTGGTGGTGAAATGGCCATGACTGCAACTTCCAGTTCAACTAAAGACATGAATAGTGCTGACCAGCTAGCAGCAGAATTAAGGAGTGCCACGTGGCAGGCTTGTGCATGACATATGGCTGTGCAGGTAAAGAGGTGGTGTCGGGTCCAGAACTATGCATCACGATATTCAGGTTAGTGCCTCCTTTTTGTAAAAATACATTCGAGTATAACTGATACCTGCAGTGATACCTGTGGGCTATGCTGTGTGGTGCCTCGTCTGCTCTCACTGTTCATCTGACAGTCCCTGACATCTTAAAATAATTTATTTTTAAAACAGTTACTCCTATTATTGTTTGTAAAAGTCATGCCTGAGTGCACACTGACTCTTGTCATCATATAAGTAATAATCACAGTTTTAATAACTGTGTTGTACAATCAGTTTTCTAAATGGTGTATCTAAATATGTGTGTACTGAATGCGCTCATGGGGTATAATTAATAAAAACTGGTAGTTCAATAATTGATGAGTTCATGCATTGCATTTGAAGAAAACATATATTTTTATATTGTATAATTTATTCTAAGATTAATGTATGCTGTTTGCTAAGGTATTGAAAAGCAAATTATTCTGTTTTGTCATACCCAATAATTTGTGACTTCAGAAACAAAAAATATCATCATTTGTACAGTGGGGAGTGTGAAGTGGCTGCAATGTAAACATGGCAGGTTACTCATTTTAATCTGTGTTTCTATGAAAAGTTGTGTATTACTACTTTTAAGTTCTAGGTTACTGTCAGCTGTAGGAATGTTAACGCATCCAGCACTGGGGTTAATGACTGCAGTGTCATATTATGTCATACAGATCTCTTTCCAGAGTTCTCTGAGGTTTTATGCACTACCATTAGAGGGATGAAATGTGTATTGTTATAAAGTATCCTAGACCCCCATTTTTTAATTCCTAACTTATTTATTCCCTTTAAACAGTCTCCTGTGTTTCTAAAGGTCAAACTCTAAGTAATAGAATTGTCACAGTTGAGTCACAGTAGTCCAAGATCAAATGAGTCATACATACTCCTTAATGTAGGCTAGGTGATAGTACAGGTGACTTGGAAACGGGCTGTCATGAAAGCTGCATGGTGAGCTGGTCCAATGACATGACCAAATTGATGCAGGTGATCTTCCAAACACTGATCTGAAAGTGCTTTGTGAATATGGTCTGGACCTCAAATGAGAGGTTCTGTTAGGTGTAGATGAATGCTGCCTAAACTGATGGTAGCTCAGATGGATGTAAAAGATCCTATGACAACTATTGCAAAGAGTAGGGGTCCTTTATTTAAGCACAAAAAAGAACTCTTATTGCAACATGCATACATACAAATATTTACAAATGTTTATTTTTATATATATATATATATATATATATATATATACACACACACACACACACACACACACACACACACACACACACACACACACACACACACACACACACAAATATATTCATGTATATTCATAACTTTCCTTACCATAATACCGAATTTTCATCCCTATTAGACCCTCGGTTCTTTTTCCATAACCACCATCTGATTTTAATTAATATTATTGCTAAAATCCATTTACCATTAAACATAATTTAATTTATTCTTTCATTCTGTATAACCCATATGACATATAATAACCTTTTATCTATTCTTTTTAACACATTCTTTACTTTTATAGGTTCATAGGTTCATACTAGGCTATCTGCCCTAGGGCATTTATAAGCCTAGCCAGAATGTGTTTGGCTTTCGCCACCCATTTTAAATTTATTTTGCTATGCTCTTTTTCGAGGTTAGTATACTGTGCCTGTGTCTAACAGTGACACAGAAGTGATACCCGGGGTAAACCTACGATCTCCCATCCACTCATCAAGATTCCTCTTGAAGAGAGTCAATGAGGGACTCTGCCTAACCTGGACTGGGATTTTATTCCAGAGTGAAGGGAGCCTCTGGGTTATGAATCTGTCCCTCCAGCATGTCCTATTTATTTCAGTGCTGAGGTTCAAGTCTCTCGAGCGCGTAGCTTGATGGGATTTGGATTTTCTGAGTTGCAGCATGTCCATTAATTCCGGGTTGGACATGGCTTTATACGTCAGGAACAGATCGCCTCTGAACAGGCGGTATGCCACTGAGTAGAGCTGGAGTTTCTTTAACCGGGCAGCATATGGCATCTGTTTGAGCCCTTTGATCCTCTTGGTGAGGTACTTTTGGGGTCTTTCCAGTTGCTGCAGGTGTCTGGTAAGGTACATCCCAAAAGGGGCATTGTACTCAATTATGGGCCTGATGAGGGATGAGTAAAGAGGCACGATGACCTCCCCTGATCTAGATGTGAATCCCTTCATGATTAGGGGGGGCTATATAAAATGTTTTTCTAACCACTTTGGCCATGTGGTTGTCAAATGAGAGATTGCTATCAACTTGGGTCCCCAGGTCCCTAATTACTTCTTCTGTGCTTAATGGATTACCACCTATGTGGTAATTTGTGGGCACTTTGTTTTTGCCAAAGGGGATGACTATACACTTTTTGGCATTTAGCTTGAGGTCATGGCTCTGGCACCAGTTGTCTGTTTCTATGAGGCCCTTTTGGAGGATGCTTGTGTCGGCTGGAGAGTCAATTATGGCGCCCAGTTTGCAGTCATCTGCGAACTTGGTCAGCCACAGTCCTTCCGTGTTGGCCTGTACCTCCGAGAAATATATACCGAACATGAGAGGTCCCAGGACTGAGCCTTGTGGGACACCACTTGTAACTGGTTTGGAGTCTGACATGGCTCCAGCAATTCTAACCATGTGGGTTCTGTCCTTGAGCCAGTTTGCAATCCATCTAGTGACATAGGGGTTTATATTTAAGCTGGTGAGCTTATCTATAATGCCCGAGTGGGGTATTGTATCGAAGGCTTTTGCGAGATCCAGGTAGGCTGTGTGGACCACCTTACCCTCGTCAATGGCCTTGGTGACTGTTTCAAAGAAATCAACCAGGTTTAAGAGGCAGGATCTGCCCTTAACAAAGCCAAACTGGGTAGGATCCAGTGTTTGTAGGTCCCCAATATCTTTATTTATGAGGTCCATGATGATCCTTTCCATAGCTTTGCAGACCAAGCTAGTCAGGCTTATGGGGTGATAGTTTCCAGGATCCGTTGAGGCACCACCTTTATGGAGAGGGACCACTGTTGCTGTATGCCACTCTTTGGGCACATATCCTGTAGTAAGGCTGAGATTGAACAGTAGTTTTATGTTTGGGTTTAGCTCTTCTTGGAGTTCATGTAGGATGCAGCCCGGGACACCATCTGGTCGCATTGATGCTGTGTTTTTTGCTTTGGAGAGGGCGGCTCTTACCTGAGCATCTGAAATGTCAGGGAGGCAGCACTCTGCTGGGATAGATATTTGCCCTTTTGGTGGGGAGGGGGGGAGAAGTTTGCGCTGAACCTGTCAGCTAGGATGTTGGCAATGTCTGTGGGTTCGGTGTATTTTTTGTCATTTTGGACTAATTCTGAGCATATCTGGGAATTACCACCCAGGTTCCTAACATAACTAAAGAAAGCCTTGTGATTATCCTTAGTGTCCTGTGCAATTTGTCTCTCGAAGCTGGCCTTAGACAATTTTATGTGTGCCCGTAGTTTTTTGCTAATACTGATCAGTGATGGCTTCCCTTTTTGGGATTTTGCTCTATCATTTAGTAGCTTCCTCCTTCTATTGTATAGTTTGTTTATGGCTGGGGTCCACCAGACAGGACGTCTGCTTTTGGAGGATTGGGTCTTGGTTTTATTTGGGATCGCATGATCCATGCATTCCTGAAGGTGTTCATAGAATGCGTTTATAAAGGATTCTGTGGTCTGGGCCGTATTTTCTACAGGCCCGTGGGCTTTGAAGGATTCCACCTCAGTTTTGAGGAGTGTGAAATTTGCTTTAGAGAAGTTTTTCACTGTGGTTTTCTGGGCAGGGGGTGGGGTCGGGATGTGAATATCCAGTGAGATTAGTTTATGGTCTGATCTTACCAGTGAGGGATACACTTCTGGTCTGGAACATAGAGTCCCCATGTTGGTGATGATCAGGTCCAGTATGTTTTCCCCTCTTGTGGGAGTGGTAACAAGTTGTTCCATAGCATTTGAGTTTATAAATTCTAGGAACCTTTGGGCTAGGGTGCTGGAGCTAGAGTAACGCTCCCAGTCTATGTTTGGGTAGTTGAAGTCGCCCAATATAATGGTGTTTGGAGAGACCTTCATATTTTCCAGTGTTCTCAGGAAGGCCGAGTGGGGTTCCTGGGTTTGGGAGGGTGGTCTGTAGCAGGCTATAAACTGGAAGGCAGTTTTACCCACTGTTAGTTGCACATGGATAGTCTCTGATGCTTCGTGCTTTGCAACCAACCTGGAGGTGTGGGTATCTTTGATGAATATCGATACTCCCCCTCCTTTTGTGGTTTGGTCCAAGTTTTGTGGCCGAAAAGCATGGTATCAGGTATAACCTGGTAGTGCTGGGGGCTCTTGGGAGCCCTGAACCAGGTTTCTGTTACTGCACAGATATCGATGTTCTCCATGCTAAGGAGAGTTTCGAGTGCGTGCATCTTGAAGTTTAGACTTCTGGCGTTGAGTAGCATTACTCTTAGTTTCTTATCCCTTGTGATACCTATGGAGGTGGGTTTGTCTTTTGAGCCTTGCCTAAAAAAGGCACTATGGGGGTAGCAAGAGCCTTTGCCAATATCCGAAAGCCCAGCGGTGACAGGTGCAAGCTGTCCCTAGCGAAGCATCGTGGCTTGTCGAGCATATCATCCCAAGCTGACAGGCATTGGATCCCCTTTGAATGACACCAGTACTTAAGCCAATTGTTAAAATTGATCATCTTGTCTTCATATTGTGGCATCATTCTTGGTGAGGGTAAGATGCTATTCAAGGTCAGGGTCATACTGGCCTGGGCTACATGATCAAAGAGCTCCTTTATGTCTTTTTTCATGTAGTCCAGGGAGGTACATCTCAGGTCATTCACACCAGCATGGACAATGACTGAGTCATATTTGTACTTGCCTTGGAGTGACCTGAGTGCTTGTGTTATGTGGCAGATCCTAGCGCCCGACAGGCTGCTCACCATGACCCTCTCCTTGTTCAGCCTGGTGAGCGGGACGTCAGTGTGCCTGACGATAGAGTCACCTATTATAAGTGTATCAGGTGTGTTGTTTAGTCTTAAGGGCTGTGACTGTTTGGCACACTGGCTTTGTGAGATATGTGTTGCACGTGTTTTGTTTTGGGGTAGTGGCTGCTTGGGTGTCTGCTTTGGAGGTCTCTGCTGCTTTGGCAGATCTTTATTTAGAGCCTCCGAGTATGTTTTTGTGTGATTATGTGTTTGGTTTGCTGTCGTGGTAGGTCTATGTGAGACTGGAATTGTAGTGAGTGTGGTTTCCTTCTCCTCCTGACTGGTTATGCCAGTACTGAGTTGAGAGAGCTTAGTCTCCAGTTTGGTTATATGGTTGCATCTCTCACATGTGTTGGAGTTTGTTGGGAGGAGGAGAGGGTTGTCTGTGTACATGAGGCAGTTGTAACATTGCCTCAAGATTCCCAGATTCACCAGCTGGACCGGAGTGGAGATTGACAACTGACCTTTGGACATGCTAGAATAATATTGGGAATTCCTTAATAATTGAAAACCAGGGCCAGTGGGGAGTGAGGGTGTAGTGCTTTTAATTTTTAGTGCTGTCTTATATAATTGCTTTAGTGAGCAAGTGCCAGGTAACTTAAGTGCAATGTGTTACAGGTAACTTAAATGCAAAAATGACAAACAGTAACTTTCTTTCAAGTGAAACAAGGAAATAAGTACAGTAAGCAATGCAGATATCACTAGTGATCCACAGAAGCGCTGAGAAGCCACGTATTAGGTGGAATTAGCGTTCCAGGGAAATAACAAGCAAACAAACAACAAGCATATAAACAAAGTTAGATTCAGCAGGCCTGGATCTAGTCTATGCTACAGCAAACAAGGTGTACCAATTTCAGTAAGATACAGTTCAAATATTCAGGCACTA
Organism: Protopterus annectens; assembly: GCF_019279795.1. NCBI lineage: Eukaryota > Metazoa > Chordata > Ceratodontiformes > Protopteridae > Protopterus > Protopterus annectens. Next base: position 324,436,746 of record NC_056744.1, on the reverse strand, counting down.
TAAACCTTTAACCAGAAATTCCCAGCTCAGAAGGGCAGAGTCCAGCCTCTTCTCCCACAAGAGTGCAGACCACAAACCTTCTTAATGTAAAATAACTGTCCTGAAGCCCAAGTGCTTAAACCAGATCTAATACACTTTAAGAATAACAGACACTGGGCTCTCAATCAGCAGTTCCCAACTTAGAAGGATGAAAGCTACCTGTCCTGCCACCACAGTGCATGCCACAAACCTTCCTAATGTAAAACAACTGGTCTGAAGCCCAAGTGCTTAATCCAAAAGACTTAGAATGATAGCTACACTTTAATCAAGTTACTACCAAGCAGTAATAAATACAATTGAATACTTTAGAGAATGCCTGGATTAGTGCTCAAGTTACACAAACAAAGCTAGATCCAGCAGGCCCGAATCCAGTCTATGCCACAGCAAACAAGGCGCACCAACTTCAGTAAGAAGCAGTTCAGGTATGCATGCACTATAGGCCTTCAACCAGAAATTCCCAGCTCAGAAGGGCAGAGTCCAGCCTCTCCTCCCACAAGAGTGCAGACCACGAACCCTCTTAATGTAAAATAACTGGCCTGAAAGCCCAAGTGCTTAAACCAGAATTAATACACTTTTAGAATAACAGACACTGAGCCCTCAGTCGCAGTTCCCAACCTAGAAGGATGTAAGCTACCTGTTCTGCCACTACAGTGCAGACCACAAACCCTCTCAGTGCAAAACAACTGGTCCGAAGCCCAAGTGTTTAAACCAAAAGGCTTAGAATGAGTTACACCAAGCAGTAATAAATACAATTGAGTACTTTTAAGATGATGCAAAAGTAAAAAAGTAGGTAGAAACACAAGTACAGTAAAAGCAGATGAAATTTTTTTTTTTTTTTTCTGAACAAGTGCTGAGATCAAAGAAACAGATTTGAGTGCTGAAACTAGAAAACTGGCTAGTTATAAGAAAAAAAACTAAGCTAGAAGGCTTCCCTCCAACACAGAAGGGCTTGGGGGCTCAGAAGCCTACAAATAGTCTATACCACTTAACAGGAAAGGCAGGAAACAAGCTTAATTTTTTATTTATTTTTTTTTTTTCTGTTTCCCAGATGCTCTCTTTGTACACAGTAGGAGTGCCTGAAATCAGAATATGATCTCACTGCACTCAGTTGAGTGAGCAAATGAGATGGGCCCAGAAGGAGTATCCAAACACAAATTTACAAGAGGGGCGGGCAGTTGCAAGGCCACTAAGATGAAGAGCAGAGTCAAAACTTCCAGTTCAGTTAATATTCCTTCCACACAGTTAAAATCAATTTAAATACTGCATTTTTTTGAAAAAAAAAGAGCAGATAAAGGTACTTAAATTCTCTTATACGTCCAGTTGAATACAGCAAGTTCTTAGCCGGCCAAAGCTGAGGTTTCTAAGCAGAAAATATTTCACTCTGTACCACTTAAATAGGAAAGGACAGGAAATCAAAGAATGTGACTACCCCCACACCTTATAATATCCATATTTAATCATATCCGTGTTTATTTTGTTCACTTCTTTTACATCTTTGAAAGAATCTTCGGTACAGCCTTCCTATCATGCTTTTACATTTTAGAAATACGTTTAGTAGTCTCTTCTTTTTGACAATGTAAACATATTCCATCATTTTTATTTTTGTATGATGTTTCCTTTTACTGGGAATTTATTTATTACCAGTCTCCTACAAAATCTTGACGTTCTACTTTTTGATTATTTGCTTGTTATTTTTATAGCTTTATTTTTTCATCTGTTAGGTTTTTACATAATGATGTTTTATCATTGCATTCTCTAGCATACTTTTATTTCTTTTTCTATATCATCAATTTTTATTTTTCACAAAAATAACTTTTCTTGGTAACGTTTTTTCTTTATGTATACTCTCTTTTTTTCCTTTCTACCGTACGTACCCACATGTATCATACTTTCTGATCTCTCATCTCTTTCAGTAACAACTAGGGAAAAACAATGTTTTATAGTCAGTTTACAGTAAGATTCCTTGTGTGCCCACCTGAAAGTCCCTTTCAACACAACTATGAGATATTATTGAGCACTTCTATTTAACATCACTCACAAGTTCATTCTCAATAACTATTCCTTAGTCTGACATCACCATCATTCTGTCTTTGTGGTTCTTCTTTTAAAAGAACTTATTATTCTATCTTAAAACAAGACTTACCTACATTTTTATATTTCGTCTTTCTGTACTGCAGCAGTTTCCATACTACTGTACTGTTTAGTAATCACGGTTTCTAGCTATTCACTATGCTTCATTGGCTTCATGCTAATTAAATTTACCCATTACCATATTCTGAATACAGAGGATTAGTCCACATAAAATCACTTTAGCTAGCAGATGTAGCAGCCTTTCTCTCTGTGGGAGTTATAAAGATGCCTTGTTAAAGTTTCAAGTAGCTTATTCAGTTAAGTAGGTAGATGGAGGAGTGTTCTTGTTTTAAGAATACTCACTCATTTACCTACTTAACTCATTCAAAACTCAGCTCATACAGCGAACATGCACTGACATCACTTTCATTAGAGAAAATGAGAGCTCCCTCTATAGGGTGGTGCTTTATCCCACTACCTCAACTACTGTCCCAGGTACTGCCCAGTTCTGTGCATCTCAGGAAGATGAAAAAACAACGTTTCCACCTGCACAGGTGCACAGGTTCATCCTCTCGTGACTGATCTGATAGATCATTAACAACAGAACTACTACAGGTACTATCGCTTGTTCCCGCTGGCAATAAGAGAAAAGGGGCACAGCCCCAGGGGAACTTATGGCTCCTCATCCACTCATCAAGATTTCTATTCAAGACAGGAAATTTTGTTTGACATGCTATGGGTGCTTATTCAAATAGGTGGTTAATCCTTTATGAAATACATCTATCCCACCAACTGGCTTGATGCATATTTCAATGTAGATTTAGGTCCACCTACCAGTTTGTTTTTTTTTTATATTTAGTGGGTCAAACACAATATGGGCACTCTTAAATGTAAGGACTAAATGGAGGCCCCCCAAGCAGTGAACCTTCTTAAACGTAAGGACTAAGTAGAAGCCCCCATGCAGTGGGCTTTCTTAAATGTAAGGAGTAAGTAGAAACCCTTATACTGTGAGCCTTCTTTAATATAAGGACTAAGTAGAGGCCCCCAAGCAGTGGGCCTTCTTAAATGTAAGGACTAAGTTGAGGCCCCCAAGCAGTGGGCTCTCTTAAATGTAAGGACTAAATAGAGGCTTCCAAGCAGTGGGCCTTCTTAAACATAAGGACTAAGTAGAGGCCCCCATGCAGTGGACCTTCTTAAATGTAAGGAGTAAGTAGAGGCCCTCATGCAGTTGGCCTTCTTAAATGTAAGGACTAAGTAGTGGCCCCTGAACAGTGGGCCTTCTTAAACATAAAGACTAAGTAGAGGCCTCCAAGCAGTGGGCCTTCTTAAATCTAAGGACTAAGTAGAGGCCCCCAAGCAGTGGGCCTTCTTAAATCCAAGGACTAAGTAGAGGCCCCCAAGCAGTGGGCCTTCTTAAATGTAAGCAGTAAGTAGAGGCCCCCATGCAGTGGGCCTTCTTAAATGCAAGGACTAAGTAGGGGCCCCTGAGCAGTGGGGCTTATTAAAATTAAAGACTAAGTAAAGGCCCTCAAGCAGGAGTATATAAGAAAAGGAAAACATTTATAGGACATTCATTCATCCAGTGTATAGCCAAAAAACACAATTGTAGACTTCGCACTTAAGGTCCAGTTTCACAGCAAATTCTCACAGCAAAAACAGATGATCCAGACCACCAGGCTGATAAAAAACAGTAGTTTAATAAAATGCAGTAGGTTAGCACTTTCAGGTTTGAAAAACCCTCCTTCAGACAACATACAAAAATTTTGAACACCTTTTAAAATACATAATAGCCAATCAAAGACTCAGTAAAAAGCCCTCCTCTTTTTTTTAAAAAGGCTTAATAGGAACAACACCATTCAAACCGGGTGCTCTATCAGCACCCAGATTAATTATCCATCTAGTTTCACTACATTCTGTTATATTTCCCAAATCACCCCCCCCCCCCAGTTGGATGAATAGCCTGCAAAACCATGAAAGAAAATACATGCCCAGGATACTGCTTTACATGCTGATAAAGAGCATTATGTATATTAGCTGTACATATACCTGACATATGTTGTAGCACCCTGTCTTTCAATCTATAATTCATTTTACCGACACAAAGTGAACAACATTGCTTACAGTCAGACAAGTATATAATATTACTGGTCAAACAGTCAGCATATTGTTTCAATGAATAGCTCTTTCCAGACAATGAATGGATGAATGTGTTGTTATGTCTAATATATTGGCAAGCTTTGCAATGTCTACAGGGGAATGTCCCTTGTCGCACATGACAGGTTTCCTAACCCCCCCATGTTGGTATGTACAAAGCAAATCCTTTAAATTCTTACTACGTTTGAAACAAAATGTGGGTTCCTGAGTTATTAATGTCTTCACTCTGTCATCAGTTAATAAGATTTTCTAGTCTTGGTGAATAATGTCACATATGCCCCCCACATTGTTACTATAATTCAAAGTAACTTGAAGGGGCTGCCTGCTTGTATCAGTCTCCCTGTCATGCACCTGTACATTTCCAGAAACCCAGGGTTTTGCTTTGTTCAACCTCTCCTCTTTACTTTTATTAATGCCCCGCTGTATTATGTTCTGAGTATATCCCCTTGCTTTTAAATTCACCATCAGTTCTGCAGACTTTATATGTCTCATCATTAGTACATAACCTAGATGTTCGAAAAAATTGTCCCTGAGCAATATTGTTAAATGTATATCTGGGGTGCATATTATCATAAGCTAGGAGAGTATTTCTCCAGCATTCTTTCCTATATAACATAGTCTCAATCTGTTGCTCTGAGTTTTTCATCACTCGGACAACTAAGAAATATATAGTTGTATCTGACAGTGAAATACTAAACCTCAAAAAAATCAGGGGTGCTTTCCAGGTAGGCAACACACTCATAAAGCTGTTCCTGTATCCCTGTCCAAAGCAGGAAGATATTGTCCACAAAACGGACATAGTAACTCAGGTACACCCTCCATAAATGGTTTGCCTTGAATATTGCATGATCCTCCAAATATGCCAACATTATGTTGGTATATGAGTTTGCGCAGGGGGTGCCCATGGCCACCCCCCTGCTCTGTCGATAGAAGCAATTATGATACATAAAAATATTGTTGCTCAACACACAGTCTAACAGTAAACATACACTGTCAATATCAGTTTGAAATAGATTTGTGTTTGTTGCAAAAAGGCCTCAATGGCCATCAAGCCATATTCTTTTGTAATTACTGTGAACAAACTGTTTATATCCAGGTTTACTAATAAATAATCCATGCAGTCAGCATTGGGACCTAAGTGACTGTGTAAAGATTGCAAAAAATGACCTGTGTTCTTTAATATTCTGGGTACAGAAACAAAAAACTTTCTTAGATGAGCCTCTACCCATATAGAAGCATGTTCAGTAGCCCACCCCCTTCCAGATACAATTGGATGTAATGGTGGGCTCCTGGGATCATTATGTAGTTTTGGTAAAGCTTTGAACAATGGAACAACAGGATATTCAGTCAGTATAAACTTAAAAGTACCTTCATTAATACAGGAAAGTGCTAACTGTTTTCTGTATTGGCTTTATTAAGGTTTTTGTGTTATCCTCAGCTGTGGTGGTTGGATATTTGCTCTCTTGATTTTGGATACTTCTAATAATCCAGCCTTTATCCTCAAGGGCTATTATTTGTGTTGACACCTCCACCTTTAGCTTTTTCATGTTGAGTGGGTGGTCAGAATGTATGAAAGGTGCCAAGCACTGCTGGAGTACTTACCTTTGGCTTTGAACCAGTAACTGCACAGGTGTCTGCATTCTTCAGACTGAGGAGAACTTCTAAGTAGTGCAGTTTCTTGTTGAGACTCCTAGCATTGAGCAGTAACATGTTTAGCTTGTCCTGAATATTTTTTGTTACATTGGAAGGTTTGTTTGGCAATGCCAAAAAAGGCACTATGGGGTGGTAAACGTTGTGGCCAATATCTGAAAGTGTAGAGGTGAGAGGTGAAGACAATACCTGGCAAAGCCATGTAGCCTGTCAACCATGTCCGTTAAGGCTGATAAATATTGGACATCATTAGAATGACACCAGTAGCTAAGCCAGTTGTTAAAGTCAATCATTTTCTGCTGGTATTTTGGCATCATCCTTGGAGACAATAGAATGCTGCTCATGTCTAGGCTCATACATGCCTGTGATACATCTTCTGAGAGGTCAGTCATGTCTCTCTTCATATAGCCCATGGATATACATCTCTAGTCATTCTCACTCACATAGACTATGACCGAGTCATACTAGTACTCAGACGTAAGTGACCTGAGTGCTTGTGTGATCTGATAGATCCTGGTGGATCCTGGTCCCTGACAGGCAACTAACTGTAATCTTCTGCTAATCCAGCCTGCTAAGAGGGACATCAGTGTGTCTCACAGTGGAGGCTCCTATAACCAGAATATCAGGTTGTACAGTGTTTCACCTTATAAGCTTGGTAGTTGAGATACAATGAGATGTGGCTTTTTGTGCTGTGATGGAAATTACCTTGTTTGTGTGCATGCAGAGTTTCTGAGGACTGTGCCTGAGAGACCATTGAGATTTGGGGTAAGTTACATGTGAGCACCTCCACATATATGGGTCTATGTGTGTGGTCTTTTGTGGTTGCAGTGAGTGATGTGTGTGAGTTGCTGACAACTTGTTAGTTGCTTTCTGTGTCTGTATGTGAAACTCTAGCCTCCGTTGTCAATATGTAACTACATCTCTCATATACTGTATTTGTCTGTTTGGGAATTAAGAGCTATAGAAGAAAGCATAAAGCCAACCCTCACTGTGTGCGTTGCATGACACCAACCTTCACTGTGTGGATTGCATGACACCAAACCTAAGTGTGTGTATAGTATGACACTGACTCTCACTATGTGTGTTGCATGACACCAACCTTCACTGTGTGGATTGCATGACACCAAATCTAAGTGTGTGCATAGTATGACACTGACTCTCACTATGTGTGTTGCATGACACCAACCTTCACTGTGTGTGTTGCATGACACCAAACCTAAGTGTGTGCATAGTATGACACTGACTTTCACTATGTGTGTTGCATGACACCATTACATAAGGGTTACTTAGCTCATTTATTACACCAGAGTGCTCAAAGGTTCATAAGTTCATAGGTGTTTACTAGGCTAACAACCACAAGGGCCTTTTTAAGCCTAGCCATGCATCCCAAATCTATGACAAGTTCTGATACCCTTGATAAGTGTAAGCTTGGGCCTGGGAGATGAACCATTTCCAGGTTACCTGTGTCCATTAGAGACATAGGTGCCAAACCAGCGATGAATTTCTGGTTTTCCATCCAATTGTTCAAATTGCACTTGAATTGATTTACAGAGGAACTCTGCTTCACATGGATGGGGCCCCTATTCCATAAACGGGGTAGTCTCTGGGATACATACCCATCTCTCCAGCAAGTCCTATTTATATGCTGGATTTCTTTGTCAGATCAATGCAGGTAGTGTGTTCTGACTCCACATTATCCATTGTTTTGGTTACCCTGTGAAAGAAGGCGAATCTGTTCACTGAACAAAAATCTGTTCTTCACAAAGCAAAATTGGTTAGGATCAAGGGACTGCAGGCTGCCTATATCATTTATGGTTTTCAATACAATAAAGGATATTTCCCAACATCAACATGCAAAAACATTGACACACTACATCAATTTCTGTACATCAAAATTACCTTTTACTGAAAAAAATGAACAAAACTTAATCAATCACAAAAGGAAAGTGCTGTCCTTCTGTGATCAGTCAACTGAAAAAAAATGTCAGCACCTTCAAATTTTTTTTGAATTATGGCACTGTTATGGGAAAGGGTTGGGGTTAGGGCAAGGTATGCTTACCATTAGCATGGAGGCATAAGGATAATTGGGGGGAGACATTGCTTGCTCCTGTACCACCTTATGTGTGCAAACCCTATCCTTACAGATTAGCTAACCAAAAAAAAAACTGTCCCTAACAGTTCTGCTGAACAAGTCAATAACACACACAGAGTCTTCTTGTATATTAGTACACAGGCAGACACACACACACACACTCACACACACACACACACACACACACACACACACACACACACACACACACACACACACACACACACACACACACACACACACACACACACACACACACACACACACACACACACACACACACACACACACACACACACACACACACACACACACACACACACACACACACACACACACACACACACACAGACACACACATTATACACACACACACACACACACACA
>NC_056744.1:324393354-324425854 GCF_019279795.1 Protopterus annectens | reverse complement strand
TCATAATATAACTAAAACCAAATTCCAAAACAATTTATTTTTGTGACAAGACAGTGCCCCATAATTTTAATATCATGAAATACGGTCACACTCTAAAGAGATAATTTGTGTGAGTTATATACAAATCATGAAGTGTTCATGGAGGAATAAAAATTGGAAAAGTGTACCTGAAAATACATATAGTTCCATGTAGGTTATGGAGTATCTCACCATCGATGGGGTACTATTGTCAGAAGTTCAGCAATACAAACTGTATCAATATGGCTGGCTGGTTATGGCACTACTTGTATATATTTACTGTATATTCCCTCTCCTGATTCTGTTTATATGAAGTAGTATTATGAGAAGACCCTTGCAGGAGATTGCTATGGACTGTCAAAATTAAGACCCCCCCAAAGATATTCATAAACATTATATTTCCATCTTGCACTCACTGTGGATATGTTGACCCTTAAGGAAGTGCTTAGATCTGTGTGGCACTTCCCATCTGGGATGAGATCTATGGAGGGTCTGTATGCTCTACTGTCTCCACAGTCAACATATCATTTTTATTTGGGTATGGGAAATAAACAAATAATATATATTATTGACATAATGGTTATGGTGTTTACCTTACCAACACAAGGTCCAGGGTTTGATTCTCAGATGGGGTAAATGGTTAGGCTTAAAATGGCAGTTAGCCTAGTACTAACCTAGGAACTATGAACTATCACTGTTATGTGATCATTAGTATGCTGGGCAACAGGCAACTCTGTAAACCAGCTTTTTAACCATAATAGTAATTTGTAAAAATGAATGATCAGAGTCAAAAGAAATAAACTACATGTACAGAAACCACAAAAATTGGACACAAAAACCATAAGTCTTAAAAATAAAAAAAAAAACTTTTCCTGTAAGTGCTCCCCTGTTCTCTCTATGTGTGTGTATTAGGGTGGTTTCTTGTAAGTGCTCCCCTGTACTCTCCATGTGTGTCTATTAGGGTGAGTTCTTGTAAGTGCTCCTCTGTACTCCCATGTGTGTGTGTATTAGGGTGGTTTCTTGTAAGTGCTCCCCTCTACTCTCCATATGTGTGTACTAGGGTGGTTTCTTGTAAATGCTCCCCTGTATTCTCCATGTGTGTATATTAGGGTGGCTTCTTGTAAGTGCTTCCCTGTTCTCTCCATGTGTGTGTATTAGGGTGGTTTCTTGTAAGTGCTCCCCTATTCCATCCATGTGTGTGTATTAGGGTGGCTTCTTGTAAATGCTCCCCTGTATTCTCCATGTGTGTATATTAGGGTGGTTTCTTGTAAGTGCTCCCCTGTTCTCTCCATGTGTGTGTATTAGGGTGGTTACTTGTAAGTGCTCCCCTGTTCTCTCTATGTGTGTGTATTAGGGTGGTTTCTTGTAAGTGCTCCCCTGTTCTCTCCATGTGTGTGTTTTAGAGTGGTTTCTTGTAAGTGCTCCCCTGTTCTCTCCATGTGTGTGTGTATTAGGGTGGTTTCTTGTAAGTGCTCCCCTGTTCTCTCTATGTGTGTATATTAGGGTGGTTTCTTGTAGGTGCTCCCCTGTTGTCTCCATGTGTGTGTATTACGGTGGTTTATTGTAAGTGCTCCCCTGTTGTCTCCATGTGTGTGTATTAGGGTGTTTTTTTGTAAGTGCTCCCATGTTCTCTCCATGTGTGTGTATTAGGATGGTTTCTTGTAAGTGCTCCCCTGTTGACTCCATGTGTGTGTATTAGGGTGGTTTCTTGTAAGTGCTCCCCTGTTCTCTCCATGTGTGTGTATTAGGGTAGTTTCTTGTAAGTGCTCCCCTGTTTTCTCCATGTGTGTATTAGGGTGGTTGCTTGTAAGTGCTCCCCTGTTGTCTCCATGTGTGTGTATTAGGGTGGTTTCTTGCAAGTGCTCCCCTGTTCTCTCCATGTGTGTGTATTAGGGTGGTTTCTTGTAAGTGCTCCCCTGTTCTCTCCATGTGTGTGTATTAGGGCAGTTTCCTGTAAGTGCTCCCCTGTTTTCTCCATGTGTGTATTAGGGTGGTTGCTTGTAAGTGCTCCCCTGTTGTCTCCATGTGTGTGTATTAGGGTGGTTTCTTGCAAGTGCTCCCCTGTTCTCTCCATGTGTGTGTATTAGGGTGGTTTCTTGTAAGTGCTCCCCTGTTCTCTCCATGTGTGTGTATTAGGGCAGTTTCCTGTAAGTGCTCCCCTGTTGTCTCCATGTGTGTGTATTAGGGTGGTTTCTTGTAAGTGCTCCCCTGTTGTCTCCATGTGTGTGCATTAGGGTGGTTTCTTGTAAGTGCTCCCCTGTTGTCTCCATGTGTGTGTATTAGGGTGGTTTCTTGTAAGTGCTCCCCTGTTTTCTCCATGTGTGTGTATTAGGATGGTTTCTTGTAAGTGCTCCCCTGTTCTCTCCATGTGTGTGTATTAGGGTGGTTTCTTGTAAGTCCTCTCCTGTTCTCTCCATGTGTGTGTATTAGGGCATTCCTCTTCTCATACTTCTTACATACAGACACTAAGTAATCATTGATATGATCACAGAAACACCACTGTATGAGGAAGATTTTCTCCCACACCCCGTGTACATCACTTCTGTGCAACAAAGAGGAAATAAAACAGCATGTGCCCATGAAAATTAGGATAGTATATGCACAAACATGATATCACAAGTCAACACAGACATACATTAAAAAATAAAATAGTAACCATTTTTCTATATTTCTGCATTAGGAGATCTTAGCATTGTGCATCTGTGGTTTCTTTATTTGTGGTTTATTTGCTAAGACATTAATTCAGATAATTTGCCTTGGTTGTAACTGCCTTATGTTATTGTTCGGTTTGGGCAACTGACCATTTAAAGGTCTGGGATGCCAACTGCAGTCTCCAGTGTTGGACTCCTATTGACAGTGGCTTGCATGTGTCACTGTCTGATAGCTCCACCCACATCATACATGTGTTAGATACATTAGCAGGTAGGTACAGAAGATCCATCTTAATGGACAGGCTATGTTACACTTCCCTGATCCTCTGGAATCAGGCTAATGTTTTTCTTCTTTTAAGATTATCAGGTCAAACATATGTTCTTGGTATAGTTCATTTCACACTTGCTTGAGGTATTGTTTTCCTATTATTGTGTTATAAGGAGTCCCGGACTCCAGGTGTCAGAATCAGGTGACAGAACAACTTAGGAATAATAAATTAGAGTTATAATGCATTAGTCCTGGCTTCTGGTGTTTGACCATAGTTTTGAAGTCCAAGTGACCAGACGCACAGGAATGATTATATCACACCATCAACCAAGTCATGGATTAATTCTACAATACAATAATAAAACAACCTGGAGAAATTCTGCCAAAAGCAACCAGAAAACAAGGCGAAAGAAGCGGACATCGCACCCAGCAAAAATAGTGTACAGAGCTTTTTATTACGCCTTATTTTCTACAATACAATAGTTAACCTGATTTAGGTTTCATCGAATTTAAATGATAAGAAAAACATTTGTTTCTTAATGATTTCTGTTTTTCTGTGTTACTTGTAAGTTTGGGGTTGCTGTATCTTAGTGATTTCTGTTTATATGTGGCACTTGTAAGTTTGGGGAGTGCTGTATCTTAGTGATTTCTGTTTTTCTGCATCACTTGCAAGTTTGGGGGTTGCTTATATTAGTGATTTCTGTATTTCTGTGTCACTTGTATGTTTGGGGGTTGCTGTATCTTAGTGATTTCTGTTTTTCTGTATAACTTGTATGTTTGGGGGTTACTTTATCTTAGTGATTTATGTTTATCTGTGTCACTTGTAAGTTTGGGAATTGCTGTATCTTAGTGACTTCTGTTTTTCTGCTTCACTTGTAAGTTTGGGGGTTGCTTATCTTAGTGATGTCTGTTTTACTGTGTTACTTGGAAGTTTGGGGGTTGCTGTATCTTAGTGATTTCTGTTTTTCTGCGTCACTTGTAAGTTTGGGGGTTGCTATATCTTAGTGATTTGTCTTTTTCTGCATCACTTCTAAGTTTGGGGTTGCTGTATCTTAGTGATTTCTGTTTTTCTGTGTCACTTGTATGTTTGGGGGTTGCTGTATCTTAGTGATTTCTGTTTTTTCTGTGTCACTTGTAAGTTGGGAGTTGATGTATCTTAGTGATTTCTGTTTTTCTGTGTCACTTGTAAGTTTGGGGGTTGCTGTATCTTAGTGATTTATGTTTTTTGGCGTCACTTGTAAATTTGGGGGTTGCTGTATCTTAGTGATTTCTGTTTTTCTGTGTCTCTTGTAAGTTTGGGGTTGCTGTATCTTAGTGATTTCTGTATTTTTGTGTAACATGTAAGTTTGAGGGTTGCTGTATCTTAGTAATTTCTGTATTTTGGCATCACTTGTAAGTTTGGGGGTTGCTGTATCTTAGTGATTTCTGTTTTTCTGTGTCTCTTGTAAGTTTGGGGATTGCTGTATCTTAGTGATTTCTGTTTTTCAGTGTCACTTGTAAGTTTGGGGGTTGTTGTATTTTAATGATTTCTGTTTTTCTGCATCACTTGTAAGTTTGGGGGTTGGTGTGTCTTAGCGATTTCTGTTTTTCTGCCTCACTTGTAAGTTTGGGAGTTGCTGTATCTTAGTGATTCATGTTTTTCTGCATCACTTGTAAATTTGGGGGTTGCTGCATCTTAGTGATTTCTATTTTTCTTCGTCACTTGTAAGTCTTGGGGTTTCTGTATTTTAGTGATTTCTGTTTTTCTGCATCACATGTAAGTTTGGGGGTTGCTGTATCTTTGTGATTTCTTTTTATCTGTGTCACTTGTCAGTTTGGGGATTGCTGTATCTTAGTGATTTCTGTTTTTCTGTGTCACTTGTAAGTTTGAGGGTTGCTGTATCTTAGTGATTTCTGTTTTTCTGTGTCACTTGTAAGTTTGGGGGTTGCTGTATCTTAGAGATTTCTGTTTTTCTGCATCACTAGTAAGTTTGGGAGTTGGTGTATCTTAGCAGTTTCTGTTTTTCTGTGTCACTTGTTAGTTTGTGGGGCTGCTGCATCTTAGTGATTTATGTTTTTCTGCATCACTTGCACATTTTGGGGTTGCTGTATCTTAGTGCTTTCTGTTCTTCTATGTCACTTGTAAATTTGGGGGTTGCTATATCTTACTGATTTCTGTTTTTCTGCATCACTTGTAACTTTTGGGGTTGCTGTATCTGAGTTATTTCTGTTTTTCTGCCTCACTTGTAAGTTTGGGGGTTGCTGTATCTTAGTGATTTCTGTTTTTCTGCTTCACTTGTAAGTTTGGGGATTGCTTATCTGAGTGATTTATGTTTTTCTGCATCACTTGTAAGTTTGGGGGTTGCTGCATCTTATTGATTTCTGTTTTTCGGCATCACTTGTAAGTTTTGGGGTTGCTGTATCTTATTGATTTCTGTTTTTCTGCCTCACTTGTAAGTTTGGGGGTTGCTGTATCTTAGTGATTTATGTTTTTCTGTGTCACTTGTAAGTTTGGGGGTTGCTGCATCTTAGTGATTTCTGTTTTTCTGCGTCACTTGTAAGTCTGGGAGTTGCTGTATCTTAGTGATTTCTGTTTTTCTGCATCACTTTTAAGTTTGAGGGTTGCTGTATCTTAGTGAGTTCTGTTTTTTTTTTGTCATTTGTAAGTTTGAGGATTGCTGTATTTTAGTGATTTCTGTTTTTCTGCATCACTTGTATGTTTGGAGGTTGCTGCATCTTAGTGATTTCTGTTTTTCTGCATCACTTGTAAGTTTGGGGATTGCTGTATCTTAGTGATTTCTGTTTTTTGCATCACTTGTATGTTTGGGGTTTGCTGTATCTTAGTGATTTCAGTTTTTCTGCGTCACTTGTAAGTTTGGGGGTTACTGTATCTTAGTGATTTCTGTTTTTCTGTGTCACTTGTAAGTTAGGGGTTGCTGTATCTTAAAGATTTCTGTTTATATGTGGCACTTGTAAGTTTGGGGAGTACTGTATCTTAGTGATTTCTGTTTTTCTGTATAACTTGTATGTTTGGGGGTTACTTTATCTTAGTGATTTCTGTTTATCTGTGTCACTTGTAAGTTTGGGAATTGCTGTATCTTAGTGACTTCTGTTTTTCTGCTTCACTTGTAAGTTTGGGGGTTGCTTATCTTAGTGATGTCTGTTTTACTGTGTCACTTGTAAGTTTGGGGGTTGCTGTATCTTAGTGATTTCTGTTTTTATGCATCACTTGTAAGTTTGGGGGTTGCTTTATCTTAGTGATTTGTCTTTTTCTGCATCATTTCTAAGTTTGCGGTTGCTGTATCTTAGTGATTTCTGTTTTTCTGTGTCACTTGTATGTTTGGGAGTTGCTGTATCTTAGTGATTTCTGTTTTTCTGCATCACTTGTAAGTTTGGGGGTTGCTGTATCTTAGTGATTTATGTTTTTTTGCGTAACTTGTAAGTTTGCGGGTTGCTGTATCTTAGTGATTTCTGTATTTTGGCATCACTTGTAAGTTTGGGGTTTGCTGTATCTTAGTGATTTCTGTTTTTCTGAATCACTTGTAAGTTTGGGGGTTGCTGTATCTTAGTGATTTCTGTTTTTCAGTGTCACTTGTAAGTTTGGGGGTTGCTGTATCTTAGTGATTTCTGTTTTTCTGCATCACTTGTAAGTTTGGGGGTTGATGTGTCTTTGTGATTTATGTTTTTCTGCATCACTTGTAAATTTGGGGGTTGCTGCATCTTCGTGATTTCTATTTTTCTTCATCACTTTTAAGTCTTGGGATTTCTGTATTTTAGTGATTTCTGTTTTCCTCATCACATGTAAGTTTCGGGGTTGCTGTATCTTAGTGATTTCTTTTTATCTGTGTCACTTGTAAGTTTGGGGATTGCTGTATCTTAGTGATTTCTGTTTTTCTGTGTCACTTGTAAGTTTGGGGGTTGCTGTATCTTAGAGATTTCTGTTTTTCTGCATCACTAGTAAGTTTGGGAGTTGCTGTATCTTAGCAGTTTCTATTTTTCTGTTTCACTTGTAAGTTTGTGGGGCTGCTGTATCTTTGTGATTTATGTTTTTCTGCATCAGTTGCACATTTTGGGGTTGCTGTATCTTAGTGATTTCTGTTCTTCTGTGTCACTTGTAAGTTTGGGGGTTGCTATATCTTACTGATTTCTGTTTTTCTGCATCACTTGTAAGTTTTGGGGTTGCTGTATCTGAGTTATTTCTGTTTTTCTGCCTCACTTGTAAGTTTGGGGGTTGCTGTATCTTAGTGATTTCTGTTTTTCTGCTTCACTTGTAAGTTTGGAGATTGCTTATCTGAGTGATTTATGTATTTCTGCATCACTTGTAAGGTTGGGGGTTGCTGCATCTTAGTGATTTCTGTTTTTAGGCATTTGTAAGTTTTGGGGTTGCTGTATCTTATTGATTTCTGTTTTTCTGCGTCACTTGTAAGTTTGGAGGTTGCTGTATCCTAGTGATTTCAGTTTTTCTGCATCACTTGTAAGTTTAGGGGTTGCTGTATCTTAGTAATTTTTGTTTATCTGTGTCACTTGTAAGTTTGGGGGTTGCTGTATCTTAGTGATTTCTGTTTTTCTGTGTTACTTGTAAGTTTGGGGTTGCTGTATCTTAGTGATTTATTTTTTTTGCATCACTTGTAAGCTTGTGGGTTACTGTAACTTAGCAGTTTCTGTTTTTTTGTGTCACTTATAAGTTTGGTGGTTGCTGCATCTTAGTGATTTATATTTTTCTGCATCACTTGTACATTTTGGGGTTGCTGTAACTTAGTTTTTTCTTTTCTTCTGTGTCACTTGTAAGTTTGGGGGCTGCTGTATCTTAGTGATTTCTGTTTTTCTGTATCACTTGTAAGTTTGGGGGTTGCTGTATCTTAGTGATTTCTGTTTTTCTGCCTCAGTTGTAAGTTTGGGGGTTGCTGTATCTTAGTGATTTCTGTTTTTCTGCTTCACTTGTAAGTTTGGAGATTGCTTATCTTAGTGATTTCTGTTATTCTGCGTCACTTGTACATTTGGGGGTTGCTGCATCTTAGTTATTTCTGATTTTTGGCATCAGTTGTCAGTTTGGGGGTTGATGTATCTTAGTGATTTCTGTTTTTCTGCCTCACTTGTAAGTTTGGGGGTTGCTGTATCTTAATGATTCATGTTTTTCTGCATCACTTGTAAGTCTGGGGGTTGCTGCATCTTAGTGATTTCTGTTATTCTGCGTCACTTGTAAGTTTGGGGGTTGCTGCATCTTAGTGATTTCTGCTTTTTGGCATCAGTTGTCAGTTTGGGGGTTGCTGTATCTTAGTGATTTCTATTTTTCTGCTTCACTTGTAAGTTTTGGGGTTTCTTATCTTAGCGATTTCAGTTTTTATGCATCACTTATAAGTTTGGGGGTTGCTGCATCTTAGCGATTTCTGTTTTTCAGCATCACTAGAAAGTTTGGGGGTTGCTGCATCTTAGTGATTTCTGTTTTTCTGTGTCACTTTTACATTTGAGGGTTGCTGTATTTTAGTGATTTCTGTATTTCTGTGTCATTTGTAAGTTTGAGGATTGCTGTATTTTAGTGATTTCTGTTTTTCTGCATCACTTCTAAGTTTGGGGGTTGCTGTATCTTAGTGATTTATGTTTCTGTGCATCACTTGTAAGTTTGAGCGTTGCTGTATCTTAGTGATTTCTGCTTTTTTGTGTCATTTGTAAGTTTGTGAATTGCTGTATTTTAGTGATTTATGTTTTTCTGTGTCATTTGTAAGTTTGAGGATTGCTGCATTTTAGTGATTTCTTTTTTTCTGCATCACTTGTAAGTTTGGGGTTGCTGTATCTTATTGATTTCTGTTTTTCTGCTTCACTTTTAAATTTGGGGGTTTCTTATCTCAGTGATTTCAGTTTTTCTGCATCACTTATAAGTTTGGGGGTTGCTGTATCTTAGTGATTTATGTTTTTCTGCATCACTTGTAAGTTTGGGGGTTGCTGCATCTTAGTGATTTCTGTTTTTCTGCGTCACTTGTTAGTCTGGGAATTGCTGTATCTTAGTGATTTCTGTTTTTCTGTATCACTTGTAAGTCTGGGAGTTGCTGCATCTTAGTGATTTCTGTTTTTTTGTGCCACTTTTACGTTTGAGGGTTGCTGTATCTTAATGATTTCTGTATTTCTGTGTCATTTGTAAGTTTGAGGATTGCTGCATTTTAGTGATTTCTTTTTTTCTGCATCACTTGTAAGCTTGGGGTTGCTGTATCTTATTGATTTCAGTTTTTCTGCTTCACTTTTAAATTTGGGGGTTTCTCATCTTAGTGATTTCAGTTTTTCTGCATCACTTATAAGTTTGGGGGTTGCTGTATCTTAGTGATTCATGTTTTTCTGCATCACTTGTAAGTTTGGGGGTTGCTGCATCTTAGTGATTTCTGTTTTTCTGCGTCACTTGTAAGTCTGGGAATTGCTGTATCTTAGTGATTTCTGTTTTTCTGTATCACTTGTAAGTCTGGGAGTTGCTGCATCTTAGTGATTTCTGTTTTTCTGTGTCACTTTTATGTTTGAGGGTTGCTGTATCTTAGTGATTTCTGTATTTCTGTGTCATTTGTAAGTTTGAGGATTGCTGTATTTTAGTGATTTCTGTTTTTCTGCATCACTTGTATGTTTGGAGGTTGCTGCATCTTAGTGATTTCTGTTTTTCTGTGTCACTTGTAAGTTTAGAGGTTGCTGTTTCTTAATGATTTCTGTTTTTCTGCATCACTTTTAAGTTTGAGGGTTGCTGTATCTTAGTGATTTCTGTTTTTCTGCATCACTTGTAAGTCTTGGGGTTGTTGCATCATAGTGATTTCTGTTTTTCTGCATCACTTGTAAGTTTGGGGGTTTCTGTATCTTAGTGATTTCTGTTTTTTTGCATCAGTTGTATGTTTGGGGGTTGCTGTATCTTAGTGATTTCAGTTTTTCTGCGTCACTTGTAAGTTTGGGGGTTTCTGTATCTTAGTGATTTCAGTTTTTCAAGGCCACTTGTAAGTTTGGGGGTTGCTGTATCTTAGTGATTTCAGTTTTTCTGCGTCACTTGTAAGTTTGGGGGTTTCTGTATCTTAGTGATTTCAGTTTTTCTGCGTCACTTGTAAGTTTGGGGGTTGCTGTATCTTAGTGATTTCTGTTTTTCTGTGTCACTTATCAGTTTGGGGGTTGCTGCATCTTAGTGATTTATATTTTTCTGCATCACTTGCACATTTTGGGGTTGCTGTATCTTAGTTATTTCTGTTCTTCTGAGTCACTTGTAAGTTTGGGGGTTGCTGTATCTTAGTGATTTCTGTTTTTCTGTATCACTTGTAAGTTTGGGGGTTGCTGTATCTTAGTTATTTCTGTTTTTCTGCCTCAGTTGTAAGTTTGGGGGTAGCTGTATCTTAGTGATTTCTGTTTTTCTGCTTCACTTGTAAGTTTGGAGATTGCTTATCTTAGTGATTTCTGTTATTCTGTGTCACTTGTAAGTTTGGGGGTTGCTGCATCTTAGTGATTTTTGCTTTTTGGCATCAGTTGTCAGTTTGGGGGTTGCTGTATCTTAGTGATTTCTGTTTTTCTGCCTCACTTGTAAGTTTGGGGGTTGCTGTATCTTAAGGATTCATGTTTTTCTGCATCACTTGTAAGTCTGGGGGTTGCTGCATCTTAGTGATTTCTGTTTTCTGTCTCACTTGTAAGTTTGTGGGTTGCTGTTTCTTAGTGATTTCTGTTTCTCTGCATCATTTTTAAGTTTGAGCATTGCTGTATCTTTGTGATTTCTGTTTTTCTGTGTCATTTGTAAGTTTGAGGATTGCTGTATTTTAGTGATTTCTGTTTTTCTGCATCACTTGTAAGTTTGGGGATTGCTGTATCTTATTGATTTCTGTTTTTCGACATCACTTGTCAGTTTGGGGGTTGCTTTATCTTAGTGATTTCTGTTTTTCTGCATCACGTTAGTTTAGAGGTTGCTGTATCTTAGTGGTTTCTGTTTTTCTGCATCACGTGTAAGTCTGGGGTTGCTGTTTCTTAGTGATTTCTGTTTTTCTGCATCACTTTTAAGTTTGAGGGTTGCTCTATCTTAGTGATTTCTGTTTTTCTGCATCACTTCTATGTTTGGGGGTTGCTGTATATTAGTGCTTTCTGTTTTTATGCCTCACTTGTAAGTTTGTGGGTTGCTGTATCTTAGTGATTTCTGTTTTTCTGCTTCACTTGTAAGTTTGGGGGTTTCTTATTTTAGCGACTTCAGTTTTTCTGCATCACTTATAAGTTTGGGGGTTGCTGCATCTTAGTGATTTCTGTTTTTCAGCATCACTAGAAAGTTTGGGGGTTGCTTTATTTTAGTGATTTCTGTTTTTCTGCATCACTTGGAAGTTTGGGGGTTGCTATATCTTAGTGATTTCTGTTTTTCTGCATCACTTGTAAGTTTGGGGGTTGCTGTATCTTAGTGATTTATGTTTCTGTGCATCACTTGTAAGTTTGAGCATTGCTGCATCTTAGTGATTTCTGTTTTTCTGTGTTATTTGTAAGTTTGAGGATTGCTGTATTTTAGTAATTTATGTTTTTCTGTGTCATTTGTAAGTTTGAGGATTGCTGTATTTTAGTGATTTCTGTTTTTCTGCTTCACTTTTAAGTTTGGGGGTTTCTTATCTTTGTGATTTCATTTTTTTCTGCATCACTTATAAGTTTGGGGTTGCTGCATCTTAGTGATTTCTGTTTTTCAGCATCACTAGTAAGTTTGGGGGTTGCTGTATCTTAGTGATTTCTGTTTTTCTGCCTCACTTGTAAGTTTGGGGGTTGCTGTATCTTAGTGATTTATGTTTTTCTGCATCACTTGTAAGTTTGCGGGTTGCTGTATCTTATTGATTTCTACTTTTCAACATCACTTGTCACTTTGGGGGTTTCTGTATCTTAGTTATTTCTGTTTTTCTGCATCACATGTTAGTTTAGAGGTTGTTGTATCTTAGTATTTTCTGTTTTTCTGCATCACTTGTAAGTCTGGGGTTGTTGTTTCTTAGTGATGTCTGTTTTTCTGCATCACTTTTAAGTTTGAGGGTTGCTGTATCTTAGTGATTTCTGTTTTTCTGAATCACTTCTAAGTTTGGAGGTTGCTGTATCTTAGGGAATTCTGTTTTTATGCCTCACTTGTAAGTTTGAGGGTTGCTGTATCTTAGTGATTGATGTTTTTTCTGCGTCATTTCCAAGTTTGGGGGTTGTTGTATCTTAGTGATTTCTGTTTTTCTGCTTCACTTGTAAGTTTGGGGGTTTCTTGTCTTAGTGATTTCAGTTTTTCTGCATCACTTGTAAGTTTGGGGGTTGTTGCATCTTAGTGATTTCTGTTTTTCAGCATCACTTGTAAGTTTGGGGTTGCTGCATCTTAGCGATTTCTGTGTTTCTGTGTCACTTGTAAGTCTGAGGGGTGCTGTATCTTAGTGATTTCTGTTTTTCTACATCACTTGTAAGTCTGGGGGTTTCTGCATCCTAGTGACTTTTGTTTTTCTGTGTCACTTGTAAGTTTGGGGGTTGCTGTTTCTTAGTGATTTCTGTTTTTCCTCATCCCTTTTAAGTTTGGGGTTGCTGCATCTTAGTGATTTCTGTTTTTTCTGCGTCACTTGTAAGTTGGGAGTTGATGTATCTTAGTGATTTCTGTTTTTCTGCGTCACTTGTAAGTTTGGGGTTGCTGTATCTTAGTGATTTATGTTTTTTGGCGTCACTTGTAAGTTTGGGGTTGCTGTATCTTAGTGATTTCTGTTTTTTTGCGTAACTTGTAAGTTTGAGGGTTGCTGTATCTTAGTAATTTCTGTATTTTGGCATCAATTGTAAGTTTGGGGGTTGCTGTATCTTAGTGATTTCTGTTTTTCTGTGCCTCTTGTAAGTTTGGGGATTGCTGTATCTTAGTGATTTCTCTTTTTCAGTGTCACTTGTAAGTTTGGGGGTTGTTGTATTTTAATGATTTCTGTTTTTCTGCATCACTTGTAAGTTTGGGGGTTGGTGTGTCTTAGCGATTTCTGTTTTTCTGCCTCACTTGTAAGTTTGGGAGTTGCTGTATCTTAGTGATTTATGTTTTTCTGCATCACTTGTAAATTTGGGGGTTGCTGCATCTTAGTGATTTCTATTTTTCTTCGTCACTTGTAAGTCTTGGGGTTTCTGTATTTTAGTGATTTCTGTTTTTCTGCATCACATGTAAGTTTGGGGGTTGCTGTATCTTTGTGATTTCTTTTTATCTGTGTCACTTGTAAATTTGGGGATTGCTGTATCTTAATGATTTCTATTTTTCTGTGTCACTTGTAAGTTTGAGGGTTGCTGTATCTTAGTGATTTCTGTTTTTCTGTGTCACTTGTAAGTTTGGGGGTTGCTGTATCTTAGAGATTTCTGTTTTTCTGCATCACTAGTAAGTTTGGGAGTTGGTGTATCTTAGCAGTTTCTGTTTTTCTGTGTCACTTGTTAGTTTGTGGGGCTGCTGTATCTTAGTGATTTATGTTTTTCTGCATCACTTGCACATTTTGGGGTTGCTGTATCTTAGTGCTTTCTGTTCTTCTATGTCACTTGTAAATTTGGGGGTTGCTATATCTTACTGATTTCTGTTTTTCTGCATCACTTGTAACTTTTGGGGTTGCTGTATCTGAGTTATTTCTGTTTTTCTGCCTCTCTTGTAAGTTTGGGGGTTGCTGTATCTTAGTGATTTCTGTTTTTCTGCTTCACTTGTAAGTTTGGGGATTGCTTATCTGAGTGATTTATGTTTTTCTGCATCACTTGTAAGTTTGGGGGTTGCTGCATCTTAGTGATTTCTGTTTTTCGGCATCACTTGTAAGTTTTGGGGTTGCTGTATCTTATTGATTTCTGTTTTTCTGCCTCACTTCTAAGTTTGGGGGTTGCTGTATCTTAGTGATTTATGTTTTTCTGCGTCACTTGTAAGTTTGGGGCTTGCTGCATCTTAGTGATTTCTGTTTTTCTGCATCACTTGTAAGTCTGGGAGTTGCTGTATCTTAGTGATTTCTGTTTTTCTGCATCACTTTTAAGTTTGAGGGTTGCTGTATCTTTGTGATTTCTGTTTTTCTTTGTCATTTGTAAGTTTGAGGATTGCTGTATTTTAGTGATTTCTGTTTTTCTGCATCACTTGTATGTTTGGATGTTGCTGCATCTTAGTGATTTCTGTTTTTCTGCATCACTTGTAAGTCTTGGGGTTGCTGCATCATAGTGATTTCTGTTTTTCTGCATCACTTGTAAGTTTGGGGATTGCTGTATCTTAGTGATTTCTGTTTTTTGCATCACTTGTATGTTTGGGGGTTGCTGTATCTTAGTGATTTCAGTTTTTCTGCGTCACTTGTAAGTTAGGGGTTGCTGTATCTTAGAGATTTCTGTTTATATATGGCACTTGTAAGTTTGGGGAGTACTGTATCTTAGTGATTTCTGTTTTTCTGTATAACTTGTATGTTTGGGGGTTACTTTATCTTAGTGATTTCTGTTTATCTGTGTCACTTGTAAGTTTTGGGAATTGCTGTATCTTAGTGACTTCTGTTTTTCTGCTTCACTTGTAAGTTTGGGGGTTGCTTATCTTAGTGATGTCTGTTTTACTGTGTCACTTGTAAGTTTGGGGGTTGCTGTATCTTAGTGATTTCTGTTTTTATGCATCACTTGTAAGTTTGGGGTTGCTTTATCTTAGTGATTTGTCTTTTTCTGCATCATTTCTAAGTTTGCGGTTGCTGTATCTTAGTGATTTCTGTTTTTCTGTGTCACTTATATGTTTGGGGGTTGCTGTATCTTAGTGATTTCTGTTTTTTATGCGTCACATGTAAGTTGGGAGTTGATGTATCTTAGTGATTTCTGTTTTTCTACATCACTTGTAAGTTTGGGGGTTGCTGTATCTTAGTGATTTATGTTTTTCGGCGTCACTTGTAAGTTTGGGGGTTGCTGTATCTTAGTGATTTCTGTTTTTTTGCGTAACTTGTAAGTTTGCGGGTTGCTGTATCTTAGTGATTTCTGTATTTTGGCATCACTTGTAAGTTTGGGGGTTGCTGTATCTTAGTGATTTCTGTTTTTCTGAATCACTTTTAAGTTTGGGGGTTGCTGTATCTTAGTGATTTCTGTTTTTCTGTGTCTCTTGTAAGTTTGGGGATTGCTGTATCTTAGTGATTTCTGTTTTTCTGCATCAATTTTAAGTTTGGGGGTTGATGTGTCTTTGTGATTTATGGTTTTCTGCATCACTTGTAAATTTGGGGGTTGCTGCATCTTAGTGATTTCTATTTTTCTTCATCACTTGTAAGTCTTGGGATTTCTGTATTTTAGTGATTTCTGTTTTTCTGCATCACATGTAAGTTTGGGAGTTGCTGTATCTTAGTGATTTCTGTTTTTCTGTGTCACTTGTAAGTTTGGGGGTTGCTGTATCTTAGAGATTTCTGTTTTTGTGCATCACTAGTAAGTTTGGGAGTTGCTGTATCTTAGCAGTTTCTGTTTTTCTGTTTCACTTGTAAGTTTGTGGGGCTGCTGTATCTTAGTGATTTATGTTTTTCTGCATCATTGCACATTTTGGGGTTGCTGTATCTTAGTGATTTCTGTTCTTCTGTGTCACTTGTAAGTTTGGGGGTTGCTATATCTTACTGATTTCTTTTTTTCTGCATCACTTGTAAGTTTTGGGGTTGCTGTATCTGAGTTATTTCTGTTTTTCTGCCTCACTTGTAAGTTTGGGGTTTGCTGTATCTTAGTGATTTCTGTTTTTCTGCTTCACTTGTAAGTTTGGAGATTGCTTATCTGAGTGATTTATGTATTTCTGCATCACTTGTAAGTTTGGGGGTTGCTGCATCTTAGCGATTTCTGTTTTTTGGCATCACTTGTAAGTTTTGGGGTTGCTGTATCTTATTGATTTCTGTTTTTCTGCGTCACTTGTAAGTTTGGGGGTTGCTGTATCCTAGTGATTTCAGTTTTTCTGCATCACTTGTAAGTTTAGGGGTTGCTGTATCTTAGTAATTTTTGTTTATCTGTGTCACTTGTAAGTTTGGGGGTTGCTGTATCTTAGTGATTTCTGTTTTTCTGTGTTACTTGTAAGTTTGGGGTTGCTGTATCTTAGTGATTTTTTTTTTGCATCACTTGTAAGCTTGTGGGTTACTGTAACTTAGCAGTTTCTGTTTTTCTGTGTCACTTATAAGTTTGGTGGTTGCTGCGTCTTAGTGATTTATATTTTTCTGCATCACTTGTACATTTTGGAGTTGCTGTAACTTAGTTATTTCTTTTCTTCTGTCACTTGTAAGTTTGGGGGCTGCTGTATCTTAGTGATTTCTGTTTTTCTGTATCACTTGTAAGTTTGGGGGTTGCTGTATCTTAGTGATTTCTGTTTTTCTGCCTCAGTTGTAAGTTTGGGGGTTGCTGTATCTTAGTGATTTCTGTTTTTCTGCTTCACTTGTAAGTTTGGAGATTGCTTATCTTAGTGATTTCTGTTATTCTGCGTCACTTGTACGTTTGGGGGTTGCTGCATCTTAGTGATTTCTGATTTTTGGCATCAGTTGTCAGTTTGGGGGTTGCTGTATCTTAGTGATTTCTGTTTTTCTGCCTCACTTGTAAGTTTGGGGGTTGCTGTATCTTAATGATTCATGTTTTTCTGCATCACTTGTAAGTCTGGGGGTTGCTGCATCTTAGTGATTTCTGCTTTTTGGCATCAGTTGTCAGTTTGGGGGTTGCTGTATCTTAGTGATTTCTGTTTTTCTGCTTCACTTGTAAGTTTTGGGGTTTCTTATCTTAGCGATTTCAGTTTTTCTGCATCACTTATAAGTTTGGGGGTTGCTGCATCTTAGCGATTTCTGTTCTTCAGCATCACTAGAAAGTTTGGGGGTTGCTGTATCTTAGTGATTTCTGTTTTTCTGTGTCACTTTTACATTTGAAGGTTGCTGTATCTTAGTGATTTCTGTATTTCTGTGTCATTTGTAAGTTTGAGGATTGCTGTATTTTAGTGATTTCTGTTTTTCTGCATCACTTCTAAGTTTGGGGGTTGCTGTATCTTATTGATTTATGTTTCTGTGCATCACTTGTAAGTTTGAGCGTTGCTGCATCTTAGTGATTTCTGCTTTTCTGTGTCATTTGTAAGTTTGTGAATTGCTGTATTTTAGTGATTTATGTTTTTCTGTGTCATTTGTAAGTTTGAGGATTGCTGCATTTTAGTGATTTCTTTTTTTCTGCATCACTTGTAAGTTTGGGGTTGCTGTATCTTATTGATTTCTGTTTTTCTGCTTCACTTTTAAATTTGGGGGTTTCTTATCTTAGTGATTTCAGTTTTTCTGCATCACTTATAAGTTTGGGGGTTGCTGTATCTTAGTGATTTATGTTTTTCTGCACCACTTGTAAGTTTGGGGGTTGCTGCATCTTAGTGATTTCTGTTTTTCTGCGTCACTTGTAAGTCTGGGAATTGCTGTATCTTAGTGATTCTGTTTTTCTGTATCACTAAGTCTGGGAGTTGCTGCATCTTAGTGATTTCTGTTTTTCTGTGTCACTTTTACGTTTGAGGGTTGCTTTATCTTAGCGATTTCTGTATTTCTGTGTCATTTGTAAGTTTGAGGATGGCTGCATTTTAGTGATTTCTTTTTTTCTGCATCACTTGTACGTTTGGGGTTGCTGTATCTTATTGATTTCAGTTTTTCTGCTTCACTTTTAAATTTGGGGGTTTCTTATCTTAGTGATTTCAGTTTTTCTGCATCACTTATAAGTTTGGGGGTTGCTGTATCTTAGTGATTTATGTTTTTCTGCATCACTTGTAAGTTTGGGGGCTGCTGCATCTTAGTGATTTCTGTTTTTCTGCGTCACTTGTAAGTCTGGGAATTGCTGTATCTTAGTGATTTCTGTTTTTCTGTATCACTTGTAAGTCTGGGAGTTGCTGCATCTTAGTGATTTCTGTATTTCTGTGTCATTTGTAAGTTTGAGGATTGCTGTATTTTAGTGATTTCTGTTTTTCTGCATCACTTGTATGTTTGGAGGTTGCTGCATCTTAGTGATTTCTGTTTTTCTGTGTCATTTGTAAGTTTAGAGGTTGCTGTTTCTTAATGATTTCTGTTTTTCTGCATCACTTGTAAGTTTGGGGGTTGCTGTATCTTAGTGATTTCTGTTTTTTTGCATCACTTGTATGTTTGGGGGTTGCTGTATCTTAGTGATTTCAGTTTTTCTGCGTCACTTGTAAGTTTGGGGGTTGCTGTATCTTAGTGATTTCTTTTTTTTTGCATCACTTGTAAGTTTGTGGGTTACTGTAACTTAGCATTTTCTGTTTTTCTGTGTCACTTATAAGTTTGGAGGTTGCTGCATCTTAGTGATTTATATTTTTCTGCATCACTTGCACATTTTGGGGTTGCTGTATCTTAGTTATTTCTGTTTTTCTGCCTCAGTTGTAAGTTTGGGGGTTGCTGTATCTTAGTGATTTCTGTTTTTCTGCTTCACTTGTAAGTTTGGAGATTGCTTATCTTAGTGATTTCTGTTATTCTGTGTCACTTGTAAGTTTGGGGGTTGCTGCATCTTAG
This sequence comes from Protopterus annectens, assembly GCF_019279795.1. Classification (NCBI taxonomy): domain Eukaryota; kingdom Metazoa; phylum Chordata; order Ceratodontiformes; family Protopteridae; genus Protopterus; species Protopterus annectens. The sequence continues at coordinate 324,407,507 of NC_056744.1, read as the reverse complement.
TTATTTCTGTTTTTCTGCCTCAGTTGTAAGTTTGGGGGTTGCTGTATCTTAGTGATTTCTGTTTTTCTGCTTCACTTGTAAGTTTGGAGATTGCTTATCTTAGTGATTTCTGTTATTCTGTGTCACTTGTAAGTTTGGGGGTTGCTGCATCTTAGTGATTTCTGCTTTTTGGCATCAGTTGTCAGTTTGGGGGTTGCTGTATCTTAGTGATTTCTGTTTTTCTGCCTCACTTGTAAGTTTGGGGTTTGCTGTATCTTAAGGATTCATGTTTTTCTGCATCACTTGTAAGTCTGGGGGTTGCTGCATCTTAGTGATTTCTGTTTTCTGTCTCACTTGTAAGTTTGGGGGTTGCTGTTTCTTAGTGATTTCTATTTCTCTGCATAATTTTTAAGTTTGAGCGTTGCTGTATCTTTGTGATTTCTGTTTTTCTGTGTCATTTGTAAGTTTGAGGATTGCTGTATTTTAGTGATTTCTGTTTTTCTCCATCACGTGTAAGTTTGGGGATTGCTGTATCTTATTGATTTCTGTTTTTCGACATCACTTGTCAGTTTGGGGGTTGCTTTATCTTAGTGATTTCTGTTTTTCTGCATCACGTTAGTTTAGAGGTTGCTGTATCTTAGTGATTTCTGTTTTTCTGCATCACGTGTAAGTCTGGGGTTGCTGTTTCTTAGTGATTTCTGTTTTTCTGCATCACTTTTAAGTTTGAGGGTTGCTCTATCTTAGTGATTTCTGTTTTTCTGCATCACTTCTATGTTTGGGGGTTGCTGTATATTAGTGCTTTCTGTTTTTATGCCTCACTTGTAAGTTTGTGGGTTGCTGTATCTTAGTGATTTATGTTTTTCTGCATCATTTCTAAGTTTGCGGGTTGCTGTATCTTAGTGATTTCTGTTTTTCTGCTTCACTTGTAAGTTTGGGGGTTTCTTATCTTAGCGATTTCAGTTTTTCTGCATCACTTATAAGTTTGGGGGTTGCTGCATCGTAGTGATTTCTGTTTTTCAGCATCACTAGAAAGTTTGGGGGTTGCTGTATTTTAGTGATTTCTGTTTTTCTGCATCACTTGTAAGTTTGGGGGTTGCTATATCTTAGTGATTTCTGTTTTTCTGCATCACTTGTAAGTTTGGGGGTTGCTGTATCTTAGTGATTTATGTTTCTGTGCATCACTTGTAAGTTTGAGCGTTGCTGCATCTTAGTGATTTCTGTTTTTCTGTGTTATTTGTAAGTTTGAGGATTGCTGTATTTTAGTAATTTATGTTTTTCTGTGTCATTTGTAAGTTTGAGGATTGCTGTATTTTAGTGATTTCTGTTTTTCTGCTTCACTTTTAAGTTTGGGGGTTTCTTATCTTTGTGATTTCATTTTTTCTGCATCACTTATAAGTTTGGGGTTGCTGCATCTTAGTGATTTCTGTTTTTCAGCATCACTAGTAAGTTTGGGGGTTGTTGTATCTTAGTGATTTCTGTTTTTCTGCCTCACTTGTAAGTTTGGGGGTTGCTGTATCTTAGTGATTTATGTTTTTCTGCATCACTTGTAAGTTTGAGCGTTGCTGTATCTTAGTGATTTCTGTTTTTCTGTGTCATTTTTAAGTTTGAGGATTGCTGTATTTTAGTGGTTTCTGTTTTTCTGCATCACTTGTAAGTTTGGAGGTTGCTGTATCTTATTGATTTCTACTTTTCAACATCACTTGTCACTTTGGGGGTTTCTGTATCTTAGTTATTTCTGTTTTTCTGCATCACATGTTAGTTTAGAGGTTGTTGTATCTTAGTATTTTCTGTTTTTCTGCATCACTTGTAAGTCTGGGGTTGCTGTTTCTTAGTGATTTCTGTTTTTCTGCATCACTTTTAAGTTTGAGGGTTGCTGTATCTTAGTGATTTCTGTTTTTCTGAATCACTTCTAAGTTTGGAGGTTGCTGTATCTTAGTGATTTCCGTTTTTCTGCCTCACTTGTAAGTTTGAGGGTTGCTGTATCTTAGTGATTTATGTTTTTTTCTGCGTCATTTCCAAGTTTGGGTGTTGTTGTATCTTAGTGATTTCTGTTTTTCTGCTTCACTTGTAAGTTTGGGGGTTTCTTGTCTTAGTGATTTCAGTTTTTCTGCATCACTTGTAAGTTTGGGGGTTGTTGCATCTTAGTGATTTCTGTTTTTCAGCATCACTTGTAAGTTTGGGGTTGCTGCATCTTAGCGATTTATGTGTTTCTGTGTCACTTGTAAGTCTGAGGGGTGCTGTATCTTAGTGATTTCTGTTTTTCTACATCACTTGTAAGTCTGGGGGTTGCTGTATCCTAGTGATTTTTGTTTTTCTGTGTCACTTGTAAGTTTGGGGGTTGCTGTTTCTTAGTGATTTCTGTTTTTCCGCATCCCTTTTAAGTTTGAGGGTTGCTGTATCTTAGTGATTTCTGTTTTTCTGTGTCATCTGTAAGTTTGGGGGTTGCTGTATATTGAATTGAAATAAAAAGAGCAGGAAGCTAATATTGCTAAGATTTTTTTATTTTATTTATAACAAAATATTATTTAAAATGATATTGCATAAGTCCCAGCTCTGTGGCACAGATGGATAAAGCTCTGGCTAAGGCCTAGATGACTTGGGATGCATACATTGCCTGGGGGGTTGCGGAAGCCATAGGGGAGAGTGCAAATAAGTGACTGACACTGATTCTCCAATACTTGGGGGAGAAATGGCAAAATAGTCTACTATTATATAGGAGATGGACAGCAGATATGTTAGCGATTTCATCATATGGGCTGCAAATCAGTACTCTATAATTTCAAACTGCATTCATTTCATCATACCAATGGTGTTTTGCCCTTTGGCCTGGGTTGTTGCAGAAAAATGTCGTTGGAGAGCCCACCTGCCTAGAAAAAAATAAATAAATTTAAATAAATAAATTCTAGAGCAGGCACTTGGCATTCATGACAAATGAGATCGACATTGTGAACCTTCCACTTGGTCACACTGCCAAGGTAAGGGATATGTGGCTAGACATTTTGGGCGTTCTACTTGGTAATACTGACAAAGTAAGGGGTATGTGTCACAGAACATCCATGATGGCTATGTGGGCAATGGTCTCCCATGACTGGCTCTTGTTCGTGGGGAGTAAATAGCCAAGTCCACTTATGGTAGAGCTGATGGTCAGTTGGCAATGGGTGAAGAAAAAGGCATAGAAAGTAAAACACATTGTATACTTGGTCACTTCTAGTACAACTGAGCTCATAGCATGGGAATCCACAGTATTTTGAAGTGGGATTCTGGCATCCTTATGGTTTTGTGGGTATAAAAAGAAATTTAAATGGCTTATGAGATAAAATATATTGCTATTACACCATAATGTGGTGAGCAGTGCAATCACATAAATTAAACTAATTGATGGTTTTCTGGAATATTTCTATGAATTTTGTAATGAAGTGAAGATAGCAGCCTTTTCCTTGCTAAGCAGCTATGGCAGCTTCATGTGAGGATCATTTCAGGTTTCAAGGCAGGTATATATAGATTGTAAAGAGATCTTCTTTGAGATGTTAGCACACAGCCTGTAAACTGTACAGGGAACAAGTTAAAACCATTGAAATACACACCTGCTGAAGCTGTGGGTTACAGGCTAAATGCATACAGGAGGACAAGCACCACTGCAAGCCTTCGATAGAGGACACCCCCCCGCAAACATGTACCACTTTTTATATATAGTAACACCATAGTTAAAGAACTATAGGAAAAAGACAGGTATCCTGAAAGTGTGAAAAAATACTCATGCAGAGGAAGGTCTCAGAGTACATCAAAGAAATGTAAAGACATTCTTGGGTGGTTTATTTCAGGAAATTTAGATTAGTGAGATCTTATTATATTTTTGAGGATTTCAGCTAAATAACCCACATGACTGTATATTTTAACTTGAACGCCATTAGGAATGCTATTAAAAAGACATGTAGCTGAAGGATGTAAAATCAAAGGAATATGTTCTCTTTCTGGAAAAGATTAGCCAGAGAATAACTGAATCTGATAAAACAAAATAAATGACTAAAAAAGCTGAAGCATATGATGCAGCTAAAGAAGGAAAACATGTAATCATAATTTGGGCAGTATTTATTCTCACTATACAAGTCATTATGTAGGTTAAAGTAATAGTTACTACATTTGGCTGTATCATTTAAGGGTTGTAATAAAATGTTAATACTTCCAGGGTTTATCCACTATTTTCTTTGCATGTTTGTGCAGAAGTCTAATTCTGTATTGTTTGATTTAGCTGCCATTGTAACTATTACTTATTACTGTGGGAAGAAATGGGGGGTACTGAAATGTGAGCAGCTCAATGGGGGGTACTGAAATGTGAGCGGCTCATCAGGTAATACATTAATGGGGGGTACTGAAATGTGAGTGGCTCATCAGGTAACACATTAATGGGGGCACTGAAATGTGAGCGGCTCATCAGGTAACACATTAATGGGGGCACTGAAACGTGAGCGGCTCATCAGGTAACACATTAATGGGGGCACTGAAATGTGAGCAGCTCATCAGGTAACACATTAATGGGGGGTATGAAATGTGAGCAGCTCATCAGGTAACACATTAATGGGGGGTACTGAAATATGAGCGGCTCATCAGGTAACACATTAATGGTGAGGTACTGAAATGTGAGCGGCTCATCAGGTAACACATTAATGGGGGGGTACTGAAATGTGAGTGGCTCATCAGGTAGCACATTAATGGGGTGGTACTGAAATGTGAGTGGCTCAATGGGGAGGTACTGAAATGTGAGCGGCTCATCAGGTAACACATTAAGCTTCAGTATTGGAAAGAAAAGATGCTCGTAGGCTGCAACTGTACAATGTCTGGTAGGTCGTCCAGCTAGAGGGATTAGTGGGTGTGGATAAATGTAGACAGTGAGAAGAGAAGAGAAGAGAAGACAAGAGTAGGAATAAAAGGGGAGTCGAGTTAAGGGTAAGGGGTGGTAAAGAATTACAGGACGTATAGGTTCATAGGTTGGTACTAGGCTATCAGCCCTAGGGCCTATACAAGCCTATCCATAACAATTCCCTGGATATTTCTTCCCACAATATTTACTTCTCCAGGCCCCTGTCTAGCAGGGCAACTGACATGAATTTCCTATCTCCCATCCAATCATCAAGATTCCTTTTGAAGAGGGCCAATGAGGCGCTCTGCTTGATATGTATGGGCAGTCTATTCCAGAGTATGGGGAGTCTCTGGGTCAGGAACCTATCCCTCCAGCATGTTTTGTTCATTGTGATGACAAGGTTTAGATCCCTGGAGTGTGTGGCTCTGAGGGATTGGGATTTCTTTAAGTGGAGCATGTCTAACAGCTCAGGGTTTGACATGGCCTTGTATGTTAAGCAGAGATCGCCTCTGAGTAGATGATATGCCACAGAGTATAGCTGGAGTTTTTTAGATGATCAGCCTAGGGCATCTGCTTTAGGCCTGTGATTCTTTTAGTGAGGTATTTCTGTGACCATTCAAGCTGTTGCAGATGTCTTGTGAGGTACATACCAAACAGGGCATTGTACTCTATAATGGGTCTAATGAAGGATGAGTACAGTTGGACAATGACCTCCTTTTTTCTGGATGAAAAGCCCTTAGTGATGAGGTGTGCCACATAGAAGGATTTCCTGACTGTTGTGGCAATGTGGTTATCGAGAGTGAGACCACTGTCCACCTGTGTCCCTAAGTCTCTCATCACACTTTTGATGTTTAGTGTCCTGCCACCTATGTGGTAATTCATGGGTACATGTTTTTTTCCAAAGGGGATAACTATACATTTCTTGGCATTAAGCTTGAGCCCATGGCTCTGGCACCAGGCATCTGTTTCTGTAAGACCCTTTTGTAGACTATCCACATCATTTGGGGATTCAATAATGGCTCCCAGTTTGCAGTCATCTGCAAACTTTGTTAGCCAGAGTCCCTTACTGTTGGCCTGTACTTCAGAGAAGTAGATGCCAAACAACAGTGGTCCTAGGACTGAACCCTGAGGTACTCCACTTGTCACTTGTCTGGAGCTGGATTTGGAGTCGGCTACTTTTACTGTCTGGGTTCTGTCAGTAAGCCAGTTAGCAACCCATCGAGTGATGTAGGAATTTATGCCCAGCTTAGCAAGTTTATCTATGATTCCAAAGTGGGGGATGGTGTCAAAGGCCTTGGTGAGGTCCAGATAGGCTGCGTGGACTGCCTTACTCTCGTCCACAGCTCTGGAGACTGATTCGAAGAAGTCAATCAGATTCAGGAGACAAGATCAGCCCTTCACAAACCCAAACTGGGTGGGGTCCAGTGTTTGAAGGTTGCCAATGTCTTTGTTTATAAGTTCCATGATAATGCGTTCCATGCCCTTGCAAATCACGCTTGTCAGACTGATGGGACGGTAGTTCCCGGGATCCAAGACGGATCCTCCCTTGTGGAGCGGGATAACTGTAGCTGTGCACCACTCAGTGGGCATGAAGCCTGAGGTGAGGCTATGATTAAACATGACACTTAGGTGAGCTGCCAGTTCATTTTGTAGTTCATGTAGTACACAGCATGGGATGTCATCTGGTCCCATGGATGCTGTATTCTTAACTTTGGAGAGTGTGGTTTCTACCTGTGTGGCCATGATTATCGGAATTTGGCAATCTTTTGGTATTGAGATGGGCCCTTTAGGGGGTGAGAGTGGGGTGAAGTTGGCACTAAATCGATCTGCGAGGATGTTGGCAATATCCTTGGGATCAGTATATTTAATGCCATTCTGTTGTAACTCAGAGCAGATCTGAGCATTGCCATTTAGATTCTTGACATAACTATAGAATGCCTTGTGGTTGTCTTTGGAATCTTTGGCAATTTTATTTTTGTAACTAGCTTTTGAGGATTTTATGAGGGATCTCAGCTTCTTACTGAGGCTAGTGAGGGAGTTTTTTGAATCCTTGGATTTTCCTCTTTTTTGCAACAGTTTCTTCTTTCTGTTGTATAGTTTGTTTATAGCAGGGGACCGCCAGATTGGCTTCCTTTTTTTGGAGAAGAGCATCTTGGTTCTATTTGGGATGGCACGATTCATGCACGAGTGGATGTGCTCGTACAGTGCCTTAGTGTAGGATTCTGCAGTCAAACTTCCAGATCCTGTCTGCATGGTTGTTGTGAAGTTTGTCACTTCTGACTTCAGTAGCTTGAAGTTGGCTTTGGAGAAGTTTTTTAATGAGGTTTCCTTACTGGAGGGTGGGGGTGGGATGTGGATGTCAAGGGTGATTTGTTTATGGTCAGACCTGACCAATGAGGGGGTGACCACTGGTGTGGAGCATCTATCTCCCATGTTGGTAATGACTAGGTCTATGGGAGCCCCTGGTGGGACAATGGATTAGTTGATCCAGGGCATTGGAATTTATGAATTCCAAGAACCATTGGGAAAAGGAGTTGGTACCTGAGTAGTTTTCCCAATTAATGGCAGGGTAGTTGAAATCACCCAGTATTAGGGTGTTTGGTTGTATCTTAATATTTTCCAGTATGTTTAGAAAGGTGTAGTGAGAATCTTGGGGCATGGTTGGTGATCTGTAGCAAGCTACAATTTGTATTGCAGTCTTACCTAGTGTTAGTTGCACCTGGAGAATTTCAGATGCATTGTGTTGGGCAACTAGCCTGGAGGTGTGACTATCCTTGGTGAATATGGACACTCCTCCACCTTTAGTGTTTCAGTCCTGGTTTTGTGGCCGAAAAGTGTGGTAAGAATTGTAGCCTGGTATTGCAGGGGTGCTCTCTGGAGCCTTGAACCAGGTCTCAGTTACTGCACAGATATCGATGTTCTCCATTTTTAGGAGTGCCTCGAGTGAGTGCATTTTGAGGTTTAGACTTCTAGCATTGAGTAGCATTACCTTCAGATTTTGCCTGCTTCTATCTGTTGTGGTGGTGGTTTTATCCTTTGAACCTTGCCTAAAAAAGGCACTATAGGGGTGGCAAGAGCTTTAGCCAGTAACCTGAATCCCAGGGGTGACAGGTGCAGACCATCTCTGGCAAAGCATCGTGGTTTGTCGATCATGTCTTCCCAGACAGACAAATACTGGATTCCCTTTGAATGACACCAGAAGCTTAGCCAGTTGTTGAAGTCAATCATTTTGTCCTTATACTGTGGTATCATTCTTGGCAAAGGCAGGATGCTACTCAGGGCTAGGGTCATACCTGCCTGGGTCACATGATCCAAGAGCTCTTCCATGTCTCTTTTCATGTAGTCCAGGGAGGTACGTTTCAAGTCATTCACTCCAGCATGGACAATGACAGAGTCTTATTTGTACTTGTTGTGGAGTGATTTGAGTGCATGCATTATGTGGCGGATCCTGGCACCCGACAGGCAGCTGACTGTAATTTTCTGCTTGTTCAGTCTGGTGAGTGGGACATCAGTGTGCCTGACTATAGAGTCACCTATGACTAAAGTGTTGGGTACATTGTCTTGCCTTAGGGGCTGTTGTTGGGTGGCACACTGGTGTTGTGAGCTATGTGTCACTTTGGTTGTGACTGGTGTTTGTTTGCGTTTCGGCTTCAGAGGTCCTTGTTGCTTGGGCAGGTTAATGTTAAGGGCCTCTGCATATGTGGGTTTAGTGTTGCTATGTGAGGGTGTTGATGGTGTGGATTTTGAAGGGCTATGAGTTGCTTGAGGTGTGATGCAGGTGTTAACCTTCTCCTCTTGACTGTCTAGCACAATCTTGGCCGGAGAGAACTTTGCTTCCAGTTTGGCTATGTAAGTGTATCTCTCGCAGGTTGTAGTGTTGGGTGGTAGCAGGAGAGGATTGTCTGTGTACATGAGGCAGCTGCCGCATTGCCCCAGTATGCCCAGATTCACCAGTTGGACAGGAGAAATCACCGGAAGCTGACCCTTGGACATGCCTGTTTAGGTGCTTTTACGTAAAGTTTAAGAGCTGTTTTCCCTTACCTTTGCAAGGTACTTTGCAATTATAGGCTGTTTAGTGCGTATGATTAATTTCTCCTTATTGACAAGGAGAGCTGAGTGCTTGTATCTGTTTCAGGCTTCCTAGTGCTTTCCAGCAGGTTCTAGAGCAAGTGCTAGTCACAGGGGTTCAGATTTTAGTGCTACTACTGAGAAACCAGCTAGTTTTAAGGGAAAATTTGAAGAGCAGACTTTCTGGCACCTGGAATAGTTTAACTGTAGCCTCGCAGTGCTGCACAATGTGAAAAATATGCAAACACACACGTTTTTAAGCCAGAAAGTTGAAAGGGATAGAAATCAGCCCAAAAGGCTAATAAAATTACAATTCAGTGGTGGAAAAAACACATACGAAATTAGAGAGAGTAAAGATAAACAAGGAAAAATGGTGCCACTAATATGAACATATGAAGAAGACATACAGAGTAGGAATATTTGTTTTTAGGGTAGGAAAATTTTTGAAAAAATTAGGAAAGTAAATTGGGAAATAGAAGATGTTTAGGCAGTATGAGATTATGAGATATATTTAGACAATACCGCTTCACGAGCAGGTTAGGATACAGCCCGGATAGTTTTTTGAAGGATGCAGATTTACTGATGTCATACAAGTATTGAAGTAGAATGCTCCACAGAGTAACTAAAAAAGCTGAAATCTTAATCACCTGCTTTTGACGATGCTTTATTTATTTCCAGTAATTTCTTGTTCATCTACTTACTTAACTGAATAAACTACTTGAAACTTCAACATGGTGCCTTTATTCCTCCCACAAGGAGGGTATCAGACAGACAGTCTCCTAGACCTGCTAACTAAAGTGATTTTATCTGGACTAATCCTTTGTTCATAGGTTAATACTAGGCAAATTGCTCTTTTGGGCAGTTTAATCCATGTGCATATTAAACCCTGCAACTTGTGTCTGTAAGGTAAACACCTTAACCATTATAATAATGAAAATTGTAAGCAAAGCACCAAACGAAGCAAATGCCCTGCTGCAAGTGTAAATTAAACGAATTATCAGCTCGCAAACTACTAACAGCAGAAGGCAACCAATATTTCTATAAAAATACAGTCTCCAAAATGAATATATTTGTAAAAAAGTACTTTAATCCACACGAGGTAAGCGCTTTCACATAAGCTTCTTCAGACCATATAATACCATAAAATTTCAATCAGCAACTTAAATAGTAACAGTTGAAATTCAAATCTCAATTGCTTGAGCCTATTAAAGAGACATCATTACTTTTTCTTAAAGGGCTGTTGTAGTTCACATAATAAGCAGCATTAACCCCCACCTTTCTAAATTTAAAATCATATATTACCAAATATTATTTATAAAAGTAATATACTGTTATTTCATAAAAACTTTATTACTAAATAAAATATTAAAATATATATTCACTCTACTTAAAAAGTATATTTTAACTACTAAAATTATATTGTATTAGTTAAACTTCGAGTTATATATATGTTGTACTATATAACTAACATAACATATTAGACATTCCAATTGAATATATCCATCATTACTTAATATAAATCATGCCATAGAGCAAATAATGAATAATGACATTTATCATTTCACAGTACTTTGTTTAGCTTTCAGTAATGGTTTTAAAGATGCTTTTTCGTTAAGCCCAGAACCTCGATCTGCTCTTAATTGAAGTATCCACTGGGCTTCCTTATTCTCTGTTGCATTTCTAACATTGCCTTCCCTAATGGTAGGATGAAAAATATCTATAGCCATAAATTTGAAGTAATGATCTCTTCCTTTGTGTTGTACATATTTAGCTAAAGCATTTTTATCATAATTAATCCTAATAGCATATAAATGATTGGCAAACTTGACAGACTGCAAGATATACGACATGCATCGTGCTGCATTCTGCTGAAACCCTAAATTGATAAAGCTTACCACTATCTGGATGTACAAATTTATCTGACTCTAATATATTAATACAATAATTGCATCTTCCACAATGGGTAGTACCAAGTTGGTTATATGAAACCTTTTTTTATGTGTGTTATAACAAAGTAATCTTTTCAAATTATATCTATTTTTAAACTGATACTTAGGTCTTTCTCCCACAATGTTCCTAATTTGGACATCTGTAGTAGGAAATATATACATAGGAATAATTTAAATTTTAAGCAGAAGAAGGCGTTAAGTAGATTACAAGCTGATGATACTATTGTATTTAGGCCAGCGGATAAGGGAGGGCCATTAGTAATTATGAATAAAATTGATTATCAAAGTAAAATGTTAAAGATGCTGGATGATATTAATCATTATAAAATTATTAGTAATAAAGATATAGAAATTATTAGAAATAATGTTGCCCGTATGATAGAAAATATAGTTTTAGAACAAGATATAGATATGGATCTTGCAAGATATCTGAAGGTTGAACATCCAGTTATACCCATAATTAGGGGTATACCTAAAATACATAAGAATGCTATAGATCCACCTATGCGTCCGATAATTTCAGGATGCGGATGGATTACTGAACCACTATCTTTATTTGTTGAAAAACAACTTAGACCTATACTGGATATGAATAAAACAGTATTAAAAGATACGAAACAATTTTTATCAGACTTGTACCAGTTTAATAGCATCACCCCAATGGAGTTAAATATGAGATTTGTGACGTTAGACGTCCAATCACTTTTTACAATAATACCAAATGGTATGGGAGTTGAATTTATAGAAAAATATTTAGTTAAACATAGTGATTACACCAAGCAAAAAATAGATCTTATCTGTCTGTTTCTTGAGAATATCTTAGAGAATAATGTTTTTATTTTTGATGATGTGGTATACTTGCAGTGTGATGGCGCGGCTATGGGCACATCGTGTGCCAATAGCTACGCCAACATGTTTTTAGCCCTATGGGAAGAAGAATTTCTTTTTATTAAGGAATGGTTCATACAGCATGTCCTTTTTTATCGAAGGTTTGTAGATGATATTTTTATTCTGTGGAAAGGAGGTAATGATATGCTCCAAGAAAGTATAGATGAAATGAATATGATGACAGAATGTCTTAGATTCACATATAATAGCTCTGAATATAATATCAACTATTTAGATGTGTATGTGGAAAGGGTGATGGATACATCAATCAACACTGGAGTAGGTTCATAGGTTCATAGGTTCATAGGTTCATACTAGGCTATCTGCCCGAGGGCATTTATAAGCCTAGCCCATAGTTTTGTGGCTTACGCCACCCCTTTAGTATGGGGAACTATACCCATTATTTTGCTGTGCCTCTGTCTAGCAGTGACACTGAGGTAATCCCTGGAGTATATCTGCGATCTCCCATCCATTGGTCAAGATTTCTCTTGAACAAGGCCAGCGAGGTGCTCTGCCTCACATATACCGGGATTTTGTTCCACAGCATAGGGAGTCTTTGGGTGATGAATCTATCCCTCCAGCATGTCCTATTAATAGCTGTGTCGAGGTTTAAGTCTCCCGCCCTTGTGGCTCTGACGGATCTAGATTTTTTGAGGTGAAGCATATTCATCAAATCTGGGTTTGACATGGCCTTGTATGTCAGGCAAAGGTCACCTCTGAGCAAGCGGTGGCGACTGAATAGAGCTGGAGTTCTTTCTGTCGGGCAGCATAGGACAGATTTTTGAGACCCTTTATCCTTTTGGTGAGGAACTTTTGTGGCCTCTCCAGCTGCTGCAAGTGTCGGGTCAGATACATTCCGAATGGGGCATTGTACTCAATCATTGGTCTGATGAGTGATGAGTATAGGGAGACTATGACCTCCCTTGATCTAGATGTGAATCCCTTCATGATAAGGTGGGCAATGTAGAAGGTCTTCCTAACTACTTTAGCTACATGGGTGTCGAATGACAGGCTACTGTCAACCTGGGTCCCCAGGTCCCTGATAACTTCTTCTGTGCTCAGAGGATTACCTCCTATATGGTAGCTAGGGGTAACCTTGTTTTTCCCGAAGGGTATGACTATGCATTTTTTGGCATTTAACTTTAGGCCATGGCTCTGGCACCAGTCATCCGTTTCTGTGAGACCCTTCTGAAGGATATCTGTGTCAGATGTGTTTTCGACTATGGCGCCCAGTTTGCAGTCATCTGCAAACTTTGTCAGCCATAACCCTCCTGTGTTTGCTTGTACTTCGGAAAAGTAGATGCCAAACAAGAGTGGGCCCAGGACTGAGCCCTGTGGGACACCACTTGTGACAGGCTTTGAGTCTGACATGGCGCCAGCAACTCTGAACCTGTGGGTTCTGTCACTCAGCCAGTTTGCAACCCATCTTGTGATGTATGGGTTAACATTTAAGCTGATGAGTTTTTCAATGATACCCGAGTGGGGTATTGTATCGAAGGCCTTCGCCAGATCGAGGTAGGCTGTATGGACTGCCTTTCCCTCATCAATGGCTTTGGTGACTGTTTCGAAAAAGTCAACCAAGTTTAAAAGGCATGATCTGCCTTTGACAAAGCCAAACTGGGTTGGATCCAAAGTCTGCAAATTCCCTATGTCTGCAAATTCCCTATGTCTTTATTAGAGTCAGATAAATTTGTACATCCAGATAGTGGTAAGCTTTATCAATTTAGGGTTTCAGCAGAATGCAGCACAATGCATGTCGTATATCTTGCAATCTGTCAAGTTTGCCAATCATTTTATGTAGGCAAAACTGATAGGCAGTTTAGAAATAGAATAAGGGAGCATTTATATGCTATTAGGATTAATTATGATAAAAATGCTCTAGCTAAACGTACAACACAAAGGAAGAGATCATTACTTTAAATTTATGGCTATAGATATTTTTCATCCTACCATTAGGGAAGGCAACGTTAGAAATGCAACAGAGAATAAGGAAGCCCAGTGGATACTTCAATTAAGAACAGATCGAGGTTCTGGGCTTAAAGAAAAAGCATCTTTAAAACCATTACTGAAAGCTAAACAAAGTACTGTGAAATGATAAATGTCATTATTCATTATTTGCTCTATGGCATGATTTATATTAAGTAATGATGGATATATTCAATTGGAATGTCTAATATGTTATGTTAGTTATATAGTACAACATATATATAACTCGAAGTTTAACTAATACAATATAATTTTAGTAGTTAAAATATACTTTTTAAGTAGAGTGAATATATATTTTAATATTTTATTTAGTAATAAAGTTTTTATGAAATAACAGTATATTACTTTTATAAATAATATTTGGTAATATATGATTTTAAATTTAGAAAGGTGGGGGTTAATGCTGCTTATTATGTGAACTACAA
>NC_056744.1:324363354-324388354 GCF_019279795.1 Protopterus annectens | reverse complement strand
TTCAAAACCTCACAAACAGGATATGAAGCAGAGTAGAAAGAAAGAAGAAGTGAATAACATGCAGAGGGGTTCAGCAATTTGGATAGAAACAATAAATACCATAAGCCATTTTAACCTAAAAGTGAAATTTCACACACGGACAAAGACACACACACACACACACACACACACACACACACACACACACACACACACACACACACACACACACACACACACAAAGAAATGTATTAGAAAGCCAGCACTTGTTTGATCTAACAGGTAAATCTGAAGATCTAGCACACAAAAAAATAGCACTGCATAAATACAAATCAGTTTTAACATAGCAATACAAACACATGCAATTTACTGCAGAAGCCCAATTAAGTAAAGGCAAGAAACAAAGTGTCTGCTAAACCAAGTTAAAGATCATGTGAAAAGGAATGAATTGGGATGCAGTATTCATCTCCTGCTTCCAACTTTAGTGATTCACGGCTGGTTATATTGAGCGCTATTGCTTTTTTTTTTTCAGTTTTAAGTGTAAAAAAAAACAGTTTAAAATCCTGCTGCGATGATGGTATTCTTCCTTGTACCTGCTTGAGAAGGACACATTCTCTGGAGATTTGATAACTCTTCAGGATGTTCAGAAGTATTCTTCTCTGATTCCTCAAATACATCTATAGTGAAGCAGTATCTGTTTATTCTTTTCTTCCAAGATTCTGAACAATGTAAGTGTACAAAGATTATAATTAATCTACCTAGGTGTTATTACATATCGGCCCACCAGTAGTAACTATAACTGAAATATCGTTGCTTCCACTGTCAATGTGTACCTTACAGAGGACTTCTACTTTCTGCAAGCAGCAAGGTTCTCAGCTATAAAATGCAGGTAAGGCTGCCTAATATCCTGTTAATTTTAGTACAACACAATAACGACACATTTGTTTTCCTACAGGTTTTCTTGTATCTTAAAAGTAATATTTAGGATTTAAAGTCAGATGTAATTAGAACCATGGTATCTGAAGAACTGGAACAGACATCTTTCAACCCATCAGATGCATTATTATTTATTTATTTCCAGTTTGATGACCGGGGAAATCCACTGGGCCAAGCAGAACCCATTTTCAGTGGAGGCCAGGGGTACAAAAGCTCCAAAAGCAGTTAGAATATAACACAAGTAAAGTATGGAATATACAGTATACAAAAGCATAAATATACAACTTAAAGTACAAATACAAAATCAGGGAGTATATGTTTAAAAAACACAAATGTTAAAATAAAGATAAAGTGAAAAGTAATACAGATAATATAATTAAAAGTACAAGTCATAAAGTGTTAACACAGGTTTAGTGTTTGTTTAACAATAATGTTAGTGATCAGATGTGGTTGTAGTTGAGCTTGAAATGAGGTTTGAAAGAGACGACAGTGTAATTTAGGTGGGATAGGAGCAGGAACAGCCCCAGTCTGAGGTAAGTTAAGAATGCAGGAGAGATTTGAAATTAGAGTGGTTGTAAGTACAGCGGGGGGGTTGCATAGCTTAGCTAATGACTGAGATAGACGTAATTGGCCAGGAGGGTGAAGGGGTTTATAGATTTTAAGGAGGTCTTGGTTTTCAGATCTAAGAGTATGACTCAGGAGGTAAGCTGTTAAGATAGATGAAAGAGAGGGGCAGATGGAGGGTTGAAATATGAGTTTGTGAGCAGTGGTGAGTTGTATGAATTTCAGGTTTTTAGGAAGCTCAAGCCAGTTTAGGGAGTGGAGGGAATGACAGTGATGAGTGGAGTATTTGGACCCTGTAGCAAATTTACAGACTTTGTTATAGCAGGCTTCCAGTTTGTTTTTTTAGGCTAAGATAAGTAAGTAGAGGGGCACCATGCATAAGAGAGGGGAGCAGGTAGGAGGAGGCTAGAGTACGTCTGGTAGAAGCAGTTAGATAGTGATTTTGTCTGTACAGCAAACCTAGTTTTTGGTGGGGTTTTTTTATATTATTTGGGATGTGGATATCAAATTTTAAATGTTCATCAGTGGTGACTCCAAGTAGTTTGATGTGAGGTACAATATTGATTAGAGTGTTATTGTGGCTTTTTCTTTTAAAGGAGCTTTTGTCTATGGTGAAATTTCTCGAAGGAGAGAATATCATGATTTTTGTTTTGTTAGCACTGAGAGTGAGATGGGTGTTTAGTATCCAAGTTTCAGTGTTGGAGAAGGCTGTTTGGGTGTTTTGAATAAGTTTGGAGGGAGAGTTTGCAGTACAGATGATTGTGGAATCATCTGCATACTGGATCAGTGTAGCATTATCTATGGATTTGTGAAAGTTATTAATGAAAAGATTAAAAAGTAAGGGGCCGAGAACAGAGCCTTGGGGGACACGGAGGGATTTTTGGGAAAGGATGAAGTGGAATTTTTCCATTTAACAGTTTGTCTGTTGGAGAGATCGACTGTAAGCCAGGCTATGGAGGATGGAAAAAATTAAGGGAGGAAAGTTGAGATAAGTATAGAGGATGTGAGGCAGTATCAAAGGCTTTAGAGATCTAAGTAAAGGGTTGATACAATTTTTCTAGAGTCATGAGCACAATTAATGGTGTTAAGGAAGGACAGAAGAGCAGTGGCAGTGCTGTGGCCAGGCCTGAAACCATGTTGTGTTGGGATAAGAAGATGATTGTGTGTTAGGTATGGCAAGGGTTGGTGATGAATGTACTTTTTGAGGATTTTAGAAAGAGGTGAGAGAATAGCTATAGAATGGAAGTTAGTAGTGTCTGTGTTACTGACGCCTTTGTGGAGAGAGGTGACAAAACTTTCTTCCAGAGTGAGGAGACATAGGATTCTTGTCGATTAGCACAGTCCTTGCAATCCAACCATAATATGATAAAGATGGAAATGGAACAAGAAGACCGCATTCTGTGTCATGTCTCTCCACAAGATCTTTGAGAAATATGATGGGGGAGTCCCTGGTGATCTAGTGGTTAGGATTCCGCACTCTGACCACTGTGGCTCAGATTCAGTTCCTGACTGCGGAAGCTTTAATGCATTCAACCCTTGAGACAACACAGTAGTCAGGGACAGAGGTTGACAGTAATCTAGCCTTTGACCATCACATGTCTTCAGTAGTGAGGAACTCAGCTGATGAACAAAGGTATGGCATCTAGGTCTGAGGAGGTCATTGTCCACTGTATGTAGCATTCATCAGATATATCACTGAGTACAGTTCCTCCTTTGGGATGTACCTAACAAGGCATATCCAAGAATTGGAATGCCCCCAGACGTTCCTCACTAAAAGAATGCAGGGCATAAATAACATGTTCTATGCAGACCACCTGAAAGCTCCATCCCTGTATTCTGTCTCCTACAGGCTGTTGAGGGAGATCTATGCCTGGCATACAATGCATAGTGGCACCCCACTCTGATAGATGTCCTGCACATCTGCTAAACAAACAGCACCACAATTACCTGTTCTAAAGATGTAAACCTCGCCTGTGATATAAATAAGACCTGCTGCAGAGAGAGGTATGAATCTCAGAGACTACCCATCTATGGAACAGGATCCCTATCCATGTGAAGCAGAGTTCCTGCCTAACCCATTTATTTATTTATTATTTATTTATTTTTATTTTACATTTGTTGACCGGGATAGTCTGACTAGATACATGTCCATTTTCAGAGGAGGCCCGGGGAGAAAAGCTCCAAACAAAACATACAAAAAAATCATAGAATCAATACATGTTGCATACAGTTTGCAGACTCTTTTCAATCAAGCAAGTTATAGAATCTAAAACCAACGGAGATAACCAAACCACTGTACAAAAAGAAAAAGGCAAACGAACTCCTTGCACCAGCAGACAAATTGAAGATGATAAAATCTTAACGCAATTTTATTATTTTATCAAGCGTTTTCGCCACCAAAAATGATGTGGCTTCTTCAGAGATACAGTTTTAAAAACAAACATCCATTTTAAAACGCGCTCTGTATAAATAACCACCACAAAGGAAATGACATCACAAAGGCAAGTCTTATCACATACTTCCACGTATTTAAAAATTAGTAAACCTCATTTAAACTAAATATTATAGAATTATACCAACTATGTAGTTGTGATACCAAGGAATATATATATAAAATATATAAAAATGTAATAGTGTTACAACATTTTATAATAAAATAAAATATTCAGTGGAACAGGCACTCTGTTCTTACAATACATTCTATGGGGCTGATCAAGGCTTAACCGTAAACACAGTGGACATTAACTCTTGGAACTAAAAAATATTATCAAATTAATGTAATTGTTCTTCAAACAAATGTAAACGAACACTTACAAGAAATAAATTGTAAACAGCCAACTAACAATGACCAGGCAAAACGATGTATAGGCTATTGACGACACTACCTTAAATAACTTCTTAATTTCAGTACTGCAGAGATGTTACAGTTTTCATTGAGCCCTGGGTGACAAAAAGCATTAGTTCTTAACTGCCACTCCAATTCGTGGGTTTCTAAAAGTAATGGAATAGGACCCCCGCGAATATTAGTTGCCACTTGGTCAATGGCCATGAATGAAAAACTATGGCCTGGAAAACATTCAATGTGCTTTGCTAAAGCATTAGTGTCAATTTTTTTCTTTATCGCATACATATGTTCGTAAACTCGATCGCGTAATCTGTGATCGGTCTTACCTATATAAAAGGAGGGACAGCACTCACAGAAGGCCACGTACACTATAGATTTACTCTCACAATTAAGTGGGAACTTTATAGTGTACTTTCTATCCCTTATCCTGTGAGTCTGTCCCGTCCTAACCTTGTGGCACCACTTACAAAATCCACATATGGACATACCAGTCATTCTGTTAAACTCTTTACTATACAAGTCTCTTTGTAATAGTTCTTTTAGGTTATTATTCCTTTTGAAGATAAAATTGGGTTATTATTCCTTTTGAAGATAAAATTGCGATCGAGTTTACGAACATATGTATGCGATAAAGAAAAAAATTGACAACGAAATTCAGCTCAACGAAAACTGTAACATCTCTGCAGTACTGAAATTAAGAAGTTATTTAAGGTAGTGTCATCAATAGCCTATACATCGTTTTGCCTGGTCATTGTTAGTTGGCTGTTTACAATTTATTTCTTGTAAGTATTTTTGAAGAACAATTACATTAATTTGATAATATTTTTTAGTTCCAAGAGTTAATGTCCACTGTGTTTACAGTTAAGCCTTGATCAGCCCCATAGAATGTATTGTAAGAACAGAGTGCCTGTTCCACTGAATATTTTATTTTATTATAAAATGTTGTAACACTATTACATTTTTATATATTTTATATATATATTCCTTGGTATCACAACTACATAGTTGGTATAATTCTATAATATTTAGTTTAAATGAGGTTTACTAATTTTTAAATACGTGGAAGTATGTGATAAGACTTGTCTTTGTGATGTCATTTCCTTTGTGGTGGTTATTTATACAGAGCGCGTTTTAAAATGGATGTTTGTTTTTAAAACTGTATCTCTGAAGAAGCCACATCATTTTTGGTGGCGAAAACGCTTGATAAAATAATAAAATTGCGTTAAGATTTTATCATCTTCAATTTGTCTGCTGGTGCAAGGAGTTCGTTTGCCTTTTTCTTTTTGTACAGAAGTTATAGAATCTGTCTTATTAAAGTTACGTAAGTATATAGACTAACAATTATGGCACAGATTTTATGTAGCACTGTTTAGCACACAATTATAGAAAAGGAGTTAGTCAGGATTAGAACAATGACATAGCCAGTCTGTTTTAAAATATTGTTTGAGACTTTTTTTGAATTGAGTTAGTGAGAATTCTAGAGTAAGGTTAGCAGGAAGAGAGTTCCAAGTTTTGCCAACAGAGTTGGCAAATAGGGAGTCCCCAGCTGAGTTGTTGGTTTTGAATGTTTGAACCAGCAGTCTGTTAGATGAGCGAAGTGGGCTAAGGTTACTATAGGGGCTGATGACGTTTGTAAGTGCAGGCATATTTTCAGGTTGGTTGAGTACTTTATATGCCACTATGAGCTGGTTGTATTGAAGTAGGCATTTCAAGTGCAACTTGGACAATTGGATGGGGAACAGGAAATTCATCCCTGGTTTGTCACCTATGTCTCTAATGGACACAGGCAACCTGTAAATGTTTCATCTCCCAGACCCCTGCTTACACTTATCAAGGGCATTAAAACTTATCAGAGATTTGGAATGCATGGCTAGGCTTAAAAAGGCCCCAGTGGTTGTTAGCCTAATGCACACTTATGAGCATATATCCATTTTGTAAGTTCTTGAAAGTTGCCACCCAACTATTTACCCTTGTGAATATTTTTAAGGTTGTGACAGCTAAACCACATTAAGACAAATTAGATGAGCAGGTAAGCATTATTGCTGACTTGTTTATTTCTATCAGTTGTTGGAGTTACCAAAAATGTGACTACGCTTGTGAAGGCTGTATTAACTTGAAAACAGTACACGTTTTTGTGAAGCACTGCATTACTATTATTTAGGTGTCCTTATCTAGCCTTCTTCACCTCTCAGCACTCAGCATTGCAGGAAATACAACAGAACAACGTCAATTACCTGTAGCTCTTGGCCACACTAAATTTCAATGTTTGATTTTGTTTTTTAATTTGAAGAGTAAGGTAGGCGAATATTCCCTTTATCTGGGGATTATGCAATCTTGAAATTGATATATACATACATATATATATATATATATATATATATATATATATATATATATATATATATAAATAAGCAGGGAATGTGGGGGGGGGTGCAGGCAGCTTGACCCCCTGCAAAACTACTTCTTATTGGTTTAGCCTGTTTTGTGGTAATCTTCAGAGCATGAGCAGTATGTGTCGATCTTCCGTGTTTTGAAATTTTGATGACCGACCTGCTATTGACATTCAATGTAACAGAGTAAACCTGTACGTGTATATATATATATATATATATATATATATATATATATAGATAAATACATAGTTACAGCTACAGATATAGACATTTTTAGAGTGCCTTTATGAATGGCAGAATAGCAACTCGGTTGAATCTGTAAATACTAAAATGGAATGGTTGAAATCACATTTGATTGAAAATCTATTTTGTCAAATTACAATTAAGAGAGCATTATGACAAGTGCCTGTAGATTATCACAGTTAGTGCAGTTTCCATGTGTCTTTTCTCTTTTCTTTATAATTGTGTGATTCTGGATTACTTAATTTAAGTAAAAGAATGGGGGTCTTATGCCTCTTCAGAAAAGCCATTAATAAGAAGCAGAGGGTCAGTCTAGGAGCGCTTGGTATTGCCTGATAACTACTTATCAAGCCACTGCAGGAAAACTAACATTTCAGATTGAACTCAGGATGCATGTGGAGTGGTTGAGCAGACCAGCTCAGGAGATGGAGGTATCCATGATTGTACGCAAAATGAAATTGGGTGATCTGTGGGTACTGTTGGTTTTCCAGCTGACATTAATACATTTATGGACTTTTCTGTGTTACTCCATTGTTTCTTAGCTGATGATCCATATATCAGTTCTGAGCCAGAAGTTTCCCAGATATAAAAAAATGGGTCTTGCCCTGAGCTCCTGGAAGTATGTAGAAATGGCAGTTATACTGAAACCTAAGAAACAAGCTGTAAGATGACTTTGTATTAACTAATAAGACTTTGGAAAATCAACTAAAAATGTTTGCAAGCATCTAGATCTCCTGGATGCAGAACTGACCTGATAAATTTGTCTGTGCAGACAAATGCAACTTTCTGCAAGGTCAGTTTACATGATAGAAATGACAGTGACATCACTTATTAATTGATTGTGCTGAGGACCATGGCTGTTGAGCGTTATTTTATTCTTTGAACTGGAAAAAGGCTTTGATAGGCTCCATTCGAATTATAATTTTGTGGTGTTACAGCATTTCCACTTACTCCTTCACTTCTAAGGTTAGTAATCTTTATCATGCCTCTAGTGTGGCAATAAAGCCAGCACCCTTTGACCTCTGTCCATAACCCACATTTTAAAGGGACCAGACAGGAACACCCATTACTGTTATTATTATTTTTTACAGAGGAACCTTTATATGCATAGCTTTAGCAGGAGGAAGGGGTAATGGGTCTATATTAGATCTTTGAACATTTAGTTTGTCAAACACCAAAACGTTGACACCTAAACATCGAAAGCTAATAAATGCGACAGGCCAATTATACAATTTTTTTCCACGGGGAAAAAATTTGCATGGCCAACAAAAAAAAAAAAAAAAAAAAAAAACATAATCAAGTGGAGGGCTGTGTCCCCCACACCCCCCTAACCAAATATACCAACTCTGAGATTGCTCTATATTGGGGAAAAGGGCAAATCCCCAATGACGGGCAAGCAAATTTTTTCCCAGGGAAAAATTTACGTAATTGGCCTGTCATGTTTATTAGACTTCGACGTTTAGGTGTTGATGTTTTGGCATTCGACAAGCTAACCATTCGAAGATCCAGTATAGACCTGGGGTAGCAGTACTGAGGGTGGGGGTGGCAAAGTTGGTAAAGTTAATTTATTTGCTGTAACCTTATAGTGGATATGGAATTCATCACAAGCATTATAAATGTTCAAAGGATGTTTCTGGAAAGATTGACTTTCTCTCAGGCTATACATTTAACACTAACAAAACCAAATTGTTAATCCTTGTATTTTTCACTCTCTTAGGAACTTAAGCAATGCTTAGGCTTTTGTAAAGACTCTCCAGCTATTACATATCTTGGAATGAAGCATAAATATTCCCTACAAGCTGCCATCCATTTCACTTATGTTAGGGTCTTAAATATGTGCAATATCATTAGCAAATGGCAAGCCTTGAACATTCTCCTTGAAAGATGTCTCCTGAATGTGTAGGCGGTCATGTTTTGTAGGCACTGCAGCTGATTCATTTGTAAGGTTTTAGTTCACTGTGTTCTAAGTTGTGCCATTAGAAGAGACTCGTTTTACATTTTCCACATATTGCTGCCACCGTTCCTTGGAGGCAAAGAAAATTGGTGAGTTTGGTCTACCAGATCTAGAAACATTTTTTAGAGCATTGAAGCTAGGTACCTTGATTTGCTGGTGTTTACTGAAATTTCAAATGATGTGCAAAGATGTTCAGTTGGCTGTTTCTCCCATATATTGGCTGTTTGGCCCTTTAAGAGAAGCATTTAAGGGTACTAGACCTGGTTCTGAGAATATCTTACTAAAGAATGTATTCAGCTGTGATCCTCCTTAATGAAAGAACTGCTGCTAGAGTTTCAATGTGTTCTTTTACTATCTTTTACATGGCCGCGGCGGTGCAGCAGTTAGTGTTGTCGCCTCATAGCAAGAAGTTCGCCAGTTAAATTCTTAGCTGGAGCATCTTCTGTGTGGAGTCTGCATTTCCTCCCCATGGTTGAGTGACATTTAAAGACATGCAGGTAGGTGTATGCATGAATGGGTGTACCTTCTTTGAAGGTTGGGTGTCGGGTGGCACCTTGACACTGTAAAAATCCACTGTCAATCATTAGCAGACTAGAGTTGAGTTCTGCTGTGGCGACCGCTAACCGGGAAAAGCCAAAAGACATTAGATTCTATTGGATTTTACTTGATATTGCTTCTCTCAACTTGCCACTATCTTTTATTTTGTACAGCCAGTCATTTGAGCCATACATTCTAAACAGTTTAACTTATACAGTTGGACTGAGAGAGGAGAATTATCCCATTTCTTGTTTGATTCATTCCCAGCAGTACAAAAGTTTTGGTCAGGAGTGGAGCAGGTTATTTCGATCTAGAACAAGCCCCATAATCAAGGATGATATGCTGTGTAGAGTTTGTCTCCCAGCAGTAGGACCTAGTCAAAATAGGGCAATAAAGGAGAGGCATAAGTATGGTAGGTGAAGAGAGAACCTGTCCTGAGTGCAAGCTGTCAGGGGTAAAGATTGGTCAGTGCTGATGGCATGACCGTGCAGAAATGGTACTGATAAATGAATGCAGATACTGCATTTGTGGCTCAAGAAGTCCTTGTTTTTTTTTATTTATTTTTGTGCTTCTCAGCTTAGAATTGAGGGGTGCCACTTTGGGGAACTGGAGAGGGTGCCAGATGAGGTAGCTATGATTCTGAGGGTTACACTGAATTGTCTTCCTTTATTTGCATGCAAGTGCATTACTGTTCTTTGTGAGTTCACCTCTTTACCTAGAGATTATCAATGGAGAGTGCTTTCTTTTTCAATTTATTTTTTTTGCTCAAGTCCCACTCTGAACACTGACCCTTCCCCATTTACCTGAATGGTCCATTCATTCCTGCCAGAATGAAAGCTCTACAGCTAATTTTTTTCTGGTAGGAATGATCAGTCTAGGAGTGGTGCCATGATCTACATGGGATCGGAGTTTTCCTTTTGTGGTCTCAACATTCCATACAATTTCATTAACCATTCTGTGCTGGAGAGCACAGAACTATCACCTACTTCTATGACTAACGGAAGGTACTTTTTGAATCTAAAATATTATTTCCATAGGGCTGGATAATTTACCTGGAGGCCTTGTGCACAACATTAAATAGTCCCTTGTTGAACCCTGCTTACACTGTTTAATGAAAGTCTGCATGCAGGATAAGTATGGTGAATTGCAGTGGTGATTCCCCCTACATTAAGTGTAACCCTGCCATGAACCACAGGAATTGTAGACACATTAATGCCTGACTAGTCTGATTTGGAAAAGCATGGAACAAATCTTAATTTCATTAATTACAATATCAAAAACCTTAAGATAAGCCTACATCAGTTTTTCTTTGTCAAAGGGAGATCCTTTTTTCATAACATAGTTAACTTCTTCAAGAAAGTCACACAGACTTTTGACAGCAGTCACACTGCCTACACAGTTTATCTGGATCTGGCCAAAGTATTGGGCATCATTCCCCATACTGCCATCATTAATTAGCTAAGTGTCTTTAATGTCATGGTGAGGTGAGGTGGATAGAAAATTATGAAAAAGACAGAGCCCACACTGTCAGAGTTACAGGTGCCTCCTCAGTAAATATGAAAGAACCTAGTGGTGCTCCTAAGGCTCAGTACTAAAACCCCTCCTTTTGGCATCTACTTCCTTGATCTCCAAGTTGGAAATGAGGACATTAGGTTAACTAACTTTACAGGTGACAACAAACTGTTACATTATTGTCAAATCATCCTCTAATATCACATCATTACAGTAGGATCTTAGCCTTGTAAACAAGTGACATACTGAAAAAGAACTACAATTAAATGCAAATAGGTGTAGCATTATCTCATTTGGGAAAAGTTATTCTTTCTGTCAAAAGGTAGCTTAACTAATATTCCTCTACAATAACAATGTAAATAGAGATATGGGAATGTGAGTCGATAATTCCCACTCATTTGCCCATCAAGTAGCTACAGTGGTCAGAAAATCATTCTGTACAGTACAGCTAATATCAAAGTCATGTCATCTATGAGAAAATAAGTGTTTATACCCAGAAGCATAGCTGTCTCAACTAGCACCTCCTGCTGGTACCATGAACCAGCACACCACCCCCTCAGCTCAAATAAAGAGGAAAAAAAAAACCTCGCAGTTTGCTATATTAAGCTGAGTGTTGCATTATAGCAATTGGCTTATTAGAGTTAAATTTATGCCACCCAGCTCTTCTGTTGAAGAGCAAAAAATAAAAAAACAAAAGAGAAAAACTGACATTCCTTCTACTGGCACACCAACCAGGTGGCCAGATGTACAACACACGCAGCCTCCCTCCTGTCCCAGTCATTCAGGTCCCTTTCTGTGCCCTGCCCCCAATCCTCTTCAATATATTTTATTAAAAATAATTTCTTCTCTTAAACTGTAGCAAAATGTTTGCTACAAATATAGCAAACAGCTTTTGCAGTTTATACCCTGCCTACATGGAGTGCTAAGGGAGCTCATGTTTAAAAAAAAAAAATTATTTTAAATTGTAGCAATCTGTCTGCAACAAATGTGGCAGACAGTTGCTATTGTTTATACCCTGTCTGCATGGAGTATTATAGCGCCCAGGTTTTGCTTAAAATATGTTTTAATTTTTAAACTGTAGCAAAGTACTTGCTATAATGTAACAATAAAATGATGGGCTTGAAGAGAGATGTGTGGAAAAAATACGAATAAAGAAAAAAGAATTAGCAGAGGCTATTAAAGAAGGAAAAGATAGGTTTGCAGCAGGTGTAAAGAGAACATAGGTCAGATTTTGGGAAGGCAGCACTGACGGAAATTTGGAATGACTGAATGGGGGCAGGAATGAGGGAAGAAGAACTGTATAAGGGAGCGGTAACATTTATCTGGGAAAGGGGGTACAGGCAAATAAAGACTTGCAGGCTGATTACGTCAGATAACACTAATTACAAAATATTTATGAAAATCAGTTTGAAATGATTAATGACTAGTACAGAGGAGGTACTAGATGAGTACATATGTCTGTGTGTGTGTGTGCGTGCGTGTGTGTGTCTGTGTGTGTGTGCGTGCGTGTGTGTGTGTGTGTGTGTGTCTGTGTGTGTGTGTGTGTGTGTGTGTGTGTGAGTGTGTGTAATTAAAGGGAAGAGAGTAAATTCACTGTTGATAATGGTAAAATAATTTGTAGGATATATAGGTTCGTAGGGAGGTACTAGGCTATCAGCCCTGGGGCCTATATAAGCTTAGCCAAAAAGGTTCCCTGGCTTAAAGTGTAATACTTAAGCTAAAACTGCAGTATCTGATGTGGCTAAAACATTTAATTGTATTGATAACAGCTAAATGCTTATTATAATGAAAGAATATGGTACATGGAAACTAAGAAGGATAAATCAGTATATGAGAAATCATATGTTCTAATCATGGTAAATGTAGGGATAGAAAAAAACAAATCAAAGTAAAAGATATGTGAAATATGGATGCCAGTAGACTATGTGGTTGTTTTAATGGATATGAATGTGATGGTTCGAACGTTTAGATCAGATTTGGAAGAACAAGATGGGTTGTAGAGGAAGGGGCAAGTTCAAAGATACTTACGACCGGGAGATTTTCGGAAACATTGATATGGGTATGATATTTTATGGAAAATATAGATTCTGAAGTAAAATAAAAATTGAAAGGTGGGATAAAATATCTGTTCTAATTTTATTTTATGCATAGTCAGTAAAGTCCCTGTAGCCTCAGCCTTCCAGGGAAGAAATATAACTTACAGTAGCACTGTTCCTCGTATGCTATATGAAATTTGTGAAAAAGAAGATGTAAAGAATTATTGTACAACACAAAGTTGACAAAGAAGCAATAAATGAAATTAAACTGGTTATGATTAAAGAGGTGGAAGGAACTGAAAATTAATTTTTTATATTAAGAAATGTAAAATGTGCAAATATAATGAGGTTTTATATAGTGACCTGATAGACTGTGGAATAAAGCATCTCCTACTTTTTTCAATACATACTGTAATATCTTTTACATCCACTTGGGCTGCCGCCAAGTCAGGCCACTGGGACTTTGGTTTAACATCTCATTCAGATGGAAGACAATGGTTGTTACATAAAGAAGGCTATTTTTTATTAAAGTACCACACTTTTCCCATTAGGCCTTAATATTGCATTAAATTGGTATATATTTTCAAAATAAGTAAAACGTTTATTTAAATGGAGTCTTAAATCATTAAGAGACTAAAGATTAGGAATTAAGGGTAGCTGTTGGATATGATTTAAGGAACAGTGCTACTGTAAGTTATATTTCTTCCCTGGAAGGCTGAGGCTACAGGAACTTTACTGAGTATGTGTAAAATAAAATTAGAACTGTTTGTATTTTCTGATGGGTATTTTTTTTTTTTTGCTAGTCTACATGTTTTCCTGAGGCTCACAAATCTAGTCCAAGGTATCATAATGACTACTGTTGTATCATACAGGAATCAATGACCTTATTGTGCCTTCATTAACAGTTGCAAATCTAAGACAATTAAAATATACAGCATATATACATACAATCACCAAATATTGATGGTCATTTTGCTGGTCAAGAAAAAATGTAAGACCCCCTCCATGCAGAAATGGATAAAGTAGCAGTTTCCTAGCCTTGAACTTACAGTTAAACCTAACCACCACTGACTGGCTACATTTCTGTAACTGCAACTCACCTGATACTGCTAATAATATCCTTACTTAAACCCTCCTCTACCTGCAAACAAAAGATTTCACCTAGTGAAAAAGTGAAAATTAGTGTGCAAAAGTGCATGAGAACCTTTCTGCGGCTCCTTAAGTGAGAAATCTCACCTGGGCAAATTTAAAACACAGCAACTGTGACAAATTTCAACAGCTATATTGCTGTACTGAGAATAACCATTACTGGATAAACAAACAAAAGTTACATCTTAATAAAAGGTGCTGGAATGAAGTTTAGAAAACTGTGATTTAAGATAAAACGTAGTGCTCACTCTCAAATCTGCTGTCAAGCAGCAGTCAAATGATTTTTCTACTCAATAAAACCAACACATCCAGTTAGCATTAGACCTTGGTTCACGCAGCCACCCATCACTATACTGCCCTTCCAGCTTAAGAAAATTACTCAAAAAGAAACAAACCACTGGACTCACTCCCTAACTATGAAACTTCTGGAAGTCACAACCTAAACCACTATCATTATAATATCTAAGGACCAAATGTGACTTTGAGTTTGTCATCTCTATCTTTTGGCTATCAAATCAATTCTTCTGTAATCTATAGAAAAAATATAAAATTCTCATACCAAGAAATTATTTTCAAGCTGCTATTTTACACTTCAGACCCATTTCAATACTTCATCACATAGGAAAGTCACTTGAGACAGCAGTCCATACAGAGATCAGTGACTATATTTATAAGCAGAACACACAGCCCCCAACCTGAATAGATTTTCCAAACCCTATAGCACACTAATTGTTTCTCTTACTGTAATAAAATACTATCTCACTCAGCCAGCAACCAAAAATTTCTTACTGGATCCATTTCACCGACTTACCAAAAACAGTTGATATTATAAACTCCTGCTGCTCCAAAACATACTGTCCTGCAACTTCAACTCGCATAGGCCACCATCTCATTAAACACGTCTTTAAATGGTTGTGCCAGTGTTGGGGCCCAAACTATGGGACTCCCTCCTACAAATATCCAGTAGCACTAAAATGGGAACCCCGTGACTAACACTTGCTCTAGAACCTGCTGGAAATCACGAGGAAGCCTTAAACTGATACAAGCACTCAACTCTCCTTGTTAATAAGGAGAAATTAAACGTAGGCACTAAACAGCCTATAATTGCAAAGTACCTTGCAAAGGTAAGGGAAAACAAATCTTGTACTTTACAAAAAAAAGCACCTAAACAGGCATGTCCAAGAGTCAGCTTTCAGTGATTTCTCCTGTCCACCTGGTGAATCTGGGCATAGTGGGGCAATGCAGCAACTGCCTCACGTACACAGACAACCCTCTCCTCCTACCACCCAACACTACAACCTGCGAGAGATGCACTTACATAGCCAAACTGGAAGCAAAGCTCTCTCCAGCCAAGATTGTGCTAGACAATCAAGATGAGAAGGTTAATATCATTGCTGGAGCCTTCCTGTGTCCTGACAGAGTACTCTTCAAAATATCTGGAGATATACAGAGCTGAATATATATTTCTGGCCCTTCAGAGTTGTGTACTGGTAATTGTTGTTTGACTAATTTATATCATTGCTGGCTGACTTCAGAGTTGTGCACTGTTATTTTTGCTTCACTGTATAGTTTTTCAGATCTCTGCTGATGGTGTTTATCCCCCCTCCCCCCATTTCTCTGTGTCTTAAGTTGGTATAACTGGCTTTACATCCTGTGTGTTATCTGACCATCTCAAGGATTACTTGCATAAAATTAGACCCTCTTAGTAAAAGTCTGCATATCATTGTTGGAGCCTTCCTGTGTCCTGACAGAGTGCTCTTCAAACTATCTGGAGATATACAGAGCTGAGTATATTTTTCTGGCACTTCAGAGTTGTGTACTGATAATTGTTGTTTGACTAATTTTATATCATTGCTGGCTGACTTCAGAGTTGTGCACTGTTATTTTTGCTTCACTGTATAGTTTTTCAGATCTTTGCTGAAGGTGTTGGTTTTCCCATATCCACCCTCCCTATTCCTGTGTTGTTGTTTAAATTTGGAGGCTTTTGCAGTTGCCCACCCCCACTGTAGATTTGATCTGGGACACTCCCCCCAGTCCCATCTCTTTACCTCATTCTACCTAATAGACTCCTTCTGCATTTGTTTTTAGTCATTTTTAATTTAATTGCATTTTTCAAACTGTTTGGTTTAACATTGCTACATACTCAAGTGTGCTAGCTTGCACTGCATTTGAATTGTTTTTACTGTTGATTTAGCTACTTTTCTGTATATATATATATATATATATATATATATATATATATATATATATATATATATATATATATATATATATATATATATATATATATATATATATATATATATATATATATATATACCTTTCCTTTAACTAGTGTAATCCAGATTCAGATTTGCTGTATCCAGGACTGTATGTAAGCTTCTGAGCCCCCCAAATTTTCTGTGTTGGAGGGAAGCCTTCTAGTTTATCAGTGGGAGTGGTAAGCACTAGGTAACCTATCTCCCACATAAGGAGTGGTTCTGGCCCAAAAATTGTAGATATTGGCTGTTTGGGCAGTTTTTCCATCTCTCTCAACTTTCTGATTTAAAAGCCTGCATTTGCACTTGTTTCCCCCCTTTCCTGTAACTAGTTTAGTCCAGATACAGATTCTTAGTTTTAGCACTTGAATTTGCTTATTCGTGATCAGCACTTGTTCAGAACTTGTCAGCACTAAATAAGCTACTAATTACTATAGCACTCAACCTTCCTCATTACCTAGAGGAAAACAGTTTTGGTACTTACATTCCTCACTTGCTTAGAGAAAAACAGCTCTTGTACTCACTTTCCTCACTTATCTAGAGGAAAATAGTTTTTTATTCAGGCATGTCCAAGGGTCAGCTCCCAGTGTTCTCTCCTGTCTATCTGATGAATCTGGGCATCTTGGGGCAATGTAGAAATTGCCTCATATACACAGACAACCCTCTCCTCCTACCACCCAACACTACAACCTGTCAGATATGCACTTATCTAGCCAAACTGGAGGTAAAGCTCTCTCCAACCAAGACTGAACTTGACAGTCAAGAGGAGAAGGTAAACACTTGCACCACACCACACTCATCACATAGTCTTACTAAATCTACACCACCAAAATCCACACATAGAAATACAAAAACATTTGTGGAGGCTCTCAATAATAATCTGCTCAAGCAACAGAGACCTCCAAAGCAGAAATGCAAGCAGCCTCCATCCCCCCAACACAACTCAAATGACACATAGCCTGAAGACTCAGTGTGCCACTCAACCACAGCCAATAAGACAAAACAACGTACCCAACACACTAGTCATAGGTGACTCTATAGTCAGGCACACTGATGTCCCACTCACCAGGCTAAACAAGGAGAAGGTTACTGTCAGCTGCCTGTCGGGTGCCAGGATCCACCACATAACCCACGCACTCAGGTCACTCCACAACAAGTACAAATATGACTCTGTCATTGTCCATGTTGGTGTGAACGACCTGATATGTACCTCCCTGGACTACGTGAAAAGAAAAATGGAAGAGCTCTCTGATCTTGTAGCCCAGGCAGGTATGACCCTAGCCCTAAGTAGCATTCTGCCATCATACAGAATGATGCTGCAGTACAAGGACAAAAATGATTGACTTTAACAATTGGCTAAGCTTCTGGTACCATTCTAAAGGGATCCAGTATCTGTCTGCCTGGGATGACATGGTTGACAGACCACAATGCTTTGCCAGAGATGGCCTGCACCTGTCACCCCTGGAATTCTGGATATTAGCTAAGGTTCTTGCCGCCTCTATAGTGCCTTTTTTAGGCAAGGTTCAAATGACAAATTCACCATGGTAACAGGAACAGGCAAGCAAAAACTGAGGGTGATGCTACTCAATGCTAGAAGTCTAAATCTCAAAATGCACTCACTCAAGGCACTCCTTAAAATGGAGAACATCGATATCTGTGCAGCGACTGAGACCTGGTTTAAGGCTCCAGAGGGCACCCCTGCACTACCAGGCTATAACTCATTCCACACTTTTCGGCCATGTAACCTGGACCGGAACACCAAAGGCGGAGGTGTGTCCATGTTCTTTAAGGATATCCACACCTCCAGGCTAGTTGCTCAGCATAATGCAGCCGAGGTTATCCAAGTGCAACTAACTCTGGGCAATACTGCAATCCAAATTGTAGCTTGCTACAGATCACCAACCATGCCTCAGGATTCCCAGTCCTCTTTTCTTGATGTATTGGAAAATATTATGGTTCAACCAAATACCTTAATAATGAGCAATTTCAACTACCCCACCATTAACTGGTAAAACTACTCATGTACCAACTCCTTCACTCAACGCTTTCTGGAATTCATAAACTCCAATGCCCTGGATCAACTTATCCACACCCCCACCAGGGGCAACAATATCCCAGATCTAGTCATTACCAACATGAGTGACCGGTGTTCCACACCTGAAGTCAACGCCTCATTGGTCCGATCCGACCATAAGCTAATTACCCTAGATATCCACATCCTGCCCCCACCCCCCATTAAGGAAACCATGGTAAAAAAATTCTCCAAAGCCAACTTCATGTTTCTTAAGACAGAAGTGGTGAACTTCACGGCACCCATGCAAATGGACAATACAGTTATGACTACTGAATCCTACACAATTGCACTTTATAAGCACTTACATGAGTGCATGGATCATGCTATCCCAAACAGAACCAAGATGCTATCCTCCAAAAAAAGGAAGCCAATCTGGTGGTCCCCTGCCATAAACAAATTGTACAACAGAAGGAAGAAACTGTTGCAAAAGAGAGTAAAATCCCATGAGTGGAGGAGCTCCCTGGTCAGCCTCAGTAAGAAGCTGCGATCCCTGATAAAATCCTCCAAAGCTAGTTATGAAAACAAAATCACCACTGATTCTAAAGACAACCACAAAGCATTCTATAGCTATGTCAAGAATCTCAATGGCAACACTTAGATCTTCTCTGAGTTACAGCACAATGGCACTAAATATACAGACCCAGTTGATATTGCCAATATCCTGGCAGATAGGTTCAGTGCTAACTTTACCCCCTCTCAGCCCCTAAAGAGCCCATCTCTATACCAGAAGAATGCAATGTTCCTGTAATCACGGCTGCACAGGTAAAAACCACACTCTCCAAAGCCAAGAACACAGCATCCATGGGACCAGACAGCATCCCAGGCTGCGTTCTACACAAACTACAGAACGAACTGGCACCCCACCTAAGTACCATGTTTAATCATAGCCTCACCTCAGGCTTTGTGCCTGCTGAATGGCGCACAGCGACGGTTATCCCATTCCACAAGGGGGGAGCCACCATGGACCCCGGGAACTACTGCCCCATTAGCCTGTCGAGCCTGGTCTGCAAGGCCATGGAACGTATCATCATGGAACTTATAAACAAAGACATTGATAATCTCCAAACTCTGGACCCCACCCAGTTCGGGTTTGTAAAAGGCAGATCATGCCTCCTAAATCTGATAGACTTATTTGAAGCAGTCACTAAAGCTTTAGACAAGGGTAAGGTGGTTCACACAGCCTATCTAGATCTTGCCAAGGCTTTTGACACCATCCCCCACTCTGGAATTATAGATAAACTCACTAAACTAGGTGTAAATCCCTATGTCACAAGATGGGTTGCCAACTGGCTCACTGACAGAACCCACACAGTGAAAGTAGCAGACTCGAAATCTGACTTCAGACCAGTGACAAGTGGAGTACCACAGGGTTCAGTCCTGGGTCCTCTGCTGTTTGGTATCTACTTCTCTGAAGTACAGGCTAGCACACAAGGTCTTTGGCTAACGAAGTTCGCAGATGACTGCAAACTAGGAGCCATAATCGAAACTCCTAACGATGTGGACATCGTACAAAAGGGCCTTACTGAGACAGATGCCTGGTGTCAAAGCCATGGCCTCAAGCTCAATGCCAAAAAGTGCATTGTCATCCCCTTTGGTAAAAACTCTGTACCCATGAACTACAACATAGGCGGCAGTATACTTAACACCGAAAGTGTGATAAGAGACCTCGGGACACAGGTGGACAGTAGTCTCGCCTTTGATAATCACATCACCACAGTAGTAAGGAAATCCTTCAACGTGGCACACTTCATCACAAAAGGTTTCTCATCCAGAAAAAAAGAGGTAATTGTTCCCCTCTACTCATCACTCATTAGACCCATTATAGAGTGCAATGCCCCTTTTGGTATGTACCTCACAAGACATCTACAACAACGGGAAAGGCCGCAGAAATACCTTACAGAGAGGATTACCAGCCTCAAACAGATGCCCTATGCAGACCGTCTCAAAAAACTCCAGCTTTACTCCATCGCATATCGCCTGCTCAGAGGTTATCTCTGCCTAACATACAAAGCTATGTCAAACACAGAGCTGTTGGACATGCTCCATTTAAAGAAATCCCAATCCCTCCAAGCTACATGCTCTAGGGACCTAAACCTTGTCACCACAATAAACAGAACATGCTGGAGGGATAGATTCCTGTCCCAGAGACTTCCCATACTCTGGAACAAACTACCTATCTATATCAAACAAAGCTCCTCATTAGCACTCTTCAAGAAAAATCTTGATGATTGGATGAGAAATAGGAAATTCACCCCGGGGATCACCTCTGTGGCTCTGCTTGACAGTGGCACAGGAAAATAATTTTCTTGGGTGGCAAAAGCCAGGGTACCTTTTTGGCTGGGCTTGTATAGGCCCCAGAGCTGATAGCCTAGTACCTACTTATGAACCTATGAAGCT
Source organism: Protopterus annectens (assembly GCF_019279795.1). NCBI lineage: Eukaryota > Metazoa > Chordata > Ceratodontiformes > Protopteridae > Protopterus > Protopterus annectens. The sequence continues at coordinate 324,367,480 of NC_056744.1, read as the reverse complement.
ATGAACTCCTGCACTACACATCAAGCAACACATAGCCCTTCAAAACCCAGACCATCAACACCCACACATAGCAACACTAAACCCACATATGCGGAGGCCCTTAACATTAACCTGCCCAAGCAACAAGGACCTCTGAAGCTGAAATGCAAACAAACACCAATCACAACCAAAGTGACACATAGCTCACAACACCAGTGTGCCACCCAACAACAGACCCTAAGGCAAGACAATGTACCAAACACCTTAGTCATAGGTGACTCTATAGTCAGGCACACTGATGTCCCACTCACCAGGCTGAGGAAGGAGAAAATTACAGTCAACTGCCTGTCGGGTGCCAGAATCCACCACATAATGCATGCACTTAAATCACTCCACAACAAGTACAAATACAACTCTGTCATTGTCATGTTGGAGTGAATGACTTGAGATGTACCTCCCTGGACTACATGAAAAGAGACATGGAAGAGCTCTTGGATCATGTGGCCCAGGCAGGCATGACCCTAGCCCTGAGTAGCATCCTGCCTTCGCCCAGAATGATACCACAGTATAAGGACAAAATGATTGACTTCAACAGTTGGCAAAGCTTCTGGTGTAATTCAAAGGGGTTACAGTATCTGTCTGCCTGGGACAACATGATTGACAAACCACAATGCTTTGCCAGAGATGGTCTGCACCTGTCTACCCTGGGACTCAGGTTACTGGCTAAAGCTCTTGCCACTTCTATAGTGCCTTTTTTAGGCAAGGTTCAAAGGGTAAAACACCATGGTAACAGATACAAGCATCCAAAATCTGAAGGTAATGTTACTCATTGCTAGAAGTCTAAACCTCAAAATACACTCTCTCGAGGCACTCCTACAAATGGAGAACATCGATATTTGTGCAGTAACTGAGACCTGGTTCAAGGCTCCAGAGAGCATCCCTGCAATACCAGGCTACAACTCTTAACACACTTTTCGGCCACCAAACCAAGACCGAAACACTAAAGGTGGAGGAGTGTCCATATTCACCAAGGGTATTCACACCTCCAGGCTAGTTGCCCAACATAATGCATCTGAAATTCTCCAGGTGCAACTAACACTAGGTAAGATTGCAATCCAAATTGCAGCTTGATACAGATCCCCCACTATGCCCCAAGATTCTCACTACCCCTTTCTAAGCATACTGGAAAATATTAAGATACAACCAAACACCCTAATACTGACTGATTTCAACTACCCTGACATTAACTAGGAAAACTTCTCGGGTACCAACACCTTTTCCCAGCTAATCTTGGAATTCATAAATTCCAATGCCCTGGATCAACTAATCCATAGTCCCTCCAGGGGCTCCAATATCCCACACCTGGTCATTACCAACATGGGAGATAGATGCTCCACACCAGTGGTCACCACCTCATTGGTCAGGACTGACCATAAGCAAATCACCCTTGACATCCACATCCCACTCCCACCCCCAGTAAGGAAATCTCTGTAAAAAAACTTCTCCAAAGCCAACTTCATGCTACTCAAGTCAGTATTGACAAACTTCATGACACCCATGCAAACAAGAGATGAAAGTTCGACTGATGAATCCCACACTAAGGCTCTGTATGAGCACATCCAGTCATGCATGAATCGTGCCATCCTAAAAAGAACCAAGACTCTCTCCTCCAAAAAAAGGAAGCCAATCTGGTGGTCCCCTGCCATAAATAAACTATACAAGAGAAGGAAGAAACTGTTGCAGAAAAGAGGAAAATCCCAGGATGCAAAAAACTTCCTTACCAGCCTCAGTAAGACACTGAGATCCCTCATAAAATCCTCCAAACTAGTTACGAAAATAAAATTGCCAAAGATTCCAAAGACAACCACAAAGCATTCTATAGTTATGTCAAGAATCTAAATGGCAATGCTCAGATCTGCTCTGAGGTACAACAGAATGGCATTAAATATACTGATCCTAAGGATATTGCTAATATCCTGGCAGATCAATTCAGTGCCAACTTCACCCCCTCTCACCCCCTAAAGGGCACATCTCAATACCAAAAGATTGGCAAATTCTGGTAATCATGGCCACACAGGTAGAAACCGCACTCTCCAAAGCTAAGAATACAGCATCCATGGGACCAGATGACATCCCAGGCTGTGTACTACATGAACTACAAAATGAACTGGCACCTCACCTAAGTGTCATGTTTAATCATAGCCTCACCTAAGGCTTTGTGCCCACTGAGTGGTGCACAGTTACAGTTATCCCACTCCACAAGGGGGGATCCACCTTGGATCCCGGGAACTACCGCACCATCAGTCTGATGAGCCTGATCTGCAAGGCCATGGAACATATTATCCTGGAACTTATAAACAAAGATATTGGCAACCTTCAAACACTGGACCCCACCCAGTTTGGGTTCGTGAAGGGCCGATCTTGTCTCCTGAACCTGATTGACTTTTTCAAATCAGTCTACATAGCTGTGGATGAGGGTAAGGCGGTCCGCACATCCTATATGGATCTCGCCAAGGCCTTTGACAGATCCAGACAAGTGACAACTGGAGTACCTCAGGGTTCAGTCCTGGGACTGCGCTTCTCTGAAGTACAGGCCAACACTAAGGGACTCTGGCTAACAAAGTTCGCAGATGACTGTAAACTGGGAACCATTATTGAATCCCCAAATAATGTGGATATTCTACAAAATGGCCTTCCAAAAACAGATGCTTGGAGCCAGAGCCATAGGCTCAAGCTTAATGCCAAGAAATGTATAGTTATCCCCTTTGGGAAAAAACATGTACCCATGAATTACCACATAGGTGGCAGTACACTAAACACTGAAAGTGTGATGAGAGACTTAGGGACACAGGTGGACAGTGGTCTCATCTTTGATAACCACATCGCCAAATCCAGATCAAGATAAGTGACAAGTGGAGTACCTCAGGGTTTAGTCCTGGGACCGCTCTTGCTTGGCATCTACTTCTCTGAAGTACAGGCCAACACTAACGGACTCTGGCTAACAAAGTTCGCAGATGACTGCAAACTGGGAGCCATTATTGCATCTCCAAATAATGTGGATATTCTACAAAAGGGCCTTACAGAAACAAATGCTTGGTGCCAGAGCCATAGGCTCAAGCTTAATGCCAAGAAATGTATAGTTATCCCCTTTGGAAAAAAAACATGTACACATGAATTACCACATAGGTGGCAGTACACTAAACACCGAAAGTGTGATGAGAGACTTAGGGACACAGGTGGACAGTGGTCTCACTTTCAATAACCACATCACCACAATAGTCAGGAAATCCTTCTGTGTGGCACACCTCATCACTAAGGGCTTTTCATCCATAAAAAAGAAGGTCATTATCCCACTGTACTCATCCCTCATTAGACCCATTATAGAGTACAACGCCCCATTTGGTATGTACCTCACAAGACATCTGCAATAGCTGGAAAGGCCGAAGTAATACCTTACTAACAAAATCACAGGCCTAAAACAGATGCCCCATGCTAACCATCTAAAAAAACTCCAGCTATACTCTGTGGCATATTGTCTACTCAGAGGCGATCTCTGCTTAACGTACAAGGCCATGTCAAACCCGGAGCTGTTGAACATGCTCCACTTAAAGGAATCCCAATCCCTCAGAGCCACATGCTCCAGGGATCTAAACCTTGTCAACACAATAAACAAAACATGCTGGAGGGATAGGTTCCTGACCCAGAGAGTCCCCATACTCTGAAATACACTGCCCATACTTGTCAAGCAAAGTGCCTCCTTGACCCTCTTCAAAAGGAACCTTGACGATTAGATGGGAGTTAGGAAATTCACAGCGGGGATCACATCAGTCGCCCTACTAGCCAGGGGTCCAGGGAAGTAAATATTGTGGGAAGATATATCCAGGGAGTTGTTATGGCTAGGCTGATAGCCTAGTACCAATCTATGAACCTATGAACCTATAAGGTCCTCACTTAAAGAATCTATATTTAAACTCCACAATCACCTATCTGGCACAGTGGCTTGTAACTGCTTGCAGCATAATCCAATTTGTAGAACAATTCCCCTCAAACTTGGAATCAGTTACTGACACCACACCCTAGGAGTACTACCCTGTGTGTCCATCGCAGTGTCTGATATTTTAAAGTACAATAACAGTGTACACAGGGT
>NC_056744.1:324340854-324358354 GCF_019279795.1 Protopterus annectens | reverse complement strand
ATAACTAAACCCCACATAGCAAAGTCTTCAGAGCCCAAACGTGGAATAGCTGACAAAGTGATAAGAAAGGATGGGAGGAGCCATGACTGACAATTAGTGTTCGTCACCTAATATAATGTCTTTATCCCATGGCGGTGGTGCTGCGGTAGCGTTGTCACCTCACAGTAAGATGCTGTCCGGTTCGATTCTCAGCTAGAGCGTCATCTGCGTGGAGACATGCATGAATGGGTGTACCTTCGTTGAAGGTTGTGCATCAGGGCTGGTAACTCGGCACATAAAAATCAACTACCAATCATTAGTGGACCAGAGTTCCGCTGTGGCGACCCCTAACTGGGAAAAGCCGAAAGACACAAACAAACCCAATGTAATATCTTTATTCACCAGATCTGAACATAAGGCAGTATTGCTTGAAATAAATATTAAATCTGGGGATCCAGCAAAACCAAAAACCTTTAGGAACTATTCCAAGGCTAACCTCTCTCTACTAAGCGACACCTTGACTAAATTCCAAGTATCCCGCAAACCCAGTAAACACCATACCATGCGCTGAGCTATATTTATAAAATCTGCAGAGCGAGCTACGGCCACTTGTATTAAGAATAAGACAAACTCAAAAGACAAGCCATCCTGGTGAAATCACAATATCAATCAATTATACAACAAAAGAAAAAAATCTTGGGCAAGCATGGGAGGAGCAAAGCCATAAATACTAAAAGCCCCCTGACTAATCTAAACAGGCAGCTAAGAGGGGTAATTAATACTTGAAAGGCTAAATTTAAATTAAATTAAATTAATCTCTTAGGCAAAGGACAATAGCACAGCTTTCTACAGCTATGTCCATAACCTCAAAGGAAATACACAGCAATGTGTAGACCTTATTGTAAATGGCATTACCCACACTAAACCAGAGGCTACTGACAACATTTCGGCTGACAGGTTCAGCTCAAATCTCCCCTCCTTCATAGTCCAAAGGAAATGCAACATACCACAGTCCTACAAACCATTAATAGGGAAGAGGTCATCAGTGCACTCTCCAAGGCCAAAAACATTGGATCGATGGGCCCTGATAACATCCCAGGATGCTTAATAAATACCATGAAACATAACCCCATGAGTCCACTGGAATCACTCTTCAACTTGAGCCTACAGTCAGGGTGAGAGCCCAAGGAATGGAAGATGGCTATAGCCATTCCCCTCACAAAAGGGGTCTAATCACTGATCTGGGTAACTACACGTCCATAAGTCTGACAAGCCTCAAATGTAAGGCCATGGAAAGAATCATGATGGACATGATAAGTGAGGACATGGCTCACCTACAAATGCTGGACCCATCACAGCTCAGATTTGTTAAAGGAAGGTCATGCCTATTACATTTGGTGGACTCTTTTGAGAGGGTCATGAAAGCACTGGATGAAGGCAAGACTGCACACAGATTACCTTAACCTGGCAAAGGCTTTTGATACAACACCCCACTTAGGCTTTATAGAAAAGCTCACTAATTTAGGTATAAACCCTTTTATCACCTGCTGGATAGCCAACTGGCTCACTGATAGGACCCAGGAGGTCAAAATAGTGAGGCCACTTCCACCACGAGGCCAGTCCCTAGCAGACTCCACCATGGCTCGATACCTGGCTTGCTCCTTTTTAAAATCTATTTCTCTGAAATGGAAACAAATTCTGAAGGTTTATGGCCAATTTTGCAATGATTGCAAGCTGGGGGTTATCATGGACTCACCTGCAGACACTAGCATTCTTAAAGAAGGCCTATCTCTAACAAATAGTACCAAAGTTATGGTCTTAAACTCAATGCTAAGAAATGCATAATATTCCCTTTGGGAAGTCAACCATCCTGGCTAATTACCATACTTATATTAAGTCCCTAAGATTTGACCCATTTGTTAGGGATCTGGGTACGCACATAGACAGTAGCCTTACCTTTGACTACCACATGGCCACAGTGATGAGGATATTAATTTATGTTGCACAACTTATAAGTAAGGGCATGGCATCTAGGTCCAAAGAGGTCATTATTCCACTGTACTCTGCTCATATCAGGTCAATCTCAGAGTACAATGTTCTCTTTGCTATGTACTTGACCAGGCATATGCAGCAACTAGAGTGACCTCAGAAGTTCCTTACAAAAAGAATGCAAGGTGTAACAAACCTACCTTATGCAGAGCACCTTAAAGCCCTTTCCCTCTCAGTCTAATATAGATTCCGGAGGGGTGATCTATGCCTGGCTTAGAAGGCATCTGCAAACCCACAATTATGAATCTCCTGCATATTCGTAAGTCAAAGAGTACCAGAAATACAAGGTCTAGGGACCTGAATTTTGTCTGTGACATAAACAGAAAATATTGGGGAGATAGATATGTGTCACAGAGACTTTCCCTACTATGGAACAGGCTTCCCAGACATGTGAAGCTGAGTCTGTCTATTCCCCAGTTTAAGTGAAAACTAGACCACTAGATGGGGACTAGGACATTTACACTGGGCCTGGTACCCATGTCTCTTATGGATTGAGGTAGCTTATAAATGTCCTGCCCTCAATGTCCTATTTACAAACAAGACATTGTTATTCTTTCAAGAAAACTTGGTTAGACTTAGAAAGCCTCCCCCTGGTAGTTAGCCTATTAACAATCTATGAATCTGTTAATGTCACTAGATACAATCTCCACAGGTAAATATTCAGAAAAATTAAATAATCTGGAAATGACACATCTCTTCATATTCACCAAGCTCCTCAGTCTGAAATGGTTAAAAGAAATCCAGTTTGACCTATTTTGTCACATTTTATATTAATTGCTAATGGCACATGTGAAGCTAAACAGAAGCATTTATATCAGTCGCTGTCTGGGTGTATTAGAGATAATTAATGAAAGCAATTATATGTCTCAGCTGACATCCAGGCTCACCTGAGAATAGATTCTGAGAACTTTAACAATTGGCCATTGTATGTTAGTGTTTGTTATTCCCATGTTTATTACAGCAAATTTAAAGTGTACAGTCATATTGCAACTCATCCCTTTGTACGCTGGATAATGGCGATTTTTGTCAGACATTTATTTTGAATAACATTTTATTAGCTTGGAAAATGAAGTCTGAATAAGATAGTATATATTTTTTAACAAATATAGTAGTTATCTTTTAATTTTCTTGCATTTGGACTTCATTTACATTCAAATGATAAAACCAGTTGATTTAATGAAACTAGTTAGAAAGCTAAGCCTGTTCAGAGTGCCTTATTATGTTCGTTAAAATTTATACTTGCTCACAAATGTGCATTTCAGTCTTCCTGTCATTTGATTTTAATAGAAAACAAAGCCTCATTCTGCAAGTGTTAAACATCTGCAAGGCATGTTTTGTCACAGTTCTTTATCAGAGGTTGTTAAGGCAAAGAACATCTCAAATAATTTTGGCATTTTAGCAGAATTCATGTTGATATAACCATTTACAGCCCAAACACTTGGATGTTCTTAATATGGGCCTCCATTACAGCAGGTTTAATGTATCACACAGTAAAAACTCTAGCTTGACAGAGTTTTTCTTGCATTTGTATAAAGGCATATAATCTGATGTTGTGCTAGAGTACTGAAGAAAGCTGGGAATTGCTGAATAAAATACTTTTCCGTTAACTCTCAATACTTACAGGATTTGATTCTGCATCCTATCTCAGAGCTTGGCAGCTACTGATGCCCTGTTTTCCTATGACGTTAATGCAGCTCACACTTTTAGTGCTAACATTTATAATGACATATTGATGCGGAGCATTTTTTTATTGTTAAACAATAGTGGGAAATTTGATTTTTAAACTTTGAATGAACTTCCAAAATCAAGACTGAATGATTGTGGGAACTGAATGTACATTTGAGAATGACTTAGATTTACTTTCTTCATTTGGTGTGTGTCTGCGTGTGTGTGTGTGTGTGTGTGTGTGTATATATATAGGGCCCGCATGACCAAGTCTGTGTGTACATGTGTTTGTGTGTGTATGTCTATATAAATGAATTTCTAACACACAAATATTTTTGTATAGGGCAACCACCACTGCACTCACTTTTACACTAACTGCATGGTCCCACAACACTGGTGAAGGAGAAAGTCCCCATGTCAATCATAGTGGTCTCACACAAACAGCAATCTCACAATAGTTATATTATAACATTTGGCCTAACAAGCAAGTATTAATTCAAATTATAACTGGGCACTTGCAATGCAATCAAATTGCCATCAGTAATGTGTGTGTGTGTGTGTGTGTGTGTGTGTGTGTGTGTGTGTGTGTGTGTGTGTGTGTGTGTGTGTGTGTGTGTGTGTGTGTGTGTGTGTGTGTGTGTGTCTGTGTGTGTGTGTGTGTGTGTGTGTGTGTGTGTGTGTGTGTGTGTGTGTGTGTGTGATGTGCTTAATATCTGGACTGCTATCCTTTTAATCAAACATAGGTTTTACAGTATGAATTTTTCTGTTCCTGTGTGTAGAATGGTATCATAATAAGTGGGTACAGAAACATTTCTAGAAACAAAATCAAAGAATCCATTAATGTAAATCTTTATGGTAGACTCTCTAATGAAGAATTTCCACATATAGCTGTATGTCAACTATAAGAGAACAGACCACTGAGTGAGCCCTATATTTAAAGCATGGCAGATTTATAAAGGAACTAACAAGGCATGTAGACAGTTGCAAGGAGTATTATAATGCGATTTTCATGTGAATGATGCGATTTTGTATTTGAAACAAAACCTTCAAACACTGGACCCCACCCAGTTTGGGTTCGTGAAGGGCCGATCTTGTCTCCTGTACCTGATTGACTTTTTCAAATCAGTCTCCATAGCTGTGGATGAGGGTAAGGCGGTCCACATATTCTATATGGATCTCGCCAAGGCCTTTGACACCATTGCCCACTCTGGAATCATAGATAAACTTACTAAGTTGGGCATAAATCACTATGTCACTTGATGGGTTGCCATCCGGCTTACTGACAGAACCCAGACTGTAAAAGTAGCTGACTCCAAATCCAGATCCAGACAAGTGACAACTGGAGTACCTCAGGGTTCAGTCCTGGGACTGCGCTTCTCTGAAGTACAGGCCAACACTAAGGGACTCTGGCTAACAAAGTTCGCAGATGACTGTAAACTGGGAACCATTATTGAATCCCCAAATAATGTGGATATTCTACAAAATGGCCTTCCAAAAAAGATGCTTGGAGCCAGAGCCATAGGCTCAAGCTTAATGCCAAGAAATGTATAGTTATCCCCTTTGGGAAAAAACATGTACCCATGAATTACCACATAGGCGGCAGTACACTAAACACTGAAAGTGTGATGAGAGACTTAGGGACACAGGTGGACAGTGGTCTCATCTTTGATAACCACATCGCCAAATCCAGATCAAGATAAGTGACAAGTGGAGTACCTCAGGGTTTAGTCCTGGGACCGCTCTTGCTTGGCATCTACTTCTCTGAAGTACAGGCCAACACTAACGGACTCTGGCTAACAAAGTTCGCAGATGACTGCAAACTGGGAGCCATTATTGCATCTCCAAATAATGTGGATATTCTACAAAAGGGCCTTACAGAAACAAATGCTTGGTGCCAGAGCCATAGGCTCAAGCTTAATGCCAAGAAATGTATAGTTATCCCCTTTGGAAAAAAAACATGTACACATGAATTACCACATAGGTGGCAGTACACTAAACACCGAAAGTGTGATGAGAGACTTAGGGACACAGGTGGACAGTGGTCTCACTTTCAATAACCACATCACCACAATAGTCAGGAAATCCTTCTGTGTGGCACACCTCATCACTAAGGGCTTTTCATCCAGAAAAAAGGAGGTCATTATCCCACTGTACTCATCCCTCATTAGACCCATTATAGAGTACAACGCCCCGTTTGGCATGTATCTCACAAGACATCTGCAACAGCTGGAAAGGCCAAAGTAATACCTTACTAATACAATCACAGGCCTAAAACAGATGCCCTATGCTGACCATCTAAAAGAACTCCAGCTATACTCTGTGGTATATTGTCTACTCAGAAGCGATCTCTGCTTAATGTACAAGGCCATATCAAACCCTGAGCTGTTAGACATGCTCCACTTAAAGAAATCCCAATCCTTCAGAGCCACATGCTCCAGGGATCTAAACCTTGTCAACACAATAAACAAAACATGCTGGAGGGATAGGTTCCTGACCCAGAGACTCCACATACTCTGAAATAGACTGCCCTTACTTGTCAAGCAGAGTGCCTCCTTGACCCTCTTCAAAAGGAACCTTGATGTTTGGGTGGGAGTTAGGAAATTCGCAGCGGGGATCACATCAGTCGCCCTACTAGCCAGGGATCCAGGGAAGTAAATACTGCGGGAAGATATATCCAGGGAGTTGTTATGGCTAGGCTTCTATAGGTCCTAAGGCTGATAGCCTAGTACCAATCTATGAAACTATGGACCTATAAGGTCCTCACTTAAAGAATCTATATTTAAACTCCACAGTCACCTATCTAGCACAGTGGCTTGTAACTGCTTGCAGCATAATCCAATTTGTAGAACAATTCCCTCAAACTTGGAATCAATCACTGGCACCACATCCTAGGAGTACTACCCAGTGTGTCCATAGCAGTGTCTGATAATTTAAAGTACAATAACAGTGTACACAGGGTGCACAATGCAAATGATAATTACATCTGACCCTGACATGAGTGGAGCATTGGACAATACAAAGTCTGCTAAACCACTGTGCACTTAATCTGAATTAATATGCACCGCAAGGCATTCTGGCTTAGTATTGTACCTTGTTATTTGACTAATATCCTTATGTGTCATTATACTAAATCATAAAACTCAGCACCCTCATACTTATTGATATTGTACTAATTATATTGTATTCAGTTAGTCTCTGCACTCAGAGGCTATTGATTTATTTCCCTGGTTATTTATAACCCCGTGTTTGGCTAAAATGTGTTCTGAGGCTCAGTTTGCTATCTTGGTCAGCAAACTTCAGTACATTAATAAATGAATGAATGAATAAAGAAACAAGTAAATAAAAAACAAACACATAACTAAACCCCACATAGCAAAGTCTTCAGAGCCCAAACGTGGAATAGCTGACAACGTGATAAGAAAGGATGGGAGGAGCCAGAACTGACAATTAGTGTTCATCACCCAATGTAATGTGTTTATCCCACGGTGGTGGCGCTGCTGTAGCATTGTCACCTCACAGTAAGACGCTGTCCGGTTCGATTCTCAGCTAGAGCATCATCTGCGTGGAGACATGCGTGAATGGGCGTACCTTCATTGAAGGTTGTGCGTCAAGGCTGGTAACCTGGCACGTAAAAATCAACTACCAATCATTAGCGGACCGGAGTTTCACTGTGGTGACCCTACCTGGGAAAAGCCGAAAGACACAAACAAACCCAATGTAATGTCTTTATTCACCAGATCTGAACATAAGGCAGTATTGCTTGAAATAAAAATTTAATCTGGGGATCCAGCAAAACCAAAAACCTTTAGGAACTATTCCAAGGCTAACCTCTCTCTACTAAGCGACACCTTGACTAAATTCCAAGTATCCCCCAAACCCAGTAAACACCATACCATGCGCTGAGCTATATTTATAAAATCTGCAGAGCGAGCTACGGCCACTTGTATTAAGAATAAGACAAACTCAAAAGACAAGCCATCCTGGTGAAATCACAATATCAATCAATTATACAACAAAAGAAAAAAATCTTGGGCAAGCATGGGAGGAGCAAAGCCATAAATACTAAAAGCCCCCTGACCAATCTAAACAGGCAGCTAAGAGGGGTAATTAATACTTGAAAGGCTAAATTTAAACTAAATTAAATTAATATCTTGGGCAAAGGCCAAGCACACAGCTTTCTACAACTATGTCCATAACCTCAGGGGAAATACACAGCAACATGTAGACCTTATTGTAAATGGCATTACTCACACTAAACCAGAGGCTACTGACAACATTTCGGCTGACAGGTTTAGCTCAAATCTCCTCTCCTTCATAGTCCAAAGGAAATGCAAAATACCACAGTCCTACAAACCATTAATAGGGAAGAGGTCATCAGTGCACTCTCCAAGGCCAAAAACATTGGATCGATGGGCCCTGATAACATCCCAGGATGCTTAATAAATACCATGAAACATAACCCCATGAGTCCACTGGAATCACTCTTCAACTTGAGCCTACAGTCAGGGTGAGAGCCCAAGGAATGGAAGATGGCTATAGCCATTCCCCTCACAAAAGGGGTCTAATCACTGATCTGGGTAACTACACGTCCATAAGTCTGACAAGCCTAAAATGTAAGGCCATGGAAAAAATCATGATGGACATGATAAGTGAGGACATGGCTCACCTACAAATGCTGGACCCATCACAGCTCAGATTTGTTAAAGGAAGGTAATGCCTATTACATTTGGTGGACTCTTTTGAGAGGGTCATGAAAGCACTGGATGAAGGCAAGACTGCACACAGATTACCTTAACCTGGCAAAGGCTTTTGATACAACACCCCACTTAGGCTTTATAGAAAAGCTCACTAATTTAGGTATAAACCCTTTTATCACCTTCTGGATAGCCAACTGGCTCACTGATAGGACCCAGGGGGTCAAAATAGTGAGGCCACTTCCACCATGAGGCCAGTCCCTAGCAGAGTCCACCATGGCTCGATACCTGGCTTGCTCCTTTTTAAAATCTATTTCTCTTAAATGGAAGCAAATGCTGAAGGTTTATGTCCAATTTTGCAATGATTGCAAGCTGGGGGTTATCATGGACTCACCTGCAGACACTAGCATTCTTAAAGAAGGCCTATCTCTAACAAATAGTACCAAAGTTATGGTCTTAAACTCAATGCTAAGAAATGCATAATATTCCCTTTGGGAAGTCAACCATCCTGGCTAATTACCATACTTATATTAAGTCCCTAAGATTTGACCCAGTTGTCAGGGATCTGGGTACGCACATAGACAGTAGCCTTACCTTTGACTACCACATGGCCACAGTGATGAGGAAATTATTTTATGTTGCACAACTTATAAGTAAGGGCATGGCATCTAGGTCCAAAGAGGTCATTATTCCACTGTACTCTGCTCATATCAGGCCAGTCTCAGAGTACAATGTTCTCTTTGCTATGTACTTGACCAGGCATACACAACAACTAGAGTGACCTCAGAAGTTCCTTACAAAAAGAATGCAAGGTGTAACAAACCTGCCTTATGCAGAGCACCTTAAAGCCCTTTCCCTCTCAGTCTCCTATAGATTCCGGAGGGGTGATCTATGCCTGGCTTAGAAGGTATCTGCAAACCCACAATTATGAATCTCCTGCATATTTGTAAGTCAAAGAGTACCAGAAATACAAGGTCTAGGGACCTGAATTTTGTCTGTGACGTAAACAGAAAATATTGGGGAGATAGATATGTGTCACAGAGACTTTCCCTACTATGGAACAGGCTTTCCAGCCATGTGAAGCTGAGTCTGTCTATTCCCCAGTTTAAGTGAAAACTAGACCACTAGATGGGGACTAGGACATTTACACTGGGCCTGGTACCCATGTCTCTTATGGATTGAGGTATTTTATAAATGTCCTGCCCTCAATGTCCTATTTACAAACAAGACATTGTTATTCTTTCAAGAAAACTTGGTTAGACTTAGAAAGCCCCTCCCCTGGTAGTTAGCCTATTAACAATCTATGAATCTGTTAATGTCACTAGATACAATCTCCACAGGTAAATATTCAGAAAAATTAAATAATCTGGAAATGACACATCTCTTCATATTCACCAAGCTCCTCAGTCTGAAATGGTTAAAAGAAATCCAGTTTGACCTATTTTGCCACATTTTATATTAATTGCTAATGGCACATGTGAAGCTAAACAGAAGCATTTATATCAGTCGCTGTCTGGGTGTATTAGAGGTAATTAATGAAAGCAATTATATGTCTCAGCTGACATCCAGGCTCACCCGAGAATAGATTCTGAGAACTCTAAAAATTGGCCATTGTATGTTAGTGTTTGTTATTCCCATGTTTATTACAGCAAATTTAAAGTGTACAGTCATATTGCAACTCATCCCTTTGTACGCTGGATAATGGCGATTTTTGTCAGACATTTATTTTGAATAACATTTTATTAGCTTGGAAAATGAAGTCTGAATAAGATAGTATATATTTTTTTAACAAATATAGTAGTTATCTTTTAATTTTCTTGCATTTGGACTTCATTTGCATTCAAATGATAAAACCAGTTGATTTAATGAAACTAGTTAGAAAGCTAAGCCTGTTCAAAGTGCCTTATTATGTTCGTTAAAATTTATACTTGTTCACAAATGTGCATTTCAGTCTTCCTGTCATTTGATTTTAATAGAAAACAAAGCCTCATTCCACAAGTGTTAAACATCTGCAAGGCATGTTTTGTCACAGTTCTTTATCAGAGGTTGTTAAGGCAAAGAACATCTCAAATAATTTTGGCATTTTAGCAGAATTCATGTTGATATAACCATTTACAGCCCAAACTCTTGGATGTTCTTAATATGGGCCTCCATTACAGCAGGTTTAATGTATCACACAGTAAAAACTCTAGCTTGACAGAGTTTTTCTTGCATTTATATAAAGGCATATAATCTGATGTGCTAGAGTACAGAAGAAAGCTGGGAATTGCTGAATAAAATACTTTTCAGTTAACTCTCAATACTTACAGGATTTGATTCTGCATCCTATCTCAGAGCTTGGCAGCTACTGATGCCCTGTTTTCCTATGACGTTAATGCAGCTCACACTTTTAGTGCTAACATTTATAATGACATATTGATGCGGAGCATTTTTTTATTGTTAAACAATAGTGGGAAATTTGATTTTTAAACTTTGAATGAACTTCTAAAATCAAGACTGAATGATTGTGGGAAATGAATGTACATTTGAGAATAACTTAGATTTACTTTCTTCATTTGGTGTGTGTCTGCGTGTGTGTGTGTGTGTGTGTGTGTGTGTGTGTGTGTGTGTGTGTGTGTGTGTGTGTGTGTGTGTGTGTGTGTGTGTGTGTGTGTGTGTGTGTGTGTGTGTGTGTGTGTGTGTCTGTGTATATATATATATATATATATATATATATAGGGCCCGCATGACCAAGTCTGTGTGTACATGTGTTTGTGTGTGTATGTCTATATAAATGAATTTCTCACTCACAAATATTTTTGTATAGGGCAACCACCACTGCACTCACTTTTACACTAACTGCATGGTCCCACAACACTGGTGAAAGGAGAAAGTCCCCATGTCAATCATAGTGGTCTCACACAAACAGCAATCTCACAATACTTACATTATAACATTTGGCCTAACAAGCAAGTATTAATTCAAATTATAACTGGGCACTTGCAATGCAATCAAATTGCCATCAGTAATGTGTGTGTGTGTGTGTGTGTGTGTGTGTGTGTGTGTGTGTGTGTGTGTGTGTGTGTGTGTGTGTGTGTGTGTGTGTGTGTGTGTGTGTGATGTGCTTAATATCTAGACTGCTATCCTTTTAATCAAACATAGGTTTTACAGTATGAATTTTTCTGTTCCTGTGTGTAGAATAGTATCATAATAAGTGGGTACAGAAACATTTCTAGAAACAAAATCAGAGAAGCCATTAATGTAAATCTTTATGGTAGACTCTCTAATGAAGAATTTCCACATATAGCTGTATGTCAACTGTAAGAGTACAGACCACTGAGTGAGCCCTATATTTAAAGCATGGCAGATTTGTAAAGGAACTAACAAGGCATGTAGACAGTTGCAAGGAGTATTATAATGCGATTTTCATGTGAATGATGCTATTTTGTATTTGAAACAAAACCTTCAAACACTGGACCCCACCCAGTTTGGGTTCGTGAAGGGCCGATCTTGTCTCATGTACCTGACTGACTTTTTCAAATCAGTCTCCATAGCTGTGTATGAGGGTAAGGCGGTCCACACATTCTATATGGATCTCGCCAAGGCCTTTGACACCATTGCCCACTCTGGAATCATAGATAAACTTACTAAGTTGGGCATAAATCACTATGTCACTTGATGGGTTGCCATCCGGCTTACTGACAGAACCCAGACTGTAAAAGTAGCTGACTCCAAATCCAGATCCAGACAAGTGACAACTGGAGTACCTCAGGGTTCAGTCCTGGGACTGCGCTTCTCTGAAGTACAGGCCAACACTAAGGGACTGTGGCTAACAAAGTTCGCAGATGACTGTAAACTGGGAACCATTATTGAATCCCCAAATTATGTGGATATTCTACAAAATGGCCTTACAGAAACAGATGCTTGGTGCCAGAGCCATAGGCTCAAGCTTAATGCCAAGAAATGTATAGTTATCCCCTTTGGGAAAAAATATGTACCCATGAATTACCACATAGGTGGCAGTACACTAAACGCTGAAAGTGTGAAGAGAGACTTAGGGACACAGGTGGACAGTGGTCTCACCTTCGATAACCACATCACCACAATAGTCAGGAAATCCTTCTGTGTGGCACACCTCATCACTAAGGGCTTTTCATCCAGAAAAAAGGAAGTCATTATCCCACTGTACTCATCCCTCATTAGGCCCATTATAGAGTACAATGCCCCATTTGGTATGTACCTCACAAGACATGTGCAACAGCTGGAAAGGCCAAAGTTGCCTTACTAACACAATCACAGGCCTAAAACAGATGCCTTATGCTGACCATCTAAAAAACCTCCAGCTATACTCTGTGGCATATTGTCTACTCAGAGGTGATCTCTGCTTAATGTACAAGGCCATGTCAAACCCTGAGCTGTTGGACATGCTCCACTTAAAGAAATCCCAACCCTTCAGAGCCATATGCTCCAGGGATCTAAATCTTGTCAACACAATAAACAAAGCATGCTGGACAGATAGGTTCCTGACCCAGAGACTCCCCATACTCTGAAATAGACTGCCCATACTTATCAAGCAGAGTGCCTCCTTGACCCTCTTCAAAAGGAACCTTGATGATTGGATGGGAGTTAGAAAATTCGCAGCGGGGATCACATCAGTCGCCCTACTAGCCAGGGATCCAGGGAAGTAAATACTGCGAGAAGATATATCCAGGGAGTTGTTATGGCTAGGCTTCTATAGGCCCTAAGGCTGATAGCCTAGTGCCAATCTATGAACCTATGAACCTATAAGGTCCTCATTTAAAGAATCTATATTTAAACTCCACAGTCACCTATCTAGAACAGTGGGTTGTAACTGCTTGCAGCATAATCCAATTTGTAGAACAATTCCCCTCAAACTTGGAATCAATCACTGACACCACATCCTAGGAGTACTACCCTGTGTGTCCATAGCAGTGTCTGATATTTTAAAGTACAATAACAGTGTACACAGGGTGCACAATGCAAATGATAATTACATCTGACACTGACATGAGTGGAGCATTGGACTATACAAAGTCAGCTAAACCACTGTGCACTTAATCTGAATTAATATGCACCGCAAGGCGTTCTGGCTTAGTATTGTACCTTGTTATTTGACTAATATCCTTATGTGTCATTATACTAAATCATAAAACTCAGCACCCTCATACTTATTGATATTGTACTAATTATATTGTATTCAGTTAGTCTCTGTACTCAGAGGCTATTGATTTATTTCCCTGGTTATTTATAACCCCGTGTTTGGCTAAAATGGGTTCTTAGGCTCAGTTTGCTATCTTGGTCAGCAAACTTCAGTACATTAATAAATGAATGAATGAATAAAGAAACAAGTAAATAAAAAACAAACACATAACTAAACCCCACATAGCAAAGTCTTCAGAGCCCAAACGTGGAATAGCTGACAACGTGATAAGAAATTATAGGAGGAGCCATGACTGACAATTAGTGTTCGTCACCCAATGTAATGTCTTTATCCCACGGTGGTGGTGCTGCGGTAGCGTTGTCACCTCACAGTAAGACGCTGTCCGGTTCGATTCTCAGCTAGAGCATCATCTGCATGGAGACATGTGTGAATGGTAGTACCTTCGTTGAAGGTTGTGCATCAGGGCTGGTAACTTGGCACGTAAAAATCAACTACCAATCATTAGCGGACCGGAGTTCCGCTGTGGCGACCCCTAACTGGGAAAAGCCGAAAGACACAAACAAACCCAATGTAATGTCTTTATTCACCAGATCTGAACATAAGGCAGTATTGCTTGAAATAAAAATTAAATCTGGGGATCCAGCAAAACCAAAAACCTTTAGGAACTATTCCAAGGCTAACCTCTCTCTACTAAGCGACACCTTGACTAAATTCCAAGTATCCCCCAAACCCAGTAAACACCATACCATGCACTGAGCTATATTTATAAAATCTGCAGAGCGAGCTACGGCCACTTGTATTAAGAATAAGACAAACTCAAAAGACAAGCCATCCTGGTGATATCACAATATCAATCAATTATACAACAAAAGAAAAAAATCTTGGGCAAGCATGGGAGGAGCAAAGCCATAAATACTAAAAGCCCCCTGACCAATCTAAACAGGCAGCTAGGAGGGGTAATTAATACTTGAAAGGCTAAATTTAAATTAAATTAAATTAATCTCTTAGGCAACGGACAATTACACAGCTTTCTACAGCTATGTCCATAACCTCAGGGGAAATACACAGCAATGTGTAGACCTTATTGTAAATGGCATTACCCACACTAAACCAGAGGCTACTGACAACATTTCGGCTGACAGGTTTAGCTCAAATCTCCCCTCCTTCATAGTCCAAAGGAAATGCAACATACCACAGTCCTACAAACCATTAATAGGGAAGAGGTCATCAGTGCACTCTCCAAGGCCAAAAACATTGGATCGATGGGCCCTGATAACATCCCAGGATGATTAATAAATACCATGAAACATAACCCTATGAGTCCACTGGAATCACTCTTCAACTTGAGCCTACAGTCAGGGTAAGAGCCCAAGGAATGGAAGATGGCTATAGCCATTCCCCTCACAAAAGGGGTCTGATCACTGATCTGGGTAACTACACGTCCATAAGTCTGACAAGCCTCAAATGTAAGGCCATGGAAAGAATCATGATGCACATGATAAGTGAGGACATGGCTCACCTACAAATGCTGGACCCATCACAGCTCAGATTTGTTAAAGGAAGGTCATGCCTATTACATTTGGTGGATTCTTTCGAGAGGGTCATCAAAGCACTGGATGAAGGCAAGACTGCACACAGCTTACCTTAACCTGGCAAAGGCTTTTGATACAACACCCCACTTAGGCTTTATAGAAAAGCTCACTAATTTAGGTATAAACCCCTTTTATCACCTTCTGGATAGCCAACTGGCTCACTGATAGGACCCAGGAGGTCAAAATAGTGAGGCCACTTCCACCATGAGGCCAGTCCCTAGCAGACTCCACCATGGCTCGATACCTGGCTTGCTCCTTTTTAAAATCTATTTCTCTGAAATGGAAACAAATGCTGAAGGTTTATGGCCAATTTTGCAATGATTGCAAGCTGGGGGTTATCATGGACTCACCTGCAGACACTAGCATTCTTAAAGAAGGCCTATCTCTAACAAATAGTACCAAAGCTATGGTCTTAAACTCAGTGCTAAGAAATGCATAATATTCCCTTTGGGAAGTCAACCATCCTGGCTAATTACCATACTTATATTAAGTCCCTAAGATTTGACCCAGTTGTCAGGGATCTGGGTACGCACATAGACAGTAGCCTTACCTTTGACTACCACATGGCCACAGTGATGAGGATATTAATTTATGTTGCACAACTTATAAGTAAGGACATGGCATCTAGGTCCAAAGAGGTCATTATTCCATTGTACTCTGCTCATATCAGGTCAGTCTCAGAGTACAATGTTCTCTTTGCTATGTACTTGACCAGGCATATGCAGCAACTAGAGTGACCTCAGAAGTTCCTTACAAAAAGAATGCAAGGTGTAACAAACCTGCCTTATGCAGAGCACCTTAAAGCCCTTTCCCTCTCAGTCTCCTATAGATTCCGGAGGGGTGATCTATGCCTGGCTTAGAAGGCATCTACAAACCCACAATTATGAATCTCCTGCATATTCGTAAGTCAAAGAGTACCAGAAATACAAGATCTAGGGACCTGAATTTTGTCTGTGACATAAACAGAAAATATTGGGGAGATAGATATGTGTCACAGAGACTTTCCCTACTATGGAACAGGCTTTCCAGCCATGTGAAGCTGAGTCTGTCTATTCCACAGTTTAAGTGAAAACTAGACCACTAGATGGGGACTAGGACATTTACACTGGGCCTGGTACCCATGTCTCTTATGGATTGAGGTAGCTTATAAATGTCCTGCCCTCAATGTCCTATTTACAAACAAGACATTGTTATTCTTTCAAGAAAACCTGGTTAGACTTACCCCCCTGGTAGTTAGCCTATTAACAATCTATGAATCTGTTAATGTCACTAGATACAATCTCCACAGGTAAATATTCAGAAAAATTAAATAATCTGGAAATGACACATCTCTTCATATTCACCAAGCTCCTCAGTCTGAAATGGTTAAAAGAAATCCAGTTTGACCTATTTTGCCACATTTTATATTAATTGCTAATGGCACATGGGAAGCTAAACAGAAGCATTTATATCAGTCGCTGTCTGGGTGTATTAGAGATAATTAATGAAAGCAATTATATGTCTCAGCTGACGTCCAGGCTCACCTGAGAATAGATTCTGAGAACTCTAAAAACTGGCCATTGTATGTTAGTGTTTGTTATCCCCATGTTTATTACAGCAAATTTAAAGTGTACAGTCATATTGCAACTCATCCCTTTGTACGCTGGATAATGGCGATTTTTGTCAGACATTTATTTTGAATAACATTTTATTAGCTTGGAAAATGAAGTCTGAATAAGATAGTATATATTTTTTAACAAATATAGTAGTTATCTTTTAATTTTCTTGCATTTGGACTTCATTTACATTCAAATGATAAAACCAGTTCATTTAATGAAACTAGTTAGAAAGCTAAGCCTGTTCAAAGTGCCTTATTATGTTCGTTAAAATTTATACTTGTTCACAAATGTGCATTTCAGTCTTCCTGTCATTTGATTTTAATAGAAAACAAAGCCTCATTCCACAAGTGTTAAACATCTGCAAGGCATGTTTTGTCACAGTTCTTTATCAGAGGTTGTTAAGGCAAAGAACATCTCAAATAATTTTGGCATTTTAGCAGAATTCATGTTGATATAACCATTTACAGCCCAAACACTTGGATGTTCTTAATATGGGCCTCCATTACAGCAGGTTTAATGTATCACACAGTAAAAACTCTAGCTTGACAGAGTTTTTCTTGCATTTATATAAAGGCATATAATCTGATGTTGTGCTAGAGTACTGAAGAAAGCTGGGAATTGCTGAATAAAATACTTTTCCGTTAACTCTCAATACTTACAGGATTTGATTCTGCATCCTATCTCAGAGCTTGGCAGCTACTGATGCCCTGTTTTCCTATGACGTTAATGCAGCTCACACTTTTAGTGCTAACATTTATAATG